>NC_048303.1:17205785-17512869 GCF_013100865.1 Trachemys scripta elegans | reverse complement strand
CTCCAAATGAGGTCTCACCAGCGCCTTATACAACGGAAGCAGGACCTCCTTATCCCTACTAGATATACCTCGCCTAATGCATCCCAAGACCGCATTGGCTTTTTTCACCGCCACGTCACATTGTCGACTCATAGTCATCCTGCGGTCTACAAGGACCCCTAAGTCCTTCTCCTCTTCCGTTACTTCTAACCAATGCGTCCCTAGCTTGTAACTAAAATTGTTGTTAGTCATCCCCAAATGCATCACCTTACACTTTTCACTATTAAATTTCATCTATTTCTGATACTCCAATTCACAAGCTCATTCAAGTCTCCCTGCAGAATATCCCTATCCTCCTCCGAATTTGCAACGCCTCCCACCTTCGTATCATCCGCAAACTTTATCAGCCCACTCCTGCAATTGGTTCCGAGGTCAGTTATAAATAGATTAAATAAAATGGGTCCCCAAACTGAACCTTGAGGCACTCCACTAGTAACCTCCCTCCAACCTGATAGATCACCCTTCAATACGACCCGCTGCAGTCTCCCCATTAACCAATTCCTTATCCACCTCTGGATTTTCATATCGATCCCCATCTTTTCCAGTTTAACCAATAATTCCTCATGGGGTACAGTATCAAACACTCTACTGAAATCAAGGTATATTAGGTCCACCGCATTTCCCTTATCTAATAAGTCCGTTACTTTCTCGAAGAAGGAGATCAGATTCGTTTGGCACGATCTGCCCTTCTTAAAACCATGTTGTAATTTATCGCAATTGCCATTAACCTCAAGGTCCTCAACTAGTTTCTCTTTCAGAATTTTCTCCAGCCCCTTGCACACTACAGATGTTAAACTAACAGGCCTGTAGTTACCCGGATCACTTTTTTTCCCTTTCTTGAAAATAGGAACCACATTAGCTATTCTCCAATCTAACGGGACCATCCCCGAGTTTACAGATTCATTAAATATTATCGCTAATGGGCCTGCTATTTCCCGTGCCAATTCCTTCAATATTCTCGGATGATGATCGTCCGGTCCTCCCGACTTAGCCCCATTAAGGTGTTCAAGTTTTGTTTCTTGTTGACACTTGACTTTCTATGGAAAGGACATTGTTGTAAGTAGCACCAACTTACTTTACCTTAGTTCATAAACTAAAAAAAAAAAAAAAAAAAATCCACTTAATAACTGGGGACACGAAGAAGCAAATCTACTTTTACTGAGAACCTCTCCCCAGCAGCAAGACTTCCATTTTGTCAGCTGTGAATAAAGAGTAACTCCAGTGCATCCAGCCAGAAACATCATACAAAAATCCCTTGGATTCCAGGGCATAGACTCAAATTACAGGGCCCATGAGGCAAGAGATAAGCAGCTGTGTATCATCAGTGTCCCTGTTATATTCTACCGTCTGTTTAGAAATGATCTCTCCAAGTAGCTTTATATATTTGGGAGACAGAAAAGATCCTTGAGATCTTTCCACATTCCAAGTCTCCCTGTGCTCACAAACAATTGATCAGTCACCATCAACTAACTTCTGTTGCACCACAGAAGAACAGCTCCAAACACACAAACAACATCCCTTAGTCACTGGACAGGAACAAATGGTTTATTGTATCACAAGGAACTGAAAAGTCCAGCATAACCAAAATGTTGAGCTGACTTCATTCTAAAATCAGCAGGAAACCATTTGTGAATATAACAAGTGCAATCTTAACACCGATCTGGAACTCAGACAAGAATTTATCCATGTATGCCTAAATGCATCTACCTTCTCAGTTAACCTCTTTGCCTTCTTACTCAGCTTTTCATAAATGGGCAATTTGCTAGTAGAAGTCACTAGCAAATATTTCAACTCTAAAAGACAGTTTCCGGAGTCACTGATAAAGTCTGTGATTAATAGCATCACAACCACACCACTGTGGGCAGTAATCAGTAAAGATGAGGGCCATAACCACACATGGGCTTCAAGAATTCCAGAAGACTGTGGACATCTGCATCCAGAAATGATGTTGACCTCAAATCAGGGAAAGACAGTCCCCTAGGAGCCAATGGCTTCTGCAGTGAAAAGGATCATAGCATCATAGAAATGTAGGGTTGGAAGGGACATCATCAAGTCTAACTCCCTTCATTGAGGCAGGACCCAGTAAACCTTTACCATCCCTGACAAATGTTTCTCCAATCTTTTCTTAAAACCCACCAATGATGGGGATTCCACAGCCTCCTTTGGAAGCCTATTCCAAAATTTAGCTACCCTTAGAAATTTTTTCCTAATATCTAACCTAAGTCTCCCTTGCTGCAGATGAAGTCCATTACTTCTTGTCTTGCCATCAGTGGACATGGAGAACAATTGATCACCATCCTTTTTATAACAGTCTGTAATGGGGGGCACTCACCTCTTGAGCATCTCCTAGTGGCTGACTGTGGTACTGCAGTCCTTATCTCACCCCTGGTGCTCCCTGCAGGCTGCTAGCTGACCTTGATGGGTCTTTTGTGGTTTAGCCCTCCAGCTGAGTCACAAAGTCCAAATAAACCCCTTCCGAGGTATTGAAGAGTCCAAAGCAGTCTATTTGCCTTCACTAGGATCTTCAGCTCTAGGCTCTTTCAGTTCAGTTCTTTGTTTGGGCTCTGAAATAAGACCGGCCCCCTTCTTAGATTTTACACCTCCTTACTTGTGTCTGGTAGGGGAACCCGGGTCCACCCACTACTCTGGGTTCCAACCCAGCGACCTTGTAAACTGCAGCTATGCCTTGCTTGATTTCAGTTCATTGCTGCTTCTTCCTTGGGAATGAGCCTACCTGGTCCCTTTTAACTACATTCTTACCTCAGGGTTCAGGTTTATAGGTCCCCTTTCCCTGCAAATCCATGTTAAGCAAATGCAGCCAGAAACAAACTCTGGTTATCCATTGAGCTCTTTTGGCCAAAGAGGAGCATCCTTTTTTATCACTCTGGTCCCAGCAAGGAACTGACCTGCTAAGGCCCTGCATCTCCTTTTATCTGAGCCGTCTGGCTGCTTCTGTGAGGCATCTCTAGGCAGGCCTGGAGGATTCACTTTCACTGTTCCTTTTCTGAGGTTGGGTGTAGTAGGACTGTGGGGCTTCCTGTTGAGAGCCACAAAGGTCAGGTTCACCCAATCACCCAGCCCTTAACATATTTGAAGACTGTGATCAGGTCCCCCCTCAGTCTTCTTTTCTCAAGACTGAACATGCCCAGTTTTTTAACCTTTCCTCATAAGTCAGGTTTTCCAAACTTCTTACCATTTTTTGTTGCTCTCTGCTAGACTCGCTCCAGTTTATCCACATCTTTCCTAAAGTGTGGAACACAGAATTGGCCACAATACTCCAGCTAAGGCCTCACCAACACCAGGTAGAGTGAGATAATTACCTCTCATGTCTTACATATGACACACCTGTTAATACACCCCAGAATGATACTAGCTTTTTCATAACTGCATTCCATTGTTGACTCATGTTCAGTTTGTGATCCATTATAATCCCTACATCCTTTTCTTCAGTACTACCATCCGGACAGTTATTTTCCATTTTGTCCTTGTGCATTTGATTTTCCTTCTTAAATGTAGTAGTTTGCACGTGTCTTCATTTAATTTCATCTTGTTGATTTCAGCATAGCACAGGATGAACAGATCAGTCTACAGTCTACCTTATCTACAGGCAGCCTTGAATAACTAGACAATGTACTGCCTGAAAACATCCATTTAGATTGCTCCCCCTCATGTCTATGGCTCAGGACAAGTAACATTTCTCTCATAGCAGAAGATCTGCTCTGCAACCATCTCTCCAGTCTGAAGCCCAGCTGCTTAAACTCCTGGATGTCAGGGTTAAACCATTGTGGCATCTAAGCACAAGAAAGCCAATGAACTGCAGAGGGCTAAGGAGTTCAGAGTGCTCTCTAACATCAGTTAAGAACAGTCAATAAAAATGCCAGCTTTTCCTCAGCATCAGTAAGACGAGAACTTGAATTAGCATATTCAGTGTCATGAAATAACCTACACGTACCTGGTAGACATATATTTAATGATCAGTGGAACATAATATGTTAAAATGCATCTAGTGGGTTTCATATACATCATCTTTTTCCCTTAAAGAAACTGATGAGGGCTCATAAGGCCAACAGATTATCAAATTCAACCTGCAGCCTACTTCTGTTTCGAATGGAAACAATTTAAAAATCCATTCTGGTTATGTCCCTCTCCAATGATAAACAAATACTGTAAAGAAGCACTGCTCTTAGTTATGGTACTGTACCACAGCAAAGGACACACGAGGAAGCCAATGGCGATCCTATCTTAGAATTATGAAAAACTACCCATCACCAGGGCATCTCACCATAATCCCACCATAGTGAATTCTCTGCTGCCTGAATCTGTCAGGTTTACAGCTGCTTTGTGCATGTTTTGCACATGTGGACTAGTTCAAAGTGGCCATGGCAAGGCCATGGATGTAAGCCTTTGGAAACAAGATAGTATCTCTGAGCCATGTACAGATGTGTACATTACCATAGTCCTTTGCCAAACTGACTCACATGTGATAATAGCTTTAGGTTCAAGAAATTCCATTCAAAACCTTAGAAAAATCTCTGGTAAGAATATTTACTCCAACAGGTCTGTCAATCTTTCTTGCACCTGTTAGCATGCTTAAGAAATGGCTTTTTATAATTCGCTCATCTTATTGCAAGCTTTAAAAAATTCACAAAAGTAATTCCAATTATTCAAATTGTTTTGTAAAACATAAAATTAAGAACACATCCTATAATAAGCGTAATAAACTTAGCAACTAGGTATAAATAAAATATAGGTTATTAAAGTACTGTAATATGATGGTAAAGAGCTTATAAGCTCTTGTAATTAAATGTGTTGCATGTAAACAATTCTGCTGCTAGTTTAACCATTTTCAGCAACAGTAATGTAGGAGATTTCTTGAGCATGCCAAGTGGAAAGATACCGTTTCCATTATTCTCTTTCTTTCATTGATTAACTCACAAATACATAATAAATGTATGAAATGCATTAGTTTGCAATAGATACTAGTGTTAAGGCATGAAGGCTTATGCTTTGCCTTCTTGCCACTTGAAATAGGAAGTCAAAATGAGTATGACTACAAGTTGCATGCAGTGAGTTAGGGACGTTATTATTCATTTTAGAAGAAGTCCTATCCAATAATGGAAATGCTGAAGGTTATTACAATAATAAATGAGTTGGCAATGTGATTTATGTAAGAAGCTAATGTACTTTCTTATGGGACACTATTTAATTTCTTATAAATCCTGTACTTAGTGGACAAAATCTGACTCTCAGAGTCACTCAGTTTAATGCGCACAGAACTGTGAGTTCATGTGGTTCATTTCTTGTTGTCCAAACAGCTGTTCTTGATAGTTCTCCCTGCAGGTATCTGTTTGGGGATTAGTAATGCTTCACATGGTCATGCATCACAAGAAGTGGATGTGTAATTACATTAAATATGCTTCATCTCCTTAGATTCACTTATCCTGAATCATTGATATTGGCTCAACCCAATGAAATTTCTCCATAGACGGTTTTACTTTTTAGCACAACAGATCATGCTTCAAATAAGAGGCTTGCATAACACAGTAGGTGAGCTTTCATGCTCAAAGATTAAAGGAAAAACAATTTATATCTCTTCACTATGCTTTCAAAAACTTGCCTTCCAAAAATGCCCATTGATTTAAACATTCCAGTTTACATAGGCCCCTGCTTTCTCATCCCATTCTTGTATATATGTGAACAATGAATCCACAAAACTCAGTTTGTAGAACATCATGATTTCTTTAAGACAATACTGCCATGTTTCAAACTGTTTTGAGTCCATTGTACAAAGAGGAGAGGTGATAGTGAGGTAAGAGAACTCATGCCCAGCATAGTACCATTGGTAATTCTGATGATTAAACTAGAAAAATGCCTGGGCATGTGGAATTATATTTAATGCATGTTCCTGACACTTTTGGTGCTAAGATTCAAACAGAAGAACCACATGATCCACTAGTTCTCCAGTTTAGTGTTGAAGGGTGATTCTTGGCAGAATTTCACTGAAAACATGCTTCTTTACTGTACCAGCAAACTTTTCTAAAAGGCACCCTTCTTTCTTCTCTCTCTGTGGAGTAATATTGCAACCTGTTGCCACCAATTTCTTCTGTGTTTCAGATTTTCTGGTAATGCACATATTCTTTATTAATGAAGTAAAAAAATCTGCCAGGAATGATGCATCTTAAACTTGAATTTAATAAACAGAAGAGAGTGGAAAGTGACAAGAATCAGTTAAAGTTCCAGATTGGGATATTGTTGCTGGGAACGCACCAGGTCTTGTCTATCCCCAAAAAATTCTCTGATTTCCAACAATTCATTTCTAAGAATTCCAATCAGAGTCTCAAGAATGGATCAACTTTAAATTCCTTGGAGATATAATTAAGGCACAATACAGCCTACGCTATTGTAATACTTGGGAGAGTCTCTCTTGCAGCCAAACGCTACTTAGTGCAAGACACTGTATTCGTGGGAGTGTATTGTGAGGGCCAGTCTGGGGGTAGCTCTAGCATGAGTTAGAGCAGTCTAGGGGTTTCTTTCATGTATGTCTGCAGTGGATCAGCCTAGCATAGGATGGCCCCTCTCTGTCCACTCACTACCCTGGTGTGCTGCCTCTGCTGTGATGGATGGAGTGGTTGCAGTTGGCTCTGCTTTATACCAACTAAGAACTCCCTCAAGTGGGGGAGTTCTCAACTAGCCAGATTCAATCACCTCTCTGATGCCTGACTGGCTCAAATGGGTTTTGGATCACAACTGAAAACCTGCCCTCTAGACTATACATCATCATACATAGAAGTGGTTGAAATATTTCATTTGAAACTTTTTTCCAATGGAAAACGACCATTTTCAACAGTGAAAATTTGTGCAGAATATTTTGTTCTCCAAATTTTCTGCCTTTTTAGTGAGAAATGCAAAAACATACCGTGTGGGAAAAACTAGTTTTTGAAACCAAAATTCAAAAATTTTTGGTTTGTTTTTCTCCCTTTTCTCCTCTCCCCCCCCCCACTTCCCATTTCAGGGCAAAATGGGGAAAAGAAGAAAGGTAGAAAGAGGAAAAATGGAGAGTAAAGGGGAAAACAAAACCTGAAAAATAGAAAAATTAAAACGGAAAATGAGCTAGTGAAGAGATTGATAGCAATAGTAGGTTGTCATCCTTAATGAGGACCAGCACTAGAGGGAATTGAGACTCACACTTTGCCAGAGGGTGTCACAGATATTTGCCGACTGCAGAGGAATGGTGAGACTCAGGAATCATAGGTTCCATTTCAGGCTCTGGAGAAGAGTGTACATTAGTCGTCACAGATTCTGTCCATTCCCCACAATCACGACCCCTTCTTCCCCATCCTGTCCTACTTGTCCTTGTCCCAGTCCTGTCTTTTCCCACCCACAGCTCCTCATACAAAGTCCATTCTCCTTGCCTAGCCAGCTCCAGTCTCCACTTCTCAGGCTTTTCACCCCCTTGCCTAGCCAGTCTTAATCTTCCCTTCTGGACTTCTCATCCCAATCCCAGTTTCCTATCGCACCACTTCTGCCCAGCCATTCCACATTCCTTGCCCCACCTGGCTCTGTGTCCAATCTTCCTTTCTCTTTCCCACCAACCTCCTGCCATCCCTACTCCCTGCCCATGTTCCTTATCTCCCCTTGTTCCCAGTCCCAGACTCCCACCTGGGGCTCCTTGTGCACTCTTAGTGTTCCCCACACAACTTCCTGTCCCAGTCTCTTTGCCCAGCCAGTTCTATTTCTTCCCTCCCACACCCTGGATCCTCATCAGATATGTCTCCTTTCTCCCTTATCTCTTTCCCCCTGCACCACTGGCTCCCAGTGTTGTTTCCCAGTCAGACCCATTCTCCTCACTGCCAGCCTCCAATCCTGGTCTTCCATCCAGCCTTCTTGTCCTAATCTACTTCCTCTCCCTCTCTCTCCCCCTCATCCGGCTCTTGTCCCCTCTGATTCAAAATTGGCAGCTTCCTCCACAGGGGGCAAGCTCCCTGCTTTCAATTTTGGTGGCCAGCCCTGGCCCTGGCATAGTCTGCAGCAGTCCAGAGCTGCAATTGCAGGGAAAGTCCAGCTTTGTCCCTGGAGTCCTGCACTGGGCCCTGTGCTCAATGTGGTTGGGGGAGTGGAATTTAGCTGTGAAGGTTTAGCAAGTCTCTACTAAGCGTGTGCAAATTGCAAATTTTCAAAGGCTTATAACTGGCCCAAATGTGAGTGGATTTTCACTGGGACGGCAGAAGGCATATCCCTGACACAAAAGCCACCTCCTTTGCCAAATTTCAAATCCCTGCTTCAAAGCCTGGGGACAGTAATGATTCTCTGAGAAAAGGCTGCCAGAACTTTTTAACACAGGCAAAACATTGCATTTTTCACTAGCCTTGTTCTTGGAAAGAGCTGAACTGTTTTTGCAGAAAATTTCCAGAAAAAAAAAAATCAAAGTGAAGCCAACACCTGGTATACAAAATTTCAGCCCAGATGGTTGAAGTTTGGCAAAATTATAATCCACTGACAACAGGGTGTAGTCGAGTGTACTCACTGGAGGAGCACCCTCTGCATCCTTTGGCCTTAGGCTGCCTCCTTAACTCCAGTCTACCCCACGCCTCTTTTGCCTGTGGGTCGGCCTTCTCTTAGGCCCATTTCAAGCGTCTCTTTCACCCGTGATACCCTCTTGCAGTAGGGACAGGGTGCAAACTCCCTCCTGAAGCTCCTCTGCTCTACTACCCAGAGAGGGACTACAGAGTGCTTCCCCTCTCTCCTTGCAGGACCTTTCTACTCTGAGTTTCTTTTCTTCATAGAAAACACCTATCCGGGATTCATCTTTGATTGGACCCAGCCCACTCTCCAGATGTAACCAGGGCTGTTAATTGGCCTCTCTGGCCACACTAACCATTTTACCGCCTGTGTGGAGGAAACACCCCCATCACACAAAGTCTCATAATGGAAAGGGCCGGGCAACTGTAATAAGAGGCATTGCTACCAGCCCTACCTGTAATGACTTTCTAGCAGTAGTTAAACTGCAGTAAAATGCTGACATCTCTATGGCTTACACAAAGGCAGAACTTGGCCCTTGGATCGTATTCTTTCAGATGTGCTCAGCACCTCAGAAAATCTGAGAATTTCCTTCTTCAGAATCATACTCTGAGCTAAGACTGCAGGGTATTTAGCAATTATTGAGCATGGCAATTCTGATGTACTAAAGTGGTTAATAGAAAGATCAGACTATACTGCAGAAGTGTAACCTATCATCACAGTGGAACCTACTCACCAACAGAACATTTTTAGGTGAGAAACTGTAATAGTTTTAGGCCATTGGGTCGTTTCCTAATTTCCTTGGAATCACGGGAAAGCCTGATCTCCTTTTTTTCATAAATTCATAGATTTTCAGGCCAGGAGGGACCATTTTGATCATCTAATTGGAACTTCTACATAACACAGGCCATAGAATTTCAGCCAGTAATTCCATCACCAAGCCCTCAACCAGAGTTACCTTGAAGCGTGTGATCTCCTTAGGTTTAATTTGGGGGCCAGGACGCCTACTGATAGTTACACAGACTCTTTAGAGATTAGGTTTGCCAGAACTATACAAAAACGTAATCATTTTGCAGGCAAGTCAAGGTCCTGATGGTTCTGAGGGTTTGTGGAGAATAAGTCCTGCAACTTTCCATGGTTCCTGTGTGGCCAGTAGCAAACCAGGGATGGAGGAAAGATGTAAAACCCAAAGGAGTCCAGTGTGGGGGTGACCCTTTCCTTATTTATTGGTGTCTTTCCATTTGCTTTTCTTGTTTTCCACTGGAAGTTGCAAGTCTAATGTGTGTCAAACCAACCGAACCTCAGGAGATGGTAACTCCTGGGCTTTGACAACCTACACTAGCTGTCCTGGTGGTGATCCCTGCCTGCTTGTCTGATACTACCATGGCTGGTTCTTCTGCTGGGACAGAACAAGGAACTTCACTTGTCAAACTGACCCTGTCTCCAGCTCCCTGGCTTTCAGCCTGACATGACATCTGTGGACAAGGGTGGTACTGCCTCACCAAGAGAGGATACAATCCTCAGCCTGACCTAATAACTCTTCAGCCATCCACACAAATCTAACCATTAGGTGTGCCTTTTCTTCTTTTCCCCTCCTCTCTTGTCTTTTCTTTGCCTGTGTTTGTCTATTTGCATGTGGCTGGGGCGGAACTGACTTAACAATGACAGCTTCTTAAGGCAGCTGGAGCTGTTGTGGTAGCAGCCTGTTTAACTGTGTCATCACAGCCTTATTGATGTTGCCACCATGAATGTTTGCCATCGTACCATAAAGGAGGTGTAAGAGACAACGCTGACTTTGTAAATCAAAGTTTCCTTAGAGTATGTGGTTAATAAAGTAGAAGTTTTACATCATGTATGCACAGTATGGCAAGAAGCTAAAACCTGAGGCCATTGGAAAGAACCCCATAATGTAGCACTAGTTGTGGGATGCAAAAGTAACATGGAAACAATTCCATAAGCACAACAAATCACATGAAAAACTTGGAAGATAGCAGTGGTGAAATCCTGGCCCTACTGAAGTTCATGGATAAACTCCCTTGGACTTCAGTGGGGCTATGGTTTCACACCAGGCATCTGAATGAGGGTTAACTACAGTTATATAAACAGGAACATAGCAGGATAGTAAGAAGTTAGCAACCTCGTCTCCTTCATCCCATCCAATGGTTGTGCTTGTGCTATGCTACAGTCAGAAACCAAATCCATGCGTTCTGTCCTTATTCACTTACTTTAACCGTTGACAGAACATTATGCTGCTTTCCCTAGTATTAAAGCCTTTAGATGGGTCTTAAGAAGCGGAGAGAGCTTTCCACAGGCTCTCTGCACAAGGGTGGATTTCACCTTCAAACACTTTTTAAAATATGCATTATTTACTGGTCATGCCTGTGGCTTTTTCCGAGTTCTTGTAGTCTAGCCTGTGAATATATTTATAAATATTTTAAAACACTGCTTATTTACCCAGTAGAGCCCAGTGGATTCTGTCTACCATGTAAATAGCACACAACTGAAATCCTTTGAAATCTTAGAAGAAACAAACATTAGACTGGGATTTAGGAGACCTGGGTTCTGTTTGTGGCTCTACCATTGGCCTGCTCAGTGATCTCGGGCAAATCACTTTGTCTCTTTGTGCCTCAGTTTCCCCATCTGTGAAATGGGGATAATGATACTGCCAAAAAACACCCTGGCACTCTGTGCTCTCAAATTCTCCATCCATGCATGCAGGCAGGCATCCCCTGACCCTACTGGTGGGACTGCCTCATAAATTTGTGGATTCACAAGACTGAGCTAGATCTGGGAACTGCACTACACGGTGCCTGGTGTGATGCCATCAATCATGGTCACTCTGGGTGGCACAACAGTCCTTCACTGACTAGGCATATTGGAGGATGATGACCTCCTTTGAAAAGCATTTTGAGACCTACTGATAAAAAGTGCTACATAGTAATAAATGCTGTGCTCATAGAAAATGTTTAAAGACTCAGGCCATTTGTTAGTGATATTATTGTGTATAATGCTATGGCCACTTGGGAGAATATGGCTATTCTGCACACAGACTACAACTGGTCAATATTTGTACAAAATGCCAGAAAATAGAAATCTCTCTGCTGTCAACAAATCAGTAATATTTGACTGTCAGGCAAAGATATCAAGAAGTCAATGAACATTTTCTTTTATAAAAGAAAAGATAAAAATCAGGCATTTTAGATATGCTGATGCCACATCCCCCCTTGATGTTGCTCATTCATACTCTGACCGAGAAATTGGAGTCAGAGTGAGATTTCTTTATGAATAACAATCGCTGCGGCTTAAGAGTTTGTAATGTATTAAAACCTGACCCGGAGCATATTCTCAGCTGGTGTAAATTGTCATCGCTCTGCTGAAATCAGTGGATGACTTCTCTGGAGCTATGATAATTTACACCAGCTGAGGATCTGGCCCTTAGACTTTTGACTGTGCAAGAAAATCTTGTTAGTTGCACATTCCCATCTTTTAAACTTCACCCTAGAAGCTGTTATATGAAAATAACATTTACACTAGTCTTTTCTTATATTGTTACAAGGTGGTAGAAACTATAAATAAGACCATAGTTTTCAAACTGGGGTGCCCAAAGTCAAGCACTGAATCTATATTTAAGTACCCAAATGAATTATCTGCTTAATACTTGCAGGACGCATTGAAGTCAATGGAATGGGTGGGTGATCACCAAAAAAATGTTCTATTCTTTTAGGTTCCTAAATGTGAATTTGTATGCCTAAGTCTAGGCACCCAAGTTAGGAAATGTTGACCTTAAAAGCACAATTTTTAAAAGACCCATGTGTTCAATAGCACACATAAAATGTACACTCAGTTGTGTAGCCCAGTTGCACACTTGATTTGTATATGTGGTTACTGCAGCTGGAAGGCAATGCAAGGCTACCTTACAGTCATTTTAACTTCTCAGGGAAGGATTCCTGCTGAGTTAGGGCTTTGTTGGTGGCGCAGAGCTATTTTCAAGCCCACGTGTAATAACAGAGACAAAATATGGTCCTGTCAACATGTCCTAGCCAAAAATCAATGCAATGCCAGCAATGAAGAGCCTAACATGATAATATAATAGAGATATCCCATCTCCTAGAACTGGAAGGGACCTTGAAAGGTCATTGAGTCCAGCCTGCTGCCTTCACTAGCAAGACCAAGTACTGATTTTTCCCCAAATTGCCCCCTCAAGGATTGAACTCACAACCCTAGGTTTAACAGGCCAATGCTCAAACCACTGAGCTATCCCTCCCCCAGGATATGGGTGCAACAAAATGATTCAATCCCAACTTCAGCCCAGACAGTCTGATGAGCCAACGTGAAGATGGCCTGGGTGCCATTTAGATTTTCTGTATAGCATGAGCCAGCTGTGGCTACTACTCACCTCATAAAATGCCACTTTATACTTGAATTTACAGGGAGATGCCAGAGGTATGACTAGAACCTGGATTGTGATTTTGGCCAGCTGAGCAAAAAGCTCAGCCCTACTAGATCAAGTCGGCAGAAACTCATTCCTCTGTTACCTACCTTTTCTTACACGATGACCTATTAAACATACAAACCTAAGTGCATTGATTAAAGAAGCAATACTCACACGTAGACAGCCCAACATGTTTTTCATTTTCCATGGGGGTCTAATCAGATAATCCATGACTGAAATAGATGAAGACAGTGTTTCAAGTCTTCATTGCAGTAAGAAAAAGAATAAAGATGACAGGCATAAAAACTTTAAATGAGAACCTCATGCCTGTGGAGTGATTCACTTCTCTGCATGTTCTGGTCCCCCTGTAGTTCTACAGTGAACTCAATCATGATTTACTGTATTTCCAAACAGGACCCCCCTCATACTCATCTTTCATGACTGAATTTCCTTGATTAAATCATATTTATTTTAGTTTATCTCAGTTCTAGGAAACCACAGATTTGCCTACATCAGAGTGATAACAAAATGGAAAAAGAAGGCTTAGACTTGAACAGACACATGGAGATTATGCTTTCTCCCAAGAGAGATTGATTGATCCTGGACTTCCATCACGTACATGAGTTCACTTGGCTAAGACTCCTTTAATACACAGAACACAAAATACAGAGTGGCTGTTCACATTAAAGCGTTAGTAGTTTTTCTTTCTGCAGTGCAATATCCTACAAAACTACAAATACACTCAGCCATACATGATAAACCTCCAAATTATCACATTAAAACCAAAATCTGCCCAGGTTTTCATCCATGTGCATCTCTAATGGTTCCACTGAGGTTACTCCTGATTTTAATTGGCTTGCGATCAGAACAGGCCCTAAATTCCTCTGTCAAATTTTTCAAGTGTCTACTAATTTGGGGTACCTCGATATTTGGCAGCTCAATTTGAGGCACCTAGTGTAAGGTAACTACAAAAGTCTGTGGATACTGACCTCTGATATGTGATCCAGGTAGTAAATAACCTTTGTAAACCTTTCTCGTTAAGCAAAAGACTTTGAAAGGGAAAAAAATTAGCCCTGTTTCAAACTTCCTCTTAAGCTTTCTGACTTCTACATTGTATTTCCTCAATTTTTCCTTGAAAATATTTGCTCTCTTTCTTTCACGTGCTCCCCCAGTATCCTCAAGGTAGTTCGTATCATTGGCTGAGGGAATTCTTTTCCTATGGGTGCCCTTACTTCCTGTAATCTCATAAGATTCTCCAGTGTGAATGTTCTCTAAGTCACTTCAGCTAGACTAGATAGAGGGCTAAATGAATGAGGTAGGAAGGGTGTAACGAGCAGAATTTCACCAAGACTATTTTGCTCTTGATTGAAGGCGAATTGTTATTGCACATGCTCTGACTGCAAGAAAAGAAATCCTCTTGTGATTTCCAATTATGGGTCAGCATGAGCAATGTGGCGAATTCCATTACTTAGGCCTGGTGTGCTGGTGAAGGACTTCCATCATGCATCCCCTAAGATTGGCCTCCCTCCAATACTAATATTGCCTCCCTAGTTTCAGTGTAATGACTGTGTCTCATATAAATCTTTATCAGGCATCAGCCTCTCTCTCCTCTAGTTTTATGGGTTCTTATGTAATATTTTTGGGCAAAAAGGGGAGAGCTCATGGGGTTATTTCTGTAACATTTAGTTGGTATTTTACATCTTTTTTCACAGTTCTGTTCTGCCTGGAAAAGCCCTTCCATTATTTAGATAATCATAACTGAAAATTCAAGTAATCCATAATCTCCATGCTAGCTTTGTCCCTCACAAAGCCTGTGTAGCTGTAACTTGGCTAGACTTTGGTTTAAAAAGAAAAACCCTTGGAACTACCATGATCTGATCAATCAATGCCCCAATCACTTGGCCTATATATGTATCCATTTCCCCAATCCTGGGCTTATTTGTTGTTGTTTTTTTATGTTGTAAGCTCTTTCAGGCAGGTACCATGTCTTTGTAAGTGATTCTACAGCCTCTAGTGTACTGAGGCCCCAATCCTGATGTAATAACAATTAACAGGATTAGGTAACTAGGGCAGAGCCTTCAGTGGTGGTTGGATTGGATCCCTAGTGAGAAAAGAACTCCTTTGCTGAATATCACCAGGACCTGAATAGTGATGGGAACTTGCTGCAGCCTGAATAGCTAAATCAGTAGGAAGCTTGTTTATTTTAATGTAGCTAGATGTGTGTCTAATATGTCTAATATTAAAGGTGCTTTCACATTGCAGAGAATTATGAGTGTATCTTGGAACAGTCTCATCTTTCAGAGTCTTATAGTAGATATTTAAGAGAAAGGAATTGATGGAGGATGAAAAAGATTCCAAATCTTTTCATTTACTTTCTACCGCCGGGCATGTTACAAATTTTAGGAAGTGTCTGAATCAGTCATCTTCTAGACCCGAGCCATCACCATTACCACTCTGTCTGGCAGGCCTTTCAGTTCTTTCCTTCTCCTCCATAGGAAGGAACTATAATGCTGGAGGGAAGTTTGAGAATCAACCCTAACTAACAAGGCTTAAGAGATTTAAAGGCCTCGAATCTCCCCTTCGGTGGAAGATTAAAATATTTCTTTCCAGCAACATTCACATCAGACGAAGTGTACTCCTTTAATCTCATTCAAGGCCTTGTTATCCCCTTTTCCAAGACTCATTGTGTTTAAAAGGAAAGGTCACAAATTGTCATATCAAAAGTTTCCACTAGATGCTCAATAGAAAGATTCAGTGGCTACAAGTAGAAAATGCAAAGATCCTGTATTCCTCCTTCTTGGTACAGAGGATTCATTTCTCAGCTATTTTCTGGTGTATGAGGTGTTTGTCCCATTTTAGACATTCTGAGCTAGATTCAGCAATGGGTTACACCAGCTGCTTGTGGCATTATGGAGTGTGCAGGACTTCCTGTGAGAGAGAGCCTGCTGGGAGGGAGATGGCCACAACCTGTTGGAAGAAGATGCATGTGACACCAAGTTAGGCTCCTGATCGAGTTTTTTTCTAAATAATTGGTTAGAGTCACATAGACTCACCTTTGAATTTGGTTAATTGTTTCTATTAATTTCTGGTTATTTTGATCTTGTAATTCCTTATCTTATGAGTCCAACAATAGGTAACGGTAGAATTGAGCCTGACAAATTTTCATTTGGGAGTAGGGTGGATGGGTAGGGTGAATCTTGAAGTTGAAAAATCATTCTTATGGTAGAACCAAGCAAACACATTTATTTTAGGAGATAATATTTGACACAGCCTTCCAGAATAGATCCTTACAATGGCCACATCCCTTCTGCAGCTTGGAAGATTTTTTGCCACTCATCAGATTTCAGGTTGGTTGATTGATTGGTCCTGAGATACTGGAAATGAAGGGAGTTTATGTTGCTGCAGCAGAGTATACTGAAGTTTGCACCATCTCTCATTTCCTTAGTCCTTAAAATCTTGCAAATGCTGATTTAAAAAATCCTCAGTCCTCATAGGGATCATGAAGCTCTGAGTACTGTGCCACTTAAGGGACTGATCTGCCACCGTTATTTACATCGAAGAGCGTTTACAAAAGCAGTCCTATTGAACGTAATGTGCCATCACACATGTGATTAAGCGCTAGACAATGGAAGGGTAGCAGAAGCAATGGAGGTACAACCCAAACAAGAATCCTTGGAGAAAGGGGCTGTAAGAGATCCAATAGCTGGAAGCTGAAGCTAGACAAACTTATACTAAAAATGAGGCTCACATTTTTGACAGTGAGGGTAAGTAATCATTGGAACAATTTACCTCGGGATACTCCTTCCCTTGAAGTCTTTAAATTAAGACTTGGTATCTTTCTAAAATATATGGTATAGTTCGAACATAAGTTATGGACTGGATGAAGAAATTACTGAGTGAGGTTCTATGGGATGTGTTATGCATGAGGTCAGACTAGATGATCTTAATGGTCCCTTTTGGCCTTAAAATCTATGAATCTATTACTCTTTACAATGCACCGATGGATAAGTGGACCACGTAGTTACTTGATTAATCCTTTTTTTTTTTTGTCTTGAACAATAAGAGAGGCAGTGAAACCATTGTGAAGAGGGGACAGGAATGACTTTATCCTCCTGAGTGTAAAGAGGCCCAGAATATATTTCTTCCATTAAGCCATCAAGTATTTCACAAACATAACATTCAAATGGCCAAGGAGTCTGTGGTTCAGATCTCTGTTCCATCGATATCTGCTTCTCCTCTTACCCTATGGAAAATACCCACAGCAATAAAACAAAGGACTAGATGTGCCACAGACAATCTGCAAACGGATGGCTTGGCTACCGAGAGGAGGAAATGAAGTACTAAAACCTCTCATCAGATGTTCTGAAAATTATTTCAGCTGCTAGAATAGCTACACAAAATTTTATTTCAAAGGAAATGTTCCAAAATCTTCCCCTTTGATAATTGCTTTTTTTTAAAAAACCCATCTGTCATATGTTTCATTCCAGTCTCAAAGGGCCAATGTGTGGAAGGGAGCCTAATCCCTCGCATTCCAGTCCAGGTAATGATTTTGGAGCATGCTTTTTCCCCCATCTCAAATGCACTGCTCCTTGGGGCAGAATCCAAGTGTGACAAGAGGACAGGCTGTAGGCCAGACATGGTAGGGACAGAGCTATTGTTGTTTAGGTCACCTTGCTGTCCATTTCTAGAAATTCTAACTTTTGAAAAGATTTGTTGTAATTTAAAATCTCCTGGGTTTTACAATGTTTTTAATAACCTCAATATTCTTTCAGGATCTCCCCCCACCCATACATTCCTGATATGTATTTACAGCCTCTTTTGTACCTTAAGATTTTTCCTTCGAATTTCCTTTGTTTTTGAAAGAATAAAGAATAATCACTCTGTAATACTTTGATGGTTAGATTATTGATTTGGAAAGATGGAATTTATTTTCTTCTACATTTTTTTTGAATAAATGGAAGGATGGTCCAGTGTCTAGGGCGTTAACCTAGGCCTTGGGTGCCCTGTGTTCAATTCCCTGCTCTGCCACAGACTTCCTGTATGACCATGGGCGAGTCATTCAGCCTCTCTTTATCTCAGTTCCCAGTCTGTAAATAGGGATAATAGCACTGTCCTACCCAACAGGGGGTGTTGTGAGGATAAATACATCAAAGATTGTGAGGCAGTTTGAGATGTGCTGATAAAAATTGCTAGGGATTATTATTGATATCTATTAAAATGTGCCCATTCCTTACTATGGAGACATATGACATAACTAAAACACCCTCAACCAGCTGATTTAAATAACATCATCCACAGACAACTTGCTACCTCCAACTATCCACAGAAACAAAGCCTGCAATAAAAACACGATCATTCCCTGTTCCGTTCCCATTCCCCTGGCAAATCCTGAGATACATTTGTGTAGCATTAATGCACTAAAATGCTCCCCAAGAGTCCATGCAGGATTTACAAGCTCCAAACGGAGTCTACTAATTCAGGAAGTAATCTTAAGTCCTTTAAGGAGACCCTGCAAAGCTTATAAATCCAGCAGTAATTCCTTTTCAGTCTGCGAAAGTTGTGGACTCCATTAGGCTCATAAACAAAAAATGGTCCTAACAATGCATAAGTTAAAACATTTTTATTAATTAGCTTCTGCAGGCTAAATTTAGAGGTCCCTGGGAGCACAAGGACTAGTTAAAAAATACTTAGTAATGTCAAATGTCAAATACTTAGTAAATGTCAAATACTTAATAAGGTCCCTGGGCTCACAAGAACTAGTCAAAAAAATACTTAGGAATGTCAAACATAGGGCCAGATCCTACTGTTTGTAGCAAAGTGGTCCTCAATGGGTTACTTAGACTATTATACGTTGAAGCCATGCTCCACCCTTCCCTTACTTCCTGTTTGTAGATTCCAAAGCCAGAAGGAACCACTGTGATCATCTAGTCTGACCTTCTGTATAACACAAGCCACAGAACTTCCTCAAAATAATTCCTAGAGCGTCTTTTAGAAAAAATCCAATCTTGATTTAAAAATTGCCTCTGATGGCGAATCCACCATGACCCTTGGTAAATTGTTAATTACCATCACTGTTGAAAATGTATGTTGTACTTCCTGTCTGAATTTGTCTAGCTTCAACTTCCAGCCACTAGATTCTGTTATACTGTTCTCTGCTAGACTGAACAGCCCATTATCAAATATTTGTTCCCAGGTAGATACTTATAGACTGCAATAAAGCCACACCTTAACCAGCTCTTTGTTAAGATAAATAGAAAGAGCTCCTTAAGTCTATTACTATTTGACATGTTTTCCAATCCTTTACTCATTCTTGCGGTTCTTCTCTTCTCTCCAATTTATCAAATATCTTGAATTGTGGACACCAGAACTGGACACAGCATTCCAGCAGCGGTTTCACCAGCACCCAATACCGAGGGAAAATAACCTTGCTACTCCTAATCAAGATTCCCCCTTTCTGCATCCAAGAATTGCATTAGCCCTTTTGGCCACAGTATTGCACTGGGAGCTCATGTTCAGCTGATCATCCATCATGACCCCAAATCTTTTTCAGAATCACTGCTTTCCAGGATCGAGTCCCCCATTGTGGAAGTATGATCTACATTCTTTGCTCCTAGAAACATACATTTACATGTAACTGTATTAAAACGCGTATTGTTTGCTTGCACCCAGCTTACCAACGAATCCAAATCACTCTGTATCAGTGATCTGTCCTCTCCATTATTTACCACTCCCCCAACTTTTGTGTTACCTGCAAACTTTATCAGTGATGATTTTATGTTTTCTACCAGGTCATTGATAAAAATATTAAATAGCATATGGCCAAGAACTGATCCCTGCGGGACCCCACTGGAAACACACCCACTCACACCCCTTTTATATTTACAATTTGAGATGTCAGTTAGCCAATTTTTAATCCATTTAAGATTTTTAAGATCCTGTTTAGTTAGTGGGAGATCACCCTTCCACGGTGATGCTGTTAAATAAAGCAGCAAGTTCCCAGCCTACAGTCCTGTAAGTAGACTTGTTTTTGTTGTGCAGAGAGGGCTCTTTACAAAAAGTGCCTTCTTCATGAAACTTCAGTGGTACTTTCTGCATGATTAAGGATTGAGCACAGGAAGAAAGGTCTGCAGGATGTGGCTTCAAATTACAGAGAAAGGGAATTAAAAAGCTGCAATATGGTATGATAAACCATCAAGAGTTGAATTCATTGGGAATTGAGGAATCTCAGCTCCTTTCTGGAGAAGTCTGCACCTTTCAAGATCTTGCCCGTTCATTTGAAATATAATAATAATGGGCAGTATCATTCCATCAGTTTTTAAGTAGCAACCCCCACTGAAATTAGTGCGTAATTCTGCCTGTTAATCCGTGGCATGATTTTTAATAAGCCCCAAATTAAATTGCTCTTGCATTATTTTGTCTGCTTTTTAAATCACCTTCAACAAACTATAACCCCCCTAAAATAAGATAGTTTATACGCCCTGCTCATCGCAGGTAAATTTCAAAAGAAGGTGAAATGCTTACAGTTATAGGTCCTGATTCTGCAAGCCCTTGGTCACTAGTATCCAGCCAATCCCATTGATTTCAGTGGGTAGGATTTCCAGGATTGGGCCCCTACTTTAGTTTATGTTGTGGTATAATATGGGCATGGATCAGCGTTCACATCACACTCCCTGTCAGTAGGCGGCCTGGGCTGGGGAAACTAATGATCCAACCAGTGAACCAAATTCGGTGACGAATCCTGTCACGAGACAGGTGAGGCACGTTGCGCATACGCTAAGAAGAAGAACCGGCTATTTAGAGATGTGAATCTGAAGCAGACTTTACATCTACAGAGCAGCACAACATAATTAGAATAGGAATTATGTATCTGACTTTTATATTTTCATTTTTATATAGTGTAACTGCTTTGTATCTAGCATGTATGTGTATATTTTTAATGCTCTGTGTTCATTCGATAACAATTCTAATAAAATTATAACACGATAATAAATCTAAGTCACCATTTTAATATCAGGACATTTTTAATGGTAAAATGTACACGATTACATTTTGCTATATTTTAGTCTAATACTGTGCTCAGTTTCTGAAGGCTTTTTATTAGAGAGAAAAAACAAAACAGTGCCACCTTGTGGCAAATGCATTTTTCCATACCTCACTCCAAAATAGAGTAGCAAGAAAGTATACAGCAATGAAGCATTGGAGGATTGCATACTGATACAGAAAGTTATGGTTCCACTATATGGAACACTGGAGAGATCCCAGTTTGGGGAAGAATATATTTCTCAATTGAAGAGGAAAATAAAAAAATCAAGTTCAGTAAATGCTGAGAAAGATGTTATTTCCACTGGAATTTGGGTGTGAGACTCCACTCTTTCAAACTGGTGTAACTGCATTATCTTCTGTGGAATTACACTGGCATGAAACTGGTGTAACAGAGTGGAGAAGATTGCGATAAGCAAAGATCGTTTGAGGCTAAATCTGGTCTTAGTTGTACAACCGTAAATCCAGAACAATTCCATTGAATTCAGTGGTTACTTTTTTTTTACACTGGTGCAACTGAGAGCAGAATCTGGCCTTTTCTGTATTTTTATTGGTTCAGGTAATGCTTCATAGGAAACAGCCCAGTGTCAAAGGAATAGGATGCCATGGTTGGCTGAAGTCTGAAAGGATATATCATTTCAGAACTATTAGACACAGTGAGTTAACGTGTCCAAACTAAATTGTCAGAGATGGCTTTTGTCACTGACAGATCTACTATCATTCAGTCAGGTTTTTCCAAAACAATGTTACAAGAAGGGTTCAGAGTCTCAAAATGCTTTCAGTCTGGTGATGTTGTTGGAAAAATATTTGCTTCTAAATCAGTGTGCAGCGCAAAACAGAAGGGCTTAGTTCTTGGGGCTTTGCATTACATGCTTTGCTAAGGAATGAGGAGTACAATTACAGCAGCAGATTCTAACAGCATTTTCCCACTGCTAGGGAAGCTGAATGCTCTCTGTGGAAAACAGGATGTTATTGCCTGAGTTAATGTTCTTATGGGGTTAGGATTTCAAATATCACTTGAAAAACCAAAGCTTGTGCTGTTCATTGACAGATTGATAGCCCGCACTGTGGTTTGTAATACTTTGGTGAACATCTTGAAATACTTATGTCATGACTGAGGTAAGGTTTGAAAAAAACATTTGGTTATTTTGTTACATTTCTTAAATGTTATGATTTATTTTAATATTTGCGTATTGCTAACCCAAACAGTGGAGCATTATGTTGTGCTTTTTCCCATCACAGTTTTGTAAACCACCATCTTTCTCTTTTCCTTGAGACTCGCAGGACTGGATCAAATAGTTTTAAACATCTGCCATGTGTGCATCTCACAGCAGTCTGGTCTTTATTTCCCAGCCTCAGTCACATGATCTGGGGCAGGGTTACAAAAGGTTACATCCCATCACATGGCAAAGGCCAGTGTCTGCTGAGATCAATGGTTATGGTTACATCGTCCTCTTCTTTTAAATCCAAATGCAAATAAAACATAACATTGACCAAAAACACAATGCTCGCAGCTAAGAAAGCCAATTAATTCATAAGAACATAAGTACAGCCATACTGGGTCAGACCAAAAGTCCATCTAGCCCAGTATCCTGTCTTCTGACAATGGTCAATGCCAGGTGCCCCAGAGGGAATGAACAGAACAGGTAATCATCAAGTGATCCATCCCCTGTAAAGCAGACTAACAAACATCTAGGAGGGATGTCAGGGTAGGGCACCTGAACTGCTTGGATAGATGAAAGGATTATTCGGACTCTTACTGGACATCTGTCAATAATAATGGTCTCTGAATCTCAATGGGTTTCTCATCACATGGCCACTTCTTGTTTTCCACTTCTTTGTCTTCTTGTTCCTTCTGTGGTGGCCTATTCTGCTGCTGTACGGTGGCTTTGCCACCTGGATCTGCTACTGATTGTGCAGGAGCCTTTAACATGTTGTCAAGAAACAAAGAGCCTGAGCTTTGTTATAGTGTTTTCTGCTCCTCAAAATGGTCTGACCCTCAATGGTGGCTATGATGTGTGAGATTGAGCTGGAATGTACCAGTTTGCCATTCACTTTAATATCCTCTCCCACTTCTAGAGTGGTTGCTCTTTTGCACCATAGGTGCTCAGATACTACAGTGATGAGGGACATACAAGGACCTGAGAGTAATGTGTTAGTGTAGAGTGTAACTACTTCAGAGTTAAATATCTTTGGCTTAGTTGTCTGCCCTAAGGTGTTTGTTTTTGAACCGGTGAGCCTAATAAAGCGTTGTGAGAGGTGTTGCAATATTCTAACAATACTATCAATTAGTCTGGATCCCTTGAATCTGCAAGAGATTTTAAAAATCAAGTTATTTGCTATTTGTACTGCTCAGCCATTTGACTGTGCTTGACATGGTGTGATAGGCAGAGAACTGCCAAAATGAGTCATTTGCGAATTATGGGATACTATCAGTTATTAGGTCATCTGCAATCCCAGGAGGAGCAAATTGTGAGTTACAATGTGTTATTATATTGCCACTAAATGTGCCGTGCAGCAGCTTGGTTTCCGAAAGATGTGAATAGCAGTCCACTAATGAGATAATCTTACTTATTTAATTCAAATACACTTGCAACAACCTTGGACCAAAGGGGATGAGGAATCTTATGTGGTTTTAGTGGTTCTGTTAGATTCTGTTTTCTGTATTACAGATTTCACATTTGGATACCTTATCTTCAATAGCAACATTCATACCTAGCCAGATTAGGACATGTCAGACTCCATTCTCACCCTGGTCAAACCCATGATGGGCCCTGTGTAGCATACTTAGCAATATCGACCTCAGGCTCTGTGGTACCTCAGCGTAATGTCTTTTGCACAGAATCTCTTCATGTTCAGCAATTTGATAGAATCATAGAGGCGGGACCTTGAGAGGTCATCTAGTCCAATCCCCTGCATCCGAGGCAGGATTACATGATAACTAGACAATTCCAATAAGCTTCCAAGGCTGGAGGTGCCTGGGTTTTCTCTCTGAGCATCTATATAGAATTTCTCTTGCAAACACTTGTAAATTGAGGTGATTTGGTGTTCCTCATTTGAGGCTGTCAGATTTTCTTTTGGAAATGGTAAGTATCTGAGTCACATTTACTTCAGCCTCTGCTCCTCGCAACTCCTTGCCTTCACTATTTCCAGGTGCTCCTAGAAGCATGCTTGCGATTAGGACCTCCTTGCTGAGCCTGGATTTTACATTTAGGGCTAAATTGTGGCTGGAACCTATGCAGCCATGCAGGGGAATAAGGCTCAGCCCATCTATGCATGGCCACATAGGACCTACCCAGATCTTGGCGACACACGGAGGGAAGAGCAATGACTGTGTGCCTAATGATCCCCTCAGAAGGAAGTGGGTGAAGGGTGGGACAAGGGTTGGGAATAGCTTGAGCCAGGGCTCTGCTTCCTCATGTTACAGCTTGGAGGGACGTGTACTCAGGTAACGGGTTGCTGCAGTATATTAGCCTCCGTGTGGAAATGAGGAGCTGCAGAGGGATTGTGCTCAGAGGATTGACTCCAAGGTGTAATTTCCATTCTACAACTGCCCCAGGTCCAGTACAAATGCACACTGCTCCTGACTCAGGCCTGAGTCTAAAGTCTCAACCTGGCCTTCAGGGAGTACATTTGCAATTTCTAGATCATTTTCCAAAGTTCAGATTGTGCTTTGCAAAATGGTTTCTGTGATACAGCTTCCAAAGGTCTGTGGTCTGTTTCTGCCTCACTGGATCTCTGCACATAAACATATTCGTGAAACGGCTCTAAACCAAAACAATTGCCAGCATTTCTCTTCCAATCTGTGCATAGTTCTGTTGTGGTTTAGTCAGTGTTTTGTATGCTTTTGAAGCATATGCCTCTGGAAGATCATCTTGAAGAAGGACACCGCCACCCCATGTGAGCTTGCACTGATTGAGAGATGTTGGATGTTTCTTAGGGCTTCTCTCCACTTACTAGGGCATCAACACTCAGTGATCGATCCACCGGGGGTCGATTTAGTGGGTCTAGCGAAGACCCGCTAAATCAACCGCCCATCGCTCTCCGTTGACTCCACCCGAATGAGAAGCATAAGGTAAGTCAATGAGAGAGCTTCCCTCTTGCTGATCATCCCACTTTTCCGCTATAGACTTCCTGTTCTAGACTTCCTGAAGCAGCCGTCTCAATGGATTGTTCTTCATTCTGATCTTTACAAAACTCAACATTTGGGTCCAGATTTGATCAGCAAGTGTAGCTTTAAGTGTAACTTTTGTTGTTGTTTTTTGGGTTCTGGACACTGCACAGAAAATGTCTGAAGTAAAAAAATAACCTCATTTCTATAGAGAGTTAAAATGAAATGTCCTGAAAACATTTTTATTCATATGTTTTTGTACAGCATCTCGCACAATAGGGTCCTGGTCCATGACACGGGCTCCTAGGGGCTATGGTAATACAAATAATAATCATAATGATAATTTGTTTTTTTAATAACACTTTCAGTTAGAAAATCTTAATCTAGACAAATCTACTTAAAATTCAATTTGCGTCATCAGTGACATTGCTAGAAATAGCCATCTGGGTTATGGCATGGTACAGTGCTTTGCTTGGTGCTATTCTGAACTCCTCCTTGGAATGTCTGCAGACACGAGTCCTCCTCAGAATATGATACAGTTTCAATACGTGTCCCCATCCCTACACGCCTGAGCCTCATTTCCACAGGTCAGCCCAATAGCATGACAGTAGTGATTTAACATGCCCTGCAGGAGACCTTTTTTTAGAGAATGACTTCTGAATTCCCCTTCCTTAGGTTGATGGAGACTAGGCGTATCTTAGTGAAAATGTGAGCTTCATTGTCTCACTTCCCTGACAGAAACTGGGAGATCTAGCATATAGTGAGGCAGGTCTTGACAAGGCAGGGAGTCCAAAAGTTGTTGCCAAAAGATGGGTCCAGAATGCAATCTGCTTTCCCTCCTGTGACAAATATTTATGTATTTTATTCAGATTTCTGGAAAGTTCCCTAGGCCCCTATGCTGTGCTCTGGGTGCCCATCCCATAAATTAAAAACAACAATAACATACACTATGAAGGTCTGTTCCTGTGACGTTGATGCACAAATAGACATCCACCAGTTAATATGAGGAAAATAAACTCAAACCCTTCCATTCATTGGCTCATGCCGCTGTCACAAAAGCCTGGGAGGGGGCAATGGGACATGCCTGGAAGATCAAGTTTGGGCTCTGGCAGATAAAGGTGGGGTATGAGTTCCAAAGTTGAGGAACCTTCACAGAAAATGACCCACCGGTAGACCCTCCCCTCATGTTTATCACAGAGTTCTGTAGCTTGAGCACATCCTACTCATCTGTGGCAGTCTGGCCCTGGTGAGGGTGGGGAGAGGTCTCTTGGGTAATCAGATCCCAAACCACTTAGGACTTAGCCTTACCAATGCTTTAAATTCCACTCAGAAACTTCCTACTAGCCTGTGCCTGTTCCAGCGCAATGATGCAATATATCCCAGGTGAGAAACTCAACGTTGCTCACTAGCTTCATCTTCTGATTGGCATAGAGCACATGATGGCAATGTGATCTCCAGGTGACAGAGCCATGGATAATCGTAGCAAGGTTCCCTGTATCAGAGAGAAAAAGGTCACACATTCCTTGCCAGGTGCAGATGTGTCTGGGTCGGATGTGATGGAGACAGAGCTGGGTGTCATCAGTGACCTCAGTATATCACAAGCATTTTTCCTCATTAGCCCTCTAGTGGCTTCAGGAGGACTGATAATATACTGTCTCAGGATGTCCCGGAGGGGAGAAACACAGATGCACAGGAGCCATTTCCCCACAGCTACTCTCTCTCAAAGTCAGTAGTGATGGAGAAGACCAGACACTGCTGCTTAGGATGCCCAAAGTACCTAACAGGAAAAAACTATTCTCAAAATAGCCAGTGCTCCCCATGTACCAGAGTACAATTAATTTCAATGAGCAGCAATGTAGCCATTCAGCTACGATCAACACAGTGAAATCCCCAGGCACCACATTGAAAAGGTACCCCAATATGTCTGTGTTGAAGGATGTGGGTGGGATCTGGCTGAAGATACACAGTGCGTGTAAATGTTTGACTGCCTCAGCGGTGCCAGCAGTTGCAGCTCATCTGTTGGCAATTGGTGATATGCTTAGAAAATGTAACTCCTGGAGAATAAAAAAGAGCTATAGGGTGACCAGATGGTCTGGGCATCAAACCAAAGCAGGGCAGGGATGTAGGGGGAGGGCATCTCTTATAAAATCACATTAAGTTCTGGGGTTGTCTTGTCTCTATGCAAAGAGCACAGTCCTTCAGGGTACTGTGAGTAGCCTGGAGGCTGCAGAAGGCATCTTTTTCAAAGATGGGATGTTTATGCTTCTCTGTCTCCATTTGACCTGTGGCAATATACTGTACCTACATTAAGCCCAGATTTGCACTAGGCATCCTAGAATGTCTGATCATCCTTTACTAAAGGGACAGGGACACTGGCAACAGCGTCTATAAGTCTACAAGTCTGTACAGTGATGCATGAATGGGTAGCAACATTGTAATAATCTGCACTGACTTTTTAGGGTTATGCACACTAAATGTTTTAACAGGGAACTTAATGCAGGTGAAAGGTGCTGGCTTAACAGCTCTAGAGACTGAGTCTTCTGTCCACACAGCGCAGGCAACAGCATTTCCAGCTTCTCCCATGCTGCCCTGCCTCCTGTTTGATGAGGACGCACCACCTCTAAGGCCAAGAACCCCACCTCTTGGCTGTTTATTCTTCAGGCTCTTTCAGTCCTTGGGCTAACTGTGATTTTTGGTGCCTGTCTGAGCTGAACTTTTAGCATTACTTGGGGTTTATATAGCTTGGCCCTTGTTAAGTTCATGGCATACACATGAAGAAGTAGGGGAAACAAACCTTTACCCTTTTCCTGGAAGGTTGCAGTGTAACCCTATATTTCTTAAAATCTAGAAATCTAACACACAATCACCAAATTACACAAAGCGAGATAGCAGACGGCTACCTCGGGCACAGAGGCACAACTCAACCTGACTTGCTCCAGACTGACTCTTTTGCAGAATGACTGCGGAAGATTCAGATCACATGCTTCCCTAGGGAGCCCCCTACCCCCCTGGAAGCAGGAGCAGGAAACCCCTTACAAATTTAAAATGATAGCTTGTAATTATAACATAGTTTTCAATACATCATAATTCTGAATGCACTTCCACTGGTTTTTACATCAGTGTAAGCCCATCTGAAATTAATAGACCCATAGATTCCAAGGCCGGAAGGAATGGAATCTATGTGACTATAGTCTGACTTCCTGTATAACACAGGCCATAGAACTTCCCTAAAATAACTCCTAGACCATATTATTTTAAAAAAAATCCAATCATGATTTAACAATTGCCAGTGAGACAGAATCCACCACAGCCTTTGGTAAATTGTTAATTACTCTCACTGTTAATAAATTGAGGGCTGGAGGTAACAATTTGCATCACCTCTTTCTTACAGCTTGATCATATTTGCAGTGAAAAATTGGGACACTGTGTTTCGAGCAGGGAGAGGAGAGGAGTAAGCAACTCAGGGGGGAAGATTTTGATGGGAGGTAAGGGAGATCGATGAATATAAAACTGGGGCACTTTGCAGTAAAGAGCAGGAAGGGAGGCAGCAGAACGTATCCCTCTGTCTCACCTTCTCTCATAGTCCCAAATCTCCAGTGTAGCTCATACCCTAACATCTCCCCTTGCTTTCTCCCAGCCCACCCACACTCAGTTCACCCAGAACCTTACTTATCAATTCACTCCTGCTCTCAACCTTGCTAACCCAACCATGCACATATGTATGTTTTTTTGTAGCACTGGGGCCTTAAGTGCTACTTACCTCAGCCGTAGGTATCAGGCCTTCAGAGATAAATGTGCTTTTAAAATTGACAGTTTTCCTTTAAGATGACTAGAAATCAGAATGAGTGGAGAATGTGGAGAAATCAAGTAAAACTGACTCTTGGAAGCTCTAGTGCCATCTGCTGGCAGTGTAGGAAAATGCAATAGTAAAGCTGAGACTTCAAAATAATTAGGAATGAAAACAAAAACTACTCACATATTGTACCTGGTGCAATAGGAAACACAGAGAGGGAAAAATTAGTGTTTGCTGAATAGAAAAAGTCAAAATTAATATGGGGAAAAATTATTGTATCCTGTGAAACTGCTGCATACAACCAACACTAAAAAAACTTCAGCAGAGATAAAAATAGAAGAAAGTACACCTTTATATAGGTAAATATTACAGACTCTTAGTATATATATAATGACTGTGTATGTGTTCATACAGGCAATTGAACAGCTGTTAAATTGCAATGACTTTCAGGCACTTTGGTCTGATCTGGATTGGCATCAAATCAGTGACCTAAAGGTAACACGTTTTGTCCTTTGAACCATTCAGTTCTCCAACCATATTCTTGATAGGATAAGGAAACCTGTTTAAATCACACACACCTTTTAAAAAATGAACTTCTGGAGTTTTTTTCTTTAAATAAACCTTTTTGAAAAAAAAAATGGAATGTGCTTAAAACATCATGTCCAAAAAAGAATACTTTGGGGACGCACAGACTGAGCATGGCTCTAATGTGCTTTCACCCAATGCTGCAGAAAACAGGCACAATAAAATAGACATGCACACAAAGGAGGTAGGGCTGGAAAAATCCTGTCCTTCAGCTGCTAAACCACAGGTGCGTACCACATGTTCAAAAGAACTCATTTGGGCAATCCACTAGAAGCACCCTTATCTTTCCTGTGGTCCAGCCAGGGGACAGACAGATGGAGTCCTGAGTGGACAGATCCGCGCTTACGCACACACACACAGCTCAAGCTCACTGATTTTCAAGATATTGACCAACATTTTCAAATCTGGTTGCCAAAAAGTTGGCACTTAAATATCCATTGGCCTGATTTGTAGAAGCGCTGAGCACCCGCTAGTTCCAGTGCAGTCACTGGGAGTTGCAGGTGCTCAGCACCTTTGAAAATCAGCCTGCTTTTTTTTTAGTGTTGTGATATGGATTTAGGAGCCTAACTTCATGCACTCAAATGTGAAAATGTTGACTCAGATACAATTTTGACACCCCCACCCCTCGGATGCTTTTGAATTGATCATCAACATAAACAGCTTGTCTGAAGAGATCAGGTTAGTCAAAAAACAGACTGAAAAAATCAGAGGGTGAATGTGGAGAAATTAACTCCTTGAAGGAAAATGTATGTAAATATTTATATTAAATGAGATAGGAACAATGAAGATACAAAGAAACCTAAGGTATTTTGGGGCTTTTATTCATTTCCAACCGCTATGAGAAAATTCCTTTAAAAGAGACAAAAGTGTCTGTACAGTGCCTACTGCAATGGGGTTTAGGTCCATGACTGGGGTTCTTAGGTACTATCACAATATAAATAAATAACAGATAATAATAATTAATAATAAAAGGAGTGGAAAGCCAATTTTTGTGACTATTTCAATAACTCTCAGGACAAATGAGCAGTTGCCTTTCTAAAGGCGGTCATTGAGAAATATTTTTAGCTTTTTTTTTACTTCATTTTATGATAACCATCAATTTTTCCAAGCAGAATCCTTCAAGATAAAATGTTTATCCCCTCCCCCCATCCAGTCAGAAAGGGGGGGTGGGGTGGAGAGGAATCTGCTAGCACTGATGAGCAGCCCCATCAGCTGTACAGAAAGACTATGGCAAAGATTACAAACATATACAGTGTTAGTTACAGGGACATTATCCATAAAGCATGTAATCCTATCCAACCCTTCCTACAACGGTTTCACAGTACGCCAGAATTTTTTTAGGATATTTTCTATTTTCATCCCGTGATCCCATGTAATACATAGTCTTGGCATTTCTTATCACTTCCAACCATGCATTTCTCAATTTTTTTTAATGTTTGTTCCAAATTTCAGTACCGTGCATCCTTTTTGCCTTAGACCAAAAGCATATCACACATTCTCATCATTTTAATTAAACCAGGGCCAATCCAGGGCAAATGTTTGATTTTGACTCAAAAGGTGCATGCAAATCACAAATTCCATTCGATTCACAATGGAAAAGGCTCCCTGCTACCTCCTTACAGTATGTGGAATTAAGCAGTCTGCCAAATTCCTGACTGCACATCATTAAAAAAATGTGCTTGTGCATTTTGAAATTGAAAAAAAAAATCAATCCATACAATAAATTGAAGTTGCGCATGCCTTGTTTTATGATCCACAGCAAATACTACAGTATAAAACTCTGATCCTTTCAGCTGAGCCTCCAATGAGCAAAGAATTCAGGGCAGCTATAGATGGAAATTTGCACGAAATATCTCTTGAAACAAAATTCCAAAGATCATGAAAGATCTGAAAATGATTTCCCCCCATAATGGTTTTCCATAAAGACACTTTCAAATTCAGGCACCCAAGGTGCACCTGTAAATTGTATCCAGGCACACACTGCGCTCGCAAAGCACAATCCAGCCTTTGCCTTGCAAACTGATTAATGGCATGCACAGTCAGGTACATATGAAGGCAATTAACTGATCTGAGCAGGTAGGTGCCTATTTGCGAGTACATGTTTTGCAGGTGCAGGTGCAAATAGTGTGGAAGTAATTAATGGGTCCGAATTTGAGAATTTGGCCCATAGGGCTACATAGATTTGTGCATCTTCTTTTGCCCATGCAATTAGTGCCGCTGAATTGCTGTTGAACAAATTCTATACATGGTACGTAGAAAGGCATGCGATGACGGCTCAGTAAATGCTACAATTGCCATAACTGCTCATATAAAAGTGTGTGAATACCTTTTATTCAATTACATTCTCTCTCCTGTAGATTTCCCAAGCAGCAGCTCATGCCCATTTATTATCCTGTTTCAAGTGATTGCTTGTTTCAAATCCTAGATTCATAGATTCCAAGGCCAGAAGGGACCACTGTGATCATCTACTCTCTCCCCCCCCCATACAATACAGGCCAAAATAATTCCTAGAGCATAGCTTTTAGAAAAACATCTAATCTTGATTTAACATGGTCAGTGATGGAGAATCCATCATGACCCTTAGTAAATTATTCCAATGGTTAATTACTCTCCACATTAAAAATTTACACCTTCTTTCCAGTCTGAATTTATCTGGCTTCAACTTCCAGCCATTGGATCCTGTTATCAGGGCTGGCTCCAGGCACCAGCTGAGCAAGCTGGTGCTTGGGGCGGCAGATTGTTTGAGGGGACATTCTGCCCAATCCTAGGGCGGCACGGCCGCTTTTTGTTGTTGTTGTTGTTCCGCTCTGGCCACCCTCTAGGGCGCGCGGAGAACCAGAGCGCCCTGCAGGGCAGTCCTCTTCCTTCCCTCCCTGCTGACCGGAGTGGAGCCCTCGCGGCAGGCGGCAGGAGGCGGCGCAGTGGGAGGGGCCACGTGGCAGCGCCCCCGCTGTAGCCCTCGCCGCCCACTTCTCTCTCTCTCCCGCCTGCTCCCTCCCCCCGCCCCCAGCCGGTCCCCCTGCACCCGCGCTCCTGCCACACCGCAGGTTTTTTTTTGCTTGGGGCGGCCAAAAAGCCAGAGCCGGCCCTGCCTGTTATATCTTTCTCTGCTAGACTGAAGAGCCCATTATTTAATATTTGTTCCCTATGTAGATACTTACAGGCTGTAATCAAGTCACCTCTTAACTTTCTCATTGTTAAGCTAAACGGATTGAGCTATTTAAGTCTATCACTCAATCTACATGGTGCTGAGCACTCAGGCCCAGGTCCAACAAAGCACTTAAGCATGTGCTTAGCTTTATTTAATTATTGACGTGGATTGCTGAATTGAGACCAGAGTGCTCAGCATCTCACAGTATCCAGCCCCTGGACCCCTTGCATAAACTGAACAGCTGGGCCAAAAGATAGTGAACCCAGATTTAAAGCACGGACTTATATACATCTGTTGTGCATGCAGGCTGATTCTGCGTGCTAAAATCTAGAAGAAGCCTTTTGAGCAATTGCAAATGGCTGCTCCGGTGAGGATATAACAATCAATCTGTTTTGAGTTACCAAATGGCTTAAAAGATTTCTTTGCGAATATTTGTGGCAGGACCAAAATCCCAGAAAACTGAAGTTGATGCTGGAACCGCTCATCCATAACTCTGGAGGCCTTCACCACTGTAACAGTGCTATTTTCTATCCCTCTGTGAATAAGTGCACTAGTATGAGCCTTATCAGTGATCATTATTCAGAGTAGACAGTGGAATTGCTGACCATACCTAGGGGAGTGAATCATGTCTAAAGATGGTGTAGAGTCTCATCAGTTGAGTGATAGTACACAGTTTTATATTGCTTGCTCTGTGGACCCTGCAACTCTGTTTTAGAGAAATAACTGGAGCATACTGCCAGCTCTATGCACCTTTTTCTAACCCTGGGAAAACAAGTCTTTCTTCAGGGTAGATGTCATTGTTATGAGACATTGTTATTGCTCCTTTTGTCTGTCCTCAGTTACTAAGGGCACTAGTTCAGGCATTGTGTTCTTTCAGCCACTCCCTTTCTACAGATAGCTCTGTGCAGCTGATTGGTTTTCTTTGTGCAAGTAACTCATGACTAGTAAGCTCAATGAGGCTAACTTCTTCCTGGGCCGTCATGGCCTCTCCAGCACTGGCAACTTATCCAGAATGCAACAGCAATTTGGCTGGTTGCCTTCAGTATCTGTGACTGCATCACATCAGCCATGTGTTTATACATTTCTTATACAGTGGTGGATTGACTTTAAACAGAAACTGTTGATGTTTTTAGACTCTCACTATATTCTCTATCTGTACCCTGATGGGTGTCTGAACTCACATCATCAATATTTGGAGTCCCAGCACTGCATTTTAAGGCAGTGGGTGATGGCACTATTATTGTGCTGGCATGTGGAAGCATCCTCCCCCTGTCTCCAACCATCTTTAAACAACATCATAAAACTGTTTTCCCCCCATTCTCATCATCCCATAATTACCTCTCCCATCTTGTTTCCTCCTCAGACCCCCTTGATAGGTTTTATATTTATTTATGTTTAAATGTGTAGAGAGGGTCTGATGCTGCTGCATAGCACCTACATCAGGAGGTAGGGGGTCATTTATAACGTTGTTGCTATTACAAGGGACACACTCATCTTGATTTAATGACTACGCTTTGTTTGGTCTTTCAGGCATTTATAACAGGCAGGAGAGGTTAATCAAGAGCACAGCCATCTGACCAATTCCCCTGTTCATTCGGGTGGCTTATACAGCTTAGCTTTCAATGTGAGGCTGGGTTCTCATAAGCTTTGTCTACACTAGCAATCGTCATAGCTGCAATTCACCACATGTGCAGCTCCACTATTGAAAATAATCGTGGAAACTGTGGAGTAGTCAGGGCTCAGGTATTTTTACCAGCACCTTATCTAACCTCAACATGGTGATTAAAACACTTACGCCTACCTGCACCACACTACAGCAGCCACTGTTGCTATCACATATGTAGCTGCCATTATAGGTGAATGAAGGGTTCTGTTTTTGCCAGTTGTAGTGTAGCTGTGGGCATCCTTTAAATTCTGGTTTGTACTGATGGGTTTCTTTTCTCTCACACCACATCAAGATTTCCCACCTCTGAGATGCCCTTTTTTCCCCAACCGCAGCATTGCAGTCAGTCCCCTCTGAACTACAGGCTTGCAATGCACAGGTGTTAACACAGCGCGCCGCAGAATGTTATCAACACCCCTGGGATGTCTCTGTGGCGAAAAGCAAAGAGCAAACATTCAGCATTTTTTAACAGTTCTCATTTCATTTCCTCCCTCACTGCCTGCTACAGTCTGTGACACTTTATTGCCAGCTAGGAAAGAGTGCTAGTTCCCCATGAAGGCAATGCTGATGCCATCACATTTACTAACTACTAGCAAAGGTATGTTTGCGAGGAATCTCACTAATCAGTGTGTAGGTCGGATGAATTCAAACAGGGAGGAGCTGAATAATCTAATGATCAGTCTGGAGTCTAATTGCAGCATAAGGTCAGATATTGCATAACTGAAAATGGTCTTTGGCCAAATTAGAAGCCAAACTGTGGTGAGAGCAAGTAGTGATACTTGTGTCACAGGTACTGTATTTGACTGCTTAGTACAACAGCATAAAAAAAAAAATCAAACTAAACCATTGTCCCAAGATACCCTTAAATGAAGATGTGGGAAAAGGTTGCAACTTTATTGAAGACAAGAATTCAGAGAACCAATAAAAATTACATTGACCACATAACATCTGATACCTGGGGTCATAGCCATACCGGCCTCTCACAAGGCAAACCCACAAGGTGTGTTGAGTCCCTACCAACGTGATTAACCTGCGGGGGTCATCTCCTTGCTCCAAGGGATTTTTCTGGCTGCTGAAGTGCCTAACCAATGTTATCAAGGGACTGTCTCCCCAAAACCTTGTAAATCACCACTATTGCCCTACTTTGCTGTTACCAGATACATCTGCTTCCCTGAGGGTTATTTCTCTGCAGATGAAATGTATTTCACAACCGCTTGGTTCTACTGTTGCTGTAACCAACAACCAGTGTCGTAAAACCCCATGTAACAATTTCTGCCATGCTGCTGCAGCCCTTTCCCAAACCTGAACCCTTTCTTGTGCTTGATTGCAATGCTATAGAGAGATAATGTGTGTGAACCAGCCTGCAGGCTCCATCAGAATTAACTGTCTCCTGCCTCCTCTTCATTCAACATTTTGTGCTCCTTCAAGTACTCCACAGGAGCAAGATCCCTCCTAGGCTTCTGAAATGATCAATACTAATAGTCAAACACATAGTCCCATAAAACAGGGCCGGATGCCCAGTTCAGTTATTCAAGGTTTTATTGTGAGGAACATGCAAGTGTAACCCACATGCCTCCTGGGTGTGGTGCTCTGTCACTTCTAGTGGCACTGAGACATATACTTAGAGATTAATGCATCTGCTACAGCCTTAGCTAAGGGCCCTGTGGCTTTTAGCTCATGCAATAGCAGCTCATTCATTTAGCTCCCGAGGTCCCAGGTTCGATCCTGCCCGCCGATGACTGTGGTGTCTGTTGGTGTTACAAGTAGGGGCTTGTCCGGAATTTCACCTAAGAAGTCTCTGAAGCTTGGCATGTGCTTCCTCAGCTAGGGGAAGTATGTAACCCACATGCCTCCTGGGTGTGGTGCTCTGTCACCTCTATTGGCACTGAGACCACTAAGAGATTAATAAGTCTGCTACAGCATTAGCTAAGGGCCACATAGCTTTTAGGTCAGGCAGTAGAGGCTCATGCATTTAGCTCTAGAGGTCCAAGGTTTGATCCCGCCCGACAACAACCGTGGTCTGTTGGTGTTACACAAGTGTTATCTCTAGTTAAGAGTGTTCTTGCATATTCCATACATAATCCTTGCATCACGTAGGTTTGGACCTTGTACTTTTGCTGGCGTGGGTGGGTGCACACATGAAAAAAATCTATACAGATATAGGGATGCATTTTCAGCCTTTAGCCTTCAGTAGCATTATGTAAAACTGTGCCTGCACTTTCATGTGCCCACACTGCATGTACAAACACCTGCAATCAATGTAGAACGATTCTGATACCTGTGCATAATACACTGAAATTACACCCACCCATACAAGCAAAAATGCAAGGATCACACATGCACAACAGAAAGCTTATGCGCGGAATATACAAGAGTACCATTAACTTAGCATGATCCTTGAATGTTCCTTGCAATAAAGTTTGAGTAATTAAACCTTGCATTCCATGCATGCATGAACTTTGCTGGCATGAGCCCTAAATTGACTTGGACAAAATGAATTGTGTGTGTGGAAATTCTAACATTTGCCTACTAAGACTTCTGAATTTGAGAGACTGCTGTCTGATCAGGAACGCACCCCTAGTGCCCTCCAGACAACATCATCAGGAAGGTCCTTAGTATGTTAGGCCTGAGGAAGCACCCATGGTAACACAAGAGGTCTGACACCTGAACCTTCCCCACTCCAGCCGTCTCTGAAGGACAGACCCAGTCCATAGGATGGGGAAAAGAAGCAGCTGCTAGAACTTCAGTGGCTGGGCAGCTGGGGATATCTTATGTTTAAAAACAAAATAAAACATGGATCTAAAAATGTGTGTGCCAGTGACCCTGGTCTCTCTGCTTGTATACTGCATTCATTTTCTTCGCTCTTTGATTTAGTCTGTTTAGACTGTAATCTCTTCAGGACAAAGACTATCTCTTCCTAATGTGCTTCTACAGTGGGACCCTGATCCAGACTAGGGGCCTTTGGGTGCTACTGGAATTCAAACCAATAACAACAGTGAAAAGTTAGCTAGAGAAAAAAATTTTACCAGAATTTTGGCTGGTATTCAGTCAAGTACCTATTAGGAGCCAGATTTTAGTATAGCTTGGATGGATGTCATTGTTTAACAACCGTACAAAGTGCATTTTCAGGAAGTAAAGCAATTCCCTGGAAAACAGATCCATGAAAGAATTGCTTGAGTGTCCTTGTGCACACAAGTCTGTGTCTTTTCCAGCTAGTAATCTGTCCCTTGGTTCCATTGTTTCCCGCTCTAGCATGTTTTTTGCAGGATCCAAACATTTCTTCAAACAACTGTGTTTGAGTAATTTATTGGTACTGTATTTCCACATGTAAAAATCTATTGGGCTGTAATTTGGCTTGTAATGTGCCCCAAAAGCCTTTCTGACAAAATCTCTTTTTAACTGTGGCTAATTACACATACCCTGTTGCTCAATACCAAAAATAAGAGCATCCAATGTAATGTTTATTATTTCTCTCACAAAGGGGAAAATCATAAATTCTTTTTAATGGGATCTTTAATAATAAAAAAGAACATAATCATTACTATCAAAAGATGTATTGCTTCCATGGGGTTTACATACCAGCATTTTGTCTGATTACATCTCCGTTACACTCACAGCATTAATTATTGGAGACTAATTAGGCAAAATTGCAATGTAAACCCTAAAGAAAACTATTCTTACAAAATCCTAACTCTTTGCCACATCGTTTCAAGTTTACCTTTCTCTTGCAGCAAATGGCAGGACTTGCTTGTTTATTTATGTGACGCTCTGAATCTTCTCTGAACTGTTGGGAGTTTAAACCTTCCGAACAATGGGCAGTTTTTATTTTTTTCAGTTACACAGTTAAAGGTAAGCAAGGATGTTGACATTGCAAGTTATTTTCCAGCATAGCCAGTTACTACAGATGACTATCCTAGCTCTGTCGTGAATACTTGAAAGTGCTAGGCTGTCGTCTTCTTTTTACACCTCTGTGTATTGTCCACTAATGGCAGCCAGCAGGCCTGCATTGTGACCTCTTTTCCAGCTGAGCTGGAAATGTTTATAGTGTCTTTACTCTACCAACTAATGTGCTTGCTCAGCTTAACAAGGTCACAAATTTCTTCCTTCCCGAGGGGCAGCTGTCCTGGGATACAATCCTTTACAGGATATGGGAAATAGAGATAATTCTGCTCACTCACACAGTTATTTAGAAATATAGAAGAGTGCTGGATAGATTAGCCACCTCAATCCTGAACTTCATTTTAATAAGCTCTGCCAATTCCCTGCCTGTATGACCAGCATAGCTCAGACTAGTTTATGCAGGATAAAAATGGTAAGATCGGTTTACATGAATCTCTCGTGTAATAAATCCATTTTAATTTATAAACGGCAATATCTCGAGTTCTAGACTGATAAAAAAAAGGGAACCTGTATTCACACAGTGTCGGTTGTCCTGAAAGATTCCGAGGCGTTTTACAAATCGTGCACAGGAATAACATCAGACACCACTGAAATGCAGCCACGCCCTGGGTAGAACACTTCTTTTAACTAACTGCTCCCTTCGTGTCATTAAAGGGACAGCGTCGATGTGAAAATCACATTTTCCTCTGAAAATTCTGTACCAATTATTGGTTACAAATAACTCCTAACAAAGGATGACAGTGCCATGCTCCAGAATTCCTGTTAGGAAAGGGTACTGAATTCTAGAAATAGGGAGTGTAAAAAAAGCAGGCGCTAGACCTTCAGGACTTTAATATGAATTAGAGGGCAGAGGATTGTAGTATAATAGAGAATATGGAATATGATCAAGAATGGATTAAAGACTAAGGCCCTGGTTCAGCAAAAGATGTAATTTAACTTTAAGCATGTGAGCAAACCCCATCCTGATGCAGCAAAGCATTTAAGCACGTGCTGAAGTTTAAGCGTGTGCTCAATTCCCACAGAATTCAATGAGACTTAAACTCGGGCTTAAAATTAAGCGCATGCTGAAGAGTTTGGCTGAATAGGGATGCCCTTAAAGTTAAACAGGTGTTTAAGTGCTTAGCTGAATTTGGGGCTCAGATGCATCAGAGCTAACGGGCCCTAAAAGCCCTTGCATGTGTCCCAGTAGTCCCCAAACTGTGGGGCACGCCCCCTTAAGGGTGTGCAGAGGAATGTTCGGGGGAGCACAGTGGGGTGCAGCCCAGCTCCCATGGGCAGTGGGGAGGAAGCACCACTCAGGCTCTCTCTGCCCCTAGCTGTGCTCTGTCCCTGCTCCAAACCCAGCCCCAACCACAGCTTGGGCCCTGGCCCCGCTCCTGGACCCAGCGGTGGCTCTGCTCCTGGCTGTGGCCCCAGCTGCAGCCCCAGCTTTGGCCTCCCACTCCTGGCGCCGGCCTCAGCCCCGCTCTTGCCCCCAGCCACAGCTCCCCTCATAGCCGCGGCCCCAACTGCAGCCCTCGCTTCAGCCCCTAGCTCCCGGCCCCGGCTCCCAGTCCTAGCCATGGCCCCATCCACAGCCTTGGCTCTCAGCTCCCAGCCCTGACTGCGGGCCCTGGCTGTGGCCCCACTCCTCGCCCCAGCTCCCAACTGCGGCCCCACTCCCAGCCCCAGCTCCCGACCGCAGCTCCAACCCCACTCCTGGCTGCGGCTCCTGCCGGGGCTCAAGGGTGGTGGTGGTGGGGACAGGTTCCTTTATGGGTAAGGGTGGGGGCACGACAAAAAAAAACATTTGGGGACTACTGCAGTAGGCCAAAAGGGTGCCAAAATGTTTGCAAAGCTTGGTTTGAAAATCATATGGAGAGACTTGAAGAGGTGCTATGTTAGTTAGCATAAGAATGGAAATAGCATAGTGTAAACCAGCAACAGATATATTCCAACCTGAACACTTCTTGAGTTCCTACAGCGTGTCAGCTGTGTCAGTTTAGTCTTAATGTTGGAAACCATCTATGGTACTTGTACGGCCCCTCTGTGGATAATACCTGAGAACTGGATCCACAAAGAGCCTTAGGTGCTGCAATGCTGAAGGTCACAGTGCCTATCTATTAGGTGCCTAGAAAAATCACAGGAATAACATTGTGCGCCACAAAGCCTGAGTTAGATGCCTAGACTCCCTCTACAATACATAAGGAGAGATAAATGCCTTAGAAAAAGCCAGCATGGGAGGTAGCTCCACACCGAAACTAGCCAATGGCAGATGCTGACGAGAAGAGTGTGCGCTAAGTCCTGTTCCTCTCTTTGAAATAGACACCCAAGTCTGTCGTATCCCTGCTTAGCATTCTGTCACAGTTCTGGGCAATCGCACCTGTATTCCCCTTCTGTGGTCCACCAAGGGCACACAAAGGCTTCTGGTTCCTCAGCTGTCACCTCTTCTGGGCAGAGACCTCTGCCTCTCTCACCTGATCAGGGATTTTTCGAGGTTACACAGTTCCTCACCTACATTCTGATATTCCCAGCGAGCCAGACTGTCTAAACAGGCCAGCATCTGCCCTTTGTTTTCTCTTAGAAGGCTGTGAACAACATAATTGCCAGTAGTTATGAGTTACCACACAGCTCTTTCTAAGCAATTACCTTTATTCTTAACATGAAAAACATATTTAAAAAAATAAGAGAACCTACACGCATGCTAATAAGCTTACCAGAGATCAACTCTCCAAATCCAGCAAGGGCTCTGGTAGGAGCCAGTCCTTCAAACCCCACCAAAGGGTTTTTCTTATGGTTATAAGTTCATAACGGCCTTAGCTGAGAACAAACACACCCAGGAATAGTACAGTCTTTCCTTTATACAGGCTGGGCCTTTTATCTTCTGATTCTGGGAACAGGTAATCAGCAGACATGGTCCTCTCTCAGGATGTAGCTTCACAAGTCTGGATTTTGCATAACTGGCGATAGAAATTTGCATTCACCTCCCCCACATACACCTCCCAGAGATTCAACGGCCAAACCACTTGACACCGCTCAAAAGTCCATTTTTGTCTGGCCCATTGTTCAATATAGTCCGTTGAAGTTCATACAACTTCCCAGGGATCACAATAATACATAACCTTTGCATTTAATACAATGGACTCCAAAGATACTTAAACTTAATTCACTCAGGTTTTTCAAGGATATTGCAGGAAATTGCCATATCTGTCACATACAGGAACCCTTCTCTTGAGTCAGGCAGCTAAGGCACCTAAAGTGTTTCTTTCAGGAACGAGTTACAAGTTAGAAATTGGGCACCATCACTCCATGCAAAATGGAGGTGGTACCCAACTTATAACTTTTAGCCCAGTGGTTAGAGCACTCATGCGGGAGGTCCTGGTTCAATTTCCCTCTCTGCTTGATTGGAACAGGGGGTCTTCCAGCACCTAGAGATTTTCTAACTACTAAGCTCTAATATGTTATGGTGTAGGACCCCTTCAATCTCTCCTGTTGAAGCTGTTCCACTCAGGGTTAAATAATGAAAGAGTGATTGGGACAGAGAGTAAGCACACAAGAGCAAGCAAGTGGAAATGACTCTAGTCCAGTGATTCGGGCACCCATCTAGGACACCCAGGTTCTAGTCCCCCTACTCCAAACATAGCTTCAACATGAGAACCACAAGGACTCTGGTGGCACCTTAAAGACTAACAGATTTATTTGGGTATAAGCTTTTGTGGGTAAAAAACCTCACCTTTAAGGTGCCACTGGAATCCTGGTTTTTGTGGATACAGACTAACATGGCTACCCCCTGATACTTCAACATGAGGGAGCCCTGCTTGAGAATATCCTATAGCTCAGCAGTTAGAGCACTCTCCTTCAAATTCTTTCTTTCCCTCTGGGAAATCCTTCTGATTTTTTACACCCCTGAGTGATTTAGTTAAGCCCACTTAATTTTCTCATGTAGACCAGACCTTATACATATGCCTAACTTTCAGCACGTATGTACATCTTTGCAGGATGGGAGCCAATGTATGTAACTTGCTTTGAAATCAGATGAAAGAAGTTATGGAAATATAAAGGCCCAGAGTGTTCTTTACAACACATGCTATTTATTTGTTCTATTTTTTATTTTAGGACCAGAATTTATTTATTATTTTCTTTAAGCCAAAGCACTTAAAAAGACTCTCTGAAATTCATTGTTTTAGACAGAAAGAAAAGAACACAAAGCACTAGTCAAATCTCAGTGAACTCAAATTTACTTATAACCAATAATATTCTTTCCAGTGCAGTTTAAATTCAGGTCTAGTTTAAATGTTGCCATTGTCGCTGCTTTTCTGTTGGTCCTGGCAGGGATTTCCATTAGAAGTGGAAAGAAAATGAAAATAGAGACTAAAAGAGTGGTTAATGTTGAATGTTACACTGGTTGTGACTTGGAAACACTCAAATTTAATTCAGCAAACTGTTCTGCAAGTTACTGCTATCCATTCATGTGTACAGCCCTCACTGTTTTATATGGTAGAGGAGATGTGAAATGTACTCTTTATATACACAACAAAGCATTGCCTCACATAAGATGTTTATTACAATGACTTCTTAAGCTCAAATATGGAAATAAAACCCCATCTGACTGCATGCCCCTAGTTTTCACCTATCTCCCCATACTGGCACTCATACAGGGCATCATCAAACAATTACAACCATACTTAGGCCCCTACAAAATTCACGGTCATGAATAATGCGTCACAGACCATGAAATCTGGTCTCCCCCACGCCCCCTGTGAAATCTGGTCTTTTGTGTGCTTTTACCCTATACTATACAGATTTCACAGGGGAGACCAGGGTTTCTCAAATTGGGGGTCCTGACCCAAAAGGGAGTTGCAGGGGGGGTCGCAAGGTTATTTTTTTTGGGGGGTCATGGTTTTGCCACCCTTACTTCTGTGCTGCCTTCAGAGCTGGGTGGCTAGACAGCAGCGATTGGTGGCCCGACGCCCAGCTCTGAAGGCAGCGCCCTGCCAGCAGCAGCGCGGAAGTAAGGGTAGCAGTACCACAACCTGCCGTATGATAACCTTGCGACCCCTCAACTCCTTTTTGGGTCCGGAACCCTACAATTACAACACTATGAAATTTCAGATTTAAATTGCGAAAATAATGCAATTTACTATTTAAAAAATCCTATGATTGTGAAATTGACCAAAATGGACCCTGAATTTGGTAGGGCCCTACCCATACTTGATGGGGACCACATCCTGAAAGAAATCTTTGCTGACCACCCTCTTTTGGCCTTCAAACAGTCCCCCACCCTCTCCAAGCTCATCATCAGAAGCAAGTTCCCCAGAGACCAGGACACACCAACTCACGATGTCACCAGAACCTGCAGAACAACAGATTGAAAACCTGTAGACATAGCTCCATTGCTATGATGATCAACACCCCCCTAAACACATCTTTCAAGATCTATGAGTCCTACATGTGCCTGTCACAACATGTGTTGCACCTCATTCAGTGCACTAAATGCCCCAATGACAATCATGTGGGTGAAACCAGACAATCACTATGCTCTCAAATGAACTCACACAGAAAAATGATAAAAAATAAAAACACCCTATCACCTATGGGGGAACACTTCAGAAACCGATCACTCCATATCTGACCTCAGTCCTCATCCTCAAGGGAAACCTGCACAACACCTTTAAAAGCTGAGCTTGTAAATTCATAACTTCGCTAGACACTAAAACTCATGGACTGAGCAGAGACACTGGATTTATGCCGTACTGACGCTCCCCGACTTACACAAGCATTCCATTCCGGAACACCTTGAGTAACTTGAATTTTGCGTAAGTCGGAAACATATACCCGACCATTATGCAAAAAAAACAAAAAACAAAAAACAAACAAACAAAAAAACCCACTACTATTTCTAGCTTACGGAACTTTTTCTGTTAGTGTGGATTTGTGTAAATCGGGTTTGCGTAACCTGGGGAGGATCCGTATTTCCACAATCTATAACCCACTAACTCCCCTCCTGCTAGGTTTTCCCCCCCTTTCTCCTTTCCCCACTATGACTGGAGAGGTGTTAACGGCTACTTCTCCTTGAATGGTCCTTTGAAATATGTGTTAACTACTTGTGCTACACAATTATATTCCACCTTGTATTGAGCTGTGACACTCTGAGTACATTTCCCAGACCTGAAGAAGAGCTCTGCTTAAACTCAAAAGTTTGTTTCTCTCACCAACAGAAGTTGGTCCAAAAAAAGATATTAACATACCTACCTTGTCTCTTTATTAAGCTCATCATATTTGAATGGAAAGAATGTCTAAGTCCCAGCACCTTGTCTCTGAGTGCAAAAGAACACCAAACTTATGGAATGTGATGGCTTTTAAACAGACCTAAAAACCATGTGCCACAATGATATTCCTCAATGTTCTAAGGCAGTGCAACAAACGAGCCTGCAGCTGCATGAGAAGATAGAAGATCCTTTAGTGCCAATATGGATGTGGCATATAAAGCACAGATCTGCCATATATTCCCACCCCTTAGTCTTATTTTTCCATCCTTCTTTTTTTTACATTATGTCTGGGGGAATCAGATATTGCATTTTCCTGTGTTCAGCACGAGTTGTTGACACTTAGAAGATAAATAAGTAATAATAATGATAATAAACATAATTAAACCTTGGGATCTGAGTTTAGGACAATCACTTTATAACTTTATTTGTAGTTAATGAAAATAGAACCAAAGAAATCGTGTAAATATTCCTTTTATTTGTAATCCAAATGTAATTCTATTGGACTCCAGCTATATCTTTGTCACACATCCATACAATTCGTTTTTCCTTTGGAGCCCTGGTATGCTCTGTCCCTCTAGGCCAATTAAGCACAGATATCACCTTATGCAAGAAACAGATGAAGAAGCCACATGTCTGTGCTGCAACCAAGAGAAGTCATCATTTCTGCTGTTTATTTCAGATCCTCCCCATGGATTTCCTAGGAGGGTTTTGCCTTGAAAAATATATTTTTGAACCCTTTAATTTATGCAGAGAAGATGATCTTGTGAAAGATAATATTGTGCAATTATCTATAGTTATTACTATAATCGTGAAATAGTGATCTAAATAATTATACTACTGACGTTAGAATTTCATTGGCGGAGGGCAACTCTGGTACTAACAATGCACTTTAACACACTGTTTCCATGGTTTATTAATTGCTCACTCAAAATCAAGTACTGATTTAATGATTCAATGACCATAAACACCCATTCCTATATCATTAGATCCAAAATTCCTTAATAGCAGAAAGTTCTAATTATGATGCTTATTCTCCTTGTGATAAACATTTGTTAGTAGGATTTACAGTCTGCGAAGATACTGAGGGGAATAGAATCCTAAGTGCGCAAAAAATGCTTTCTGCTTCTGTACTCATTATTTACGTTACAAAAACTTGAGAATTTCTTCTCTTTGCGACAGTCTGTTTATAGTCACTATTCTTTTGCTAAGCAATAATATTAATGATCAGACAAGGTTCCAGGTTGACCCTGGAGAATGCTATAATCTATTTATCCACAAAACCATACAAGCTTCCCTGCACTGTCCCATCAAGATGCCCAAATCTTGATTTGGCTGAATATCTTTTGCATATCCTGTTTGTACATTCAACACCACGTCTAGAATTGAGAAGGCAGTGCAATTTCTATGTACATTCAGTCCTGGGTCTGTTTGTTGACACTAATGCTAGTTTTGTGATCTGGCTTGAAAAGACTGCAGCGTCAAATAATAAAACAATTGCCTATTGTTTCTCATCATATTCCTTATTTGCAAGTTCAGGTAGGGACTTATTCGATGTGTGGTACAGTCCCACTGAGGACTCTTGGCTCTATCACAAAACAAGGAAATAAATAAAACAACAATAATGACACTAAGGGCTTGTCTACATGGAGAAAAGCCCACAGTTGCTTGTGCTCACTAGCTATTCCCCACTGAGGTACGTCTACACTTAAAACGCTGCATTGGTGCATCTTCAGTGATGCAGCTGTGCTGCTTTGGTGCTCTAATGACGGGCTGATGGGAGAGATCCACCTCCCTGAGAAGCTCTCCCACTGCCATAGCACTGTATACACAGGGGGTGAGGTCGGTATAATATCGCTCAGGGGGTGTGGATTTTTCACACCCCTGAGCATCGTAGTTATAACTGTTAGCCCAAAACAGTTACAGTGATTGTGAGCCTATGCCCCATATTCTTCATAGATATATGCTTATGATATGAATATGGCATAACTAAGATATGTTTTATGCAAGATGGCTCATGAGAGGTGTCATTGGAAAGGTTATGATTTACATAATGTAATTATCCAATATTTATGCATATATCATTTCTGTATCTGAAGTTAGGAATGTTGGCTATATAATAATTCTAACTGTGTTTTCACCTGGGGAACGCTCACCAGAGAAGTATGCAAACATCCTGGATGGACCATTAGGAAGGACAATAAGACTTTGAAGATACTAATCTCCCTCCTTCCTGAGAAGTTTACTGGGATGCTGCTTTGACACTGCAGGGTCAGGCGATCATGTAACCTGGTACTGAACACCATATTGGACTTCTAGTGTTTTTCCATTAAGAGGGGGTGGAGGTCAAACTGGAAAACAAAGGATTCCCACCATATGCAAATCCTATTTAAGGCTGGGAAGTGAGTTAATCTAGGCTCTTCTCCATTGACTCCCCACCCAAGAAGGAAGACTGCTGAAAACACCTGAAGAAACAAAAAGAACAGGAGTACTTGTGGCACCTTAGAGACTAACAAATTTATTAGTCTCTAAGGTGCCACAAGTACTCCTGTTCTTTTGGCAGATACAGACTAACACGGCTGCTACTCTGAAACCTGAAGAAACAAAGGAACTAAACTGGGGATGGGGGCAGGGGCTGAGCTCTGGCGAGTTTCTCCTCACTTCTCAATGTTAGATTGTTTTTCCATGGGGGTTTGCCTTTATGAAAGTTAGTAGTGCTTGTAGAACTCTAGTACATTTGATAACAGGACAAACTGATGACCTGCTAAGTTTCACTCAAGCCATCCACTTACTGTAGCTTTTCCCTGCCCCCTCAGTGAGTTACATTATTCGCCTCCCTGCATTTTTCATCATTGCTTAAAAAGTTTAACTGCTTTTGGATAACAACTGGTGTAAATTCATCATCTCCAGTGGCGCTGCACTGAATTATACCAGCTAAGAATCTAGCCCAATTTATTTTGTTCTATTGTGGTTTTTTATGTTGATCTCTATATCACTGCAAACAAGGGAAACAATGTGAAGTATTTATTGGGCAAACTCCCTCCTCCGTCTGTAAAGTGGATGTCTCATCTCTTCTTCCAAAGTTGCCCCTCTCCCTATCTCTTTTGGCATACTTGCTGTCAGGTTGACTGGCCTTTTTCTATTTGCACTCCTGATATGTGGTCCTTGACTTCAGGAAGCAGTTTTCTGTCCAGATGGTATCTTCTTATAGTGGAACTACGCTCTTGAAATACACTGCTCCACTGAAATGTGTGGTGGTCTTGTCAAGCTACAGACAAAGAAGCCTCTGCATACCCTGAAGTATGTAGTTAATAAAGATGGGTCTGAGCTTGTTCAGGATCTTGATCAAGATCCAGGCATCCATCTGGAGGAGTTCAGATCCAGGATTTTGTTCAGGCTTATCTCTAGTTTAATATTAGGAAGATCAGTAACAATAGGCTAATTTCCATGTGAACGTCTCAACAAAACTAAAATGAAGGAGTTGTTTCAAAAGTCATTGCACTGAGTTCCCTGGGAGCAGAAACCAGCAGTGTCTAGGAGATTCCCCTCCCATTTGCTGAAATGTAGCCTGATATTTTTATAACAATCCTTTTGTTTTCAGAATTTTTTTATTGTTGCAGAGCAAAAATGCTGTAAACCTAGATATGGTCAAAATCTAGTTATTCCCAAGTACTTAAGTACTTTATCTAACTGGAAGATATAGGAGCTGACATATGTGATGTGCTACACACACACTGGGAGATCGCAACTGGATTTTCAGGTTTAGATACCTAAATGGAAATCTATCAAAAACAGCATTTTGCTGCCTAATGAATCTTCCTAGCAGCAGTGCTACTTTTTTCCCCTAAATTTATCAAACTCTGATTTGAGTTCTAGGAATACCTAAAAAAAAAACCCTCAAGCCATTGCACCAAACAGTGTGCATACTGATGAGTGAGTGCGCCTGCTTACCATTGGGCTAATAAAGACATAAGATCTCAATCAATTTGGCAGGAGGAAGCAGCCCTTATCCTGCATCATTCCCTCCCACTAAAAACAGCACTACTATTAGGAACCCTCCTGAGGCTAAAAAACTCTGTCTTTGATGAATTGGCTTCGTAATACATTGAGAAGTAGACACACTGCAAGGGTAAGTGAACAAGATGAAGGAAGAGGACAGGACAAATCAGTGAGGCAAGCAGCTCACATTGTTAATTGAATCTGATATATCTTCCCCCCAAAAGTCATCTGCTTGGCTAAAGAGAGCAGAAATTAAATGGAAGGTTGTTCCTTTGACAGACGCCTTTTTTATATCATATAAGCTTTGTGGCACTGAGTAACAACACTGGCAGCTCGACATAATTTTAAGGTCTGCAATAACATAGCTATCATGTTTACTCTATCTTCCACAATTGATGTGCAAGATGTAGTATAAGGGACAATCCATAGATTATATAGGGAATCCTCCACTAGCAAGGAGAAGGAATGGGTTTTTCCATTCTAATTTGTATAGTTCTGTGATAGATGAATAGAAAATACTTGTTTGAATATATCAACAGTAATACTGCATTTTATCATTATTAATTAATATTTACTAGTTGTTAAGCGCTAACAATGTGATCGGCATGGTACAAGGCACAGAGAAGACCCTAAAGAGCTTACAGTCTAAAAGACGGATACATTGAAGACAGGATGCAGTAGGATACTCAGAGGAAGATTTTTTTTTTCAAAATATTTTCAATCTACTTCTTGGTGGCATCTTAAAAGGGTCTTTAAGAAGCATTTAAACGAGAAAATGGCAGTGATTCGGCAAACTGGAGTTGGGAGGATCTTCCATGCATAAGGGACAGGTGAAAAAGGTACAGAAATAGCAGTGGGATAAAGAAATAACCAGGATGCCAAAGCTAGCATTGTTGGCTGAGCAGAGGGCATGAGGGAATCCAATGAGAGACAAGGGTTTAGATAGAGTACAGTTGTTCAGAGCCTTGAAGGTGGGGATTTAAATTTAATCTTGATATGGTGGACCAGGGAGATCTGCTAAAGGGGTTCAAAGAGGGGACATCATCAGACTGATGATGAGGTAGATCATTTTAATGTTCATGCTTTGGACAGACTGGAGCAGGTGACGTGAGTGTCAGGGAGGTTAGAGAAGAGAAAGATATAGTAATTGTGGGAGAGGCAATCAAGACGTGGATGAGTACTTTAGGTATTGTGCCAGGGAGGAGGTGTCAGAGGACTTGTCTATACTAAATCGACCTAAGTTATGCTACTCCATCTATGTGAATAATGTAGCTGGAGTCGACTTAGCTTCGGTCAACTTACTGCGGCGTCTACACTGCGCTGCGTTGACAGGAGACAGCAGCGTCGATCACCAGTAAGTGTAGACAGGGCAAGAGTTTTTAAATGTTGTGCAGGAAGAAAAATGTCATGGCTATGTGGGGAGAAGAGAGAGAATTTTACATGGAGAAAGTAATCATCGTCCATGTTTTACAATTTGGTGGGATACATGTAACCATGGATATCTCAGAGTGTGGGCACTCTTGTTTTACATGCTGTTAAAAAGTTTTAGAGCTCTGAATTCCCTTTGGCAGTGAGCCCCCTGCAAGTCCATTCTCTAAACCCTGAACCTGTGACTAAGAAATGCCCTTTCAGTGTGCATTATCCTCAAAAGAGAATGTGAGGGGATATGGGAATCGGAGACAATTCTAATATTGCTTCAGATAAATAAATAAACCGGCAGAAAGTGTTTTCTAGAACCAAAGGTCACCACCCAATTTCAATCCCCTCCCAATTCCCAAACCCTGAATTAAACTTATTGCCCCGTGATACACTTGAGTCTCTTGGGACTAGGGAATGAATATGTAAAAGCAAAACCCAAATCCAGGTATCCTTCCTGGCGCAGTGCTTTTTGAAACCAGTCCAACACAGAGGCTGAATCTTAACATCCCAGACTTACACATCTTTTACAGTTTATTATATAACTAGATATAATTCTGTTGAGAAATGAGAGAGCTGTGGACAAATTAATCGTTTTGGCACTGTGATCACACACATGAATCTGAGACACATTTTTTGGAGATCAATAGTGATACATATTGATTTCCTCTTATAATTCCTGAGCCGTTTAGCTTGCAGTTACAATGTTAAAGAATTAGAGCCCAATCCATAAAATGTTGTTTGAGTTATTTCCAGATGACTATCCTAGCCTCTCTATGCTAAAAAGATACAAAAATCAGAATATATTTATTTATTTATTTATTTACACTCTTCAGTGTATAAAAAAACCTTCCCTTCACTGTCTGGCAAGTTCACACACTGTTCTTAGGAAAGGGGACAATGGGGGAAGGTGAAGGTTGCAGAGTCAGCAGTGCTGGTATGCTGGGATGTGCAATATGTAAAAAAAAAAAAATTAAAAGAAAAGCAATGCAAAGTGACATGATAAAGGAAAGATTGCACCAAACTCCACATGAAGGATAGTGTAGCTCCAGAGCAGGTGAATGTGATAAACATTTAGGGATAAAGGACCCTATTTCCCTCTCCTGTATAAAATCATGAAGAAGGGGAAAATAGTTAATAGTTGTTTAAAGTATCAGGGGGTAGCCGTGTTAGTCTGTATCTACAAAAACAACAAGGAGTCTGGTGGCACCTTAAAGACTAACAGATTTATTTGGGCATAAGCTTTCGTGGGTAAAAACCTCACTTCTTCAGATGCATAGAGTGAAAGTTACAGATGTTTTAGTTGTTTAAAGACATCTCCCCTTGACACCAGGGGACAAGCTTTACGGGGATTGAATGGTGAAGACAAGGTGAAGGGCCAACAAGATCTATGGAGAACAGGCGTCCCAGAAAGCATTTGAAGAGACTGTTCTGTGTTTGTCTCAGGGCCACCCTCGCATGGCTGACTAGATTGCCATTGGGTGTCAGTCACATGACAGCACTATTGGATAGGGGCACAGGAGATGCCGCTGTAAGGTAAGGTAGGTTCAATTCCTGTCTCTGGCACAGACTCGGTCTGTGACCTTGGCAAATCGTGTAGGGCTCGATTTCCAGACGAGCTCAATGTGTTGGGTGTTGAGCAGCTTTGAGAATCTGGCCTTTCTTCAGGTACCTAAATGGCAGCTGAGTTCTTTTGAAAACATGGCTCCAATTGTGGGTGTCGAGCCTCGTTGAAAATGTGAAAACTCTGGCCCCTCATTTCTCTGTGTCTGAGTCCCCGTTTGTAAAATTAGGATCAAATTATTAATTATTATTGTTGTATCAGTGATGAGGGTGTGGCTATAGGTGCGAATACAGCAGAACACCACTAATAAGCTGAGGGAAGCCGCAGCAGGAGTGCTCAAAGTGTATGTTATAGCAGGATTTGTTTTTTAAAGACAAAAGAAAGCCAAACATCTTGCCAGTCACACTCGTGCAACATCCTGGGGGGATTCCCAGCAGATCCCTGCCCAGGCTCTTGAAACAACTGAAGACAAATCCTCCCCAGATGTGACACTGGGTCCTGTGTACTCTGGGGCAGGGATCTGGTTTGCAGCATGTTACTGCAGGCCCAGGTGGAGACAATGTGAACTCACTGCCTCACTGGGAGCTCTGAAAGCAGTTTGCCCCCAGCACTCCTGGAGCTCTCGGGAGCACAAGTGCTGCACAGATTTCAGATTCTGCTCCCTTCTATGCCTTGCCAGCTCTGCTGGTGAGAAGAGTCCTGCCCACGTCTCATGGTTCTTCATCCTGTTTAGAGACGCTACTACTGGCCATGGCACTGGCCCCGTGGAATGCAAGGACTCCCGTTGTGCTCAGCCCTTGTACAGGGGTGAGATGCAGGGACAATGCTCTTTGCCCCCATCCTTCCTTTGCCCACTAATAGAGTAGCCCTTAGTCATGGTGTGTAGCTTCTGGTTTACTGTAGATGCGTTCAGCAGAGCTGACAGTTACTTTGGGCCCATCTACACTGTGATAGGTATGATGCTGTAGCACACAGGCAGATTGTCCACCAGATGGTACAGCCTACTCTTTGAGAAATATTTGAAAGGGCAACAAAATACAGCAGGAGCCATTTGACAGTCCACATGGTTAGTGCAAAATTAGCCAAAAAGACTCCATGGGCATCACAACGAGTGATGAGCAAACCTGAGAAGGTTCAGCTCAGTTAAGCCCTCAGACCTTTGTATATGTATATAAAACTTTAGGTCTTCTTTTTCTCACCCCTCTTCTTTACATCCTGTCTTTTTATCACCTTTCTTTTGTCCATCCCATCTTCCCTCTCTACTGTGATGGCTCAGATTACTGGAAGATCTTTAAATGAAAGCACCCAGACTCAGTAATGAGGTACATATCTGAGCTGCATTGATCATATTTGCACTACATGGGTGTTCACACAGCACTCCAAAATTTCCACACTCCTGTCCCAACCTTCATTGGTCTCAGTGGGATCAGTGCACAGTAAGCAAAATCACAGGTACATACTCATCCCTCCCTCCTTGACCCTTGGCCTCTCCCTCCAAGTACAACCTAATTATCCCCCTACCTACACAAGCCAAGTCCCACAATTTTTCAATCCATCAGTGGTTCCCCCCCACCCCAATGCAATCAAGAACTCTTTTTGCCTAATGCCCAGTACCATTGCTAGTCCAACCATTTCTAGTTTGTGGTCATGGGAGATTGACCTATGCATAGAAAAAAGGCTGGCAGGCTTTGCTGGGATTGAATGGCTGATGTTTTCAAATATTATATGCTGCCAGGTTTTCCTTCACAGTTTTAATAAAATGCATTGCACAGGGAGGCTTCATGGTACACACAATCTAAATATGGAAACTAGTCTAGGCTAAGCAGAGGCAGCCAGAACTGCTAAGACCCAGACACAACATGCTGTAATATCAGTAAATGTAGGAGGGACTGTCATGGCTCTTTGCATGCCTTCACTGGCTCCCTCTTCTCTATCGTAGCAAACATAAGCCACTTGTTTTCACTTTCAAGGCCCTTCATGATGGCCTATCGCCAGCCTACCTCTCATTCCATATTGAAAGGTCGATTCTCGCCTCCAGTCACCCATGATCTCAGCCTCCATTGCCCACTTGTTCAAATTCCCAACAAACACCTCTGTGCTTTCCCCCACCCTGCCACTCCTGCATGGGAGAAGTTCCCTGTAAACACTTCCAAAACTCATTGTCCTCCTTGAAAACCCTCCTTAAAACTCATATTTGCTACAAAGCCTATAAAAAAAATTGACAAGGGTTAGGCTATCATACTGACCAGTAGTGTCTCATTGTTTCCTTGTATTCTCCTGTTGGTCTGTCTGTATCCATATGTTGCCTCTTGTGTTATACTTAGATTGTAAACACTTTAGGGCAGGGACCATCTTTTTGTTCTCTGTTTGTATAGCACCTAGCACAATGGGGTCCTGGTCCATGACTGGGGCTCTAGGTGCTACAGTAACACAAATACTAATACTAATAATAATTAAAAATAGAGCTCAAGCCATGGGGGAACTCAAAGAAGAGGAGATAGACAGGAAAAGAAATATATGCAGAGCATAGAGAATGTAGGGACGCAGCTGATATAGGCTAAAGGATGAGCGCTGAGGTGGGGAAAGCAGGGAGCAGAGGAAGTGGGATATAAAAAGAGCATTAAGGAGTAGTGGATCATAGTTCACATCTCACCCCCCATTAGAATGGGCTCATGTACAGTTTGAGCTATCCATCCTTAGTTGAAACCCTTCTCATTCAGAGAGTCTCATGGGTTGGTTCTTTTGGGGATCTTGGGTGGAACTCATGAAATCACCTATCCCAAAGAAACCTATCCGCAACACAAAGGAAGCTCCAGAATTGCACACAACATTCCAAGCAATTGTGTTTTAGGCTTTAAAAGTTTGCAAGGTGTGAAGAGACTTGTACGTTAAGCCCTGGGTACCACTTATCACCAATAGCCACTTGCAATTTAGACAATGCAGCTGTGGAGCAAAGTGGTTGTAAGAACCTCCTCTCATACCATGACATGGTCTACTGTGATGATCCCACACTGGAAAACAGGGGCTTCCAGAGCTGCTGCAGTCTCACCTACCACCACTGCAGTGCATACACAGGCTGGAGGAGCAGCTTAAAAGGGCAGCAGAGTAGCTCACTTGTTTGCAGACCACGGAAGAGAACAGACCTTCAGCTCTCAAGGAAATGTCTGATTGAACGTAGGAGCTTCTCAGATGCCCGCTGCCCAGTGGCCCCTCTCTGAGGAACAGAAGGTTGGATTCTGATGCACCTTGAGAAGGAATAATTCCTCTGAACTGTGTTAATTCCCCTTGCTCTTTGGTTCATGGATTAATTACTCCAGAAGGAGAGAGACTTTAAAGTGATCTGGCTGCAGGACCAAGTTGCAGGTAAAGGCGACCATTGTCAAGAGTGACCCAATGGGAAGAGAGCTACTACACCATGTCCAGCCACAAGGAGGTGCGAAAAGTGAGTGAACCCCTTCACAACTATCCAGACCTTGGGTCCAGCCATGCAGGAGTAAGTGGGCCTGGGCACCTGTTTACTCCCTTCTCACAGAATGTAGGCAGGGAATGGGTAGAACATTGATTTCATCTTCCCCTAGTCATTTGCCTGCACCGCTGAGCCAACATATTAGGTACTGTAATTTATGGCACAGTAGCAAATTACTACCTCCAAGGAGCAGGGAGGAATCAGAGGAACAACTGTGACTCAGGACAGCAGTGTGGTCCAGGGTTGTGCTTAAAGTCATAATCTACCTCAATAAGTATGTTTAATTAGAACTGGGTGAATTTTTTTTGACAAATACTTTACTCGACAAACAAGGCAGTTTTAGGCTGACCAAAACAATCTGTGAATTTGGGTCGAATTCAGTGAATAGTTTTGGATGGAAAAAAAAAGGTTGTTTTTTTTTTAAAGAAACATTTTGTTTCAATGGTTTTGAAATGAAATGTCCTGACTTGTTTCAAAATGACATTTGGTTTAGAAATTTAGCTAGATTTATTTAAAATAAAAACAAAAAAGGGTAAAAAAACATTTAAAATGAAATGCAAAAACTGAAACAATATTGTTTCAGATTGAATTAAATGTTTTGTTCTCTCTGAAACTATTTTTTGTTCTTGGCAAGAAACAATGAAAATTTTTCAGTTGGGTTGACCTGAAATGAAATATTTTTTTGGATTTTTTTTAGTTTGGCCAATGAGCCAAAAACCCAATTATTCCCTCAGCTCTATGTATAATTGATCACAGACATAAACTTGGTCTCTGGAGAGAGTCCATCGCTATTCATTCATTCCCTGCTGGCTGTTCCTGAGAAGTGCATTAATGATGGTTTTGGAGGGGCGTGTACAGTTCATCCCAGTGGTAGAAAAGGCATTGTGTGATAGATATTATAACAGGTAAGGTTACTTTGGGGGGAAAATGGCAGGAACAGAATGAAAGAACAGGCTGTGTCCAATTTTGTATATTGAAGGACTATTCCCCAGCCCAGGAGGAAAAAAAAAGCCAAGTGAAAGTACTTGTAACGGGCAGATCCTGCCACCTTTAACTCATGTTAAGAAGCACCTTATTCTGCAAGTTAGTGCCACTGATGTCAATAGAACAGGAGTACTTGTGGCACCTTAGAGACTAACAAATTTATTAGAGCATAAGCTTTCGTGGACTACAGTGGGCTGTAGTCCACGAAAGCTTATGCTCTAATAAATCTGTTAGTCTCTAAGGTGGCAAGTACTCCTGTTCTTTTTGCGGATACAGATTAACATGGCTGCTACTCTGAAAACTGATGTCAATGACACTGCTTGTGGAATGAGGTACTACGAACATGAATAAGGGTAGAAAAACTGAGCTGTTAAGGCAGCTAATTAGTAGGATCCATAGATAATTAGAAGGATTTTTCAGTCAAACATGTTAAAAACCATTAATCTTTGAAAAAGTGCTCCCCCTGTTCCTCCTATCACAAGTATGAAACAATGGAAGAAGGTAGGGGAGGAATGGTTGTGATCTTTTATCCCAAGAAGGGGACAGTTGTGAACCTGGTGTTGGAAGAGAGGAAAGTTTTTGGGGGTTACTACTTACTTAACTCTTACAAGTTGGAATATTCATAAAAATAAAGTGCAAAGAAAGGAGCTATTGAGTGTCTTAATTGGATCCCTGCAAAAGATACTGCATTTCCACTGATTAAGGCAATTAAAGGTGCAGACACTGTTGCCCAAAGCTGACATCTTCAGGTGTCTCATAACAAAAATTAATACCACTGCTAGCTGTGCCACCTAGTCATGCTGTAAAGTAAATTAATTAGCGCAACAGAACTAATAACAACAGTTCAGGCATAGTTGTAGCAATCTTATGGTTTACCATCAGAGACTATGCCGAGACTTTTGCCTCTCTGCTGCCCATGAGTGCAACCCAGCAATTGCTGACTGTAACATTTCTATTGTATAGTTTATGCTAAATATGCATATCTTAATTGCATTAGTCAAAATAATTAGCTAATATATTTTTGCATAATGACGAGGTAAGCAAATATCACCATAGCTCAGTGCTTCTTGCATGAGTAAATTTGGAAAATTAATAGACTCCCAATTTCCTAATTATCTGTCTTTTATTCCAAACTCAAACAATGAAATGCTATTGCACACTCCTGGGCATCTTGTAATTTAGTTTGCACCTTGAAAATTTTAAAGCATCTTTTTTCTTTTCCTGGAAGAAGAATGTGAACTACCCATTCCTTCCCTTGAATGCTTTTTGAATGAAGCTACTATACATAAAGCTGAGGATCTTACTAGCTTTTTAATTTCTGTACACAGTTGGGAATAGGAATTAGAATAAAAACAGTTTGTGCTTTAAAAAGTATAATTAAATCGAAAGGTATTAAAAAGTTAATTCTTTAGGCAGAGAAAATTGGCAATAATATTCATAAAACCTGGATGCATTTAAGAACTCTGAGCAGGGACTGTTTCTAAATGCATGTTTGCGGTATTGCCAACACTGAGCATTCAAAAAACCAATGAATCAGGCCCTCCAAAATCATGAGAATAGGTGAAAAAATCATAAGATTTTTAAAAATACCCTTTTGGGTCTTATTTGTCTTCTGCTGTTGTCCCTGGATGCAGGGTTCACATTACCAAGCTTTTCTCTGCCACCCCCAGAGCTAGCGATGTACTTAAAAAAAAAAAAGGCAGAGATTCTCATTTGATTGCAGGATCTTTAAGAAGAACACTAAATACCTCTAGACTGGCGGATAAGATTGCGAGAGTTAGCCACAGTGTATTTGTACAGCACCCAATACAATGGGACCCCAATCCTGATTTTCTACTGCAGTTTAAATGATCAATAACAATAAAGGCACAGATAACACTTTACATCTTGACTGGAATGGGATTCCCCTCTCCCAGTAACTAGGGTTGTAGGAGGATATGGTTTGAGCAAGGCTGGTAGAATAGAAAATGAAAGTGTTCTTCTGGAGGGTGGGGCCACTGGTGGCTAACTCTAAGGAAAGCAGGCACTGTTGTATGAGGATTCTGACTGCATTTAATTCCTGCATTTAACTCGCTCCTTCGGATACCCTTGATGCTACTGAACCCACTGGCGAGTGTGTTTTACAGATTCCCCTTGGTGCCTGGTCCACAGAGGAGATGAATCTATTACAACCACAGAGCTGCTCAAGTGATAGCAGCTCTGGAGGTCCCTGGTTTAGTCCCTAGTGGGTTGGCCAACATGGTAGCCATCATGCTACAATGTACATCTTGCTTCGGAATAAGGGAACCCGGGATTACCCGTCAATAACCTGTCCCATCTTGCTTTCTCAGTGTCTTAGCATAATATACTAATTCTCAAAGGAAAAAGAAGCCTGCCAACAAGAAATTTTAGCAATACTCTAATATGGGTCTGGTCCACTTGTTACTGGAATCAGTTGAAAAACTCCCATGGATGTGAATGAAAATTGGATTGGGTCCTCAGATCTGATCACTGGCTGATTTAAAAGTACTCTCCCTTCATCATAGATTTATAGTTTTAATCCTTTGGGAAATTGATTTCCAGCTGCCCCTTTAATGTAGCACCTGCAGGGACCTGCCACATGTAGATGAGAACTTTATGCCATGGCATTAGCAGCTATTTACACAAAAAACAAATAGCACATAGCGCTAAACAGCTGAGTAAGGATTCCCGCCAGTTTCCAAAGATATTCAGAAGTACTGAGGCTTAAGGAAAGCAATTCAGAATCTGAGAAAGGGAGCTCTCTGCTGTTGACATTCGCCTCCACCAAACTTTTGTCTGATTGATCCCTGGGCTGATGAAGCAATGTTCTGGATCCAGCACTGAAAGAAGTCAAGCTACTTGCCAGTAAAGTATCACTGAGTTGGAGAACACCACTTTGGAACCCAGAGCATCATTCCACCAGCAGCAGCCTCAGAAATGACATGAACTTCTATATTAACATGCAAATTACAGCATTAGGGAATGGGTCTGTATGTAAAGCTTGTAAATTAATAAACAGAGATCATTTTAAAACACCTGTTGGAATGGCTAAGTGCTCCCGCTCTTTAACCTGGAGATAGCATACAAGTAGGGAACAGGGACCATCTCTAAGTACAACTAAAGAGCACTGTAGACCTCCGGGATGGGTCTCGTCCCTCGCAGGGCGGCTGGTAGCCAAGTCGCCTCACGGCACGAGGCTGGGAGACAGTTCAGTCTCGCAAGTCCAAGCCCTCGGTCGGGGCGGGACAGCAAGCAACCAGTAGCTCAGGGCTCAGGCCCTCAGGCAGGGACTGAGCAAACAAACAGTACTTTAGGGCTCCTACACCAGAGCGTTGGCGTGCAGGCAGGGGGAGGGAGAGACTGCCATCTGGGGTGGGGTGGGGTGGCAGGGGGAACATAGGCCCACCCACTCCACTGTGTCCCAGCCCAGGACCCTAACAGCAGCAGTCCGTCTACTGCTGGGTCAGTGGGGTTCCTGACCGCAACACACTGACACGGGCTCGGGGTCTGCTATCCCCGGGCCACCTCCAATCTCCCCCTCCATGGGTACCTGCACATCCTCAGCCTCCTCCACCATGTCCCAGACCATGGGCTCCTCCGGGCACCGAGCGCTGGGTAGGTTGGGCGGCTCCTCCGGACCCTCGGCGAGGGGAGGCTCAGGCCGCTCCTCAGGATACTGGGGTTGGGCCAGGCTCGGCCCGTCCTCCTCAGAATACCGGGCTCGGGGCAGGCTCGGCCCAACAGGAGCTCAGGCACCAGCGTCTGTCCTCTCCCGCGACCGGCGCCCAACTGAACACTGGGGCCGGACCTTTATACTTCCTGTCCGACCCCTTGACTTCCAGGGGGCGGGGACAGGCGGCAGTGACTCCTCCCACTCTGGCGGCTGTTCTGGCTCATCCCTCGCAGGGGCGGCTGGTAGCCAAGTCGCCTCACTACAAGCACCCATCTGCAAACCTGATTTTCCTGGAACTTTTTCATCCCTGGGCCTGGAAGCCAATGGTTCTAGACAAAAAGAGAAGCAATGCTGAACTCTCAACAAGGTTTCACTGGCATTCAGAAGAGGGATAAGAAATCAAAAAAGGGGTTATTCTTTCCCTCCCCATCATCAGGAAACAAGAGTCTTTCCTACTTCACAAACCAGTGAGTACACACACAAATCTTGACAGGTGCCAAACACCTCACGACAAGTGATATTTGGCCTCAATTGCCTAGCCTCACTCATCTGTGCTGTAGGCAAACATATTTTGGTGTCTAAGTGAAGTACTCTCATTTAAATGGTATGCAACTGTTGTACTCATAAAAGGTGTTGCCAGAGAGTGAAGTCCTCTGTTTTATCCACAGATCAGGAAGACCAAGGGCAGTATTTTCATGCAAGCTCCTCCACGCTGTCCCACCTCTATTTCCTCACCTCCTCCTGGAACCAAGACAGTAGATACTGGATCTGTCTTTAGGGTTGTCAACCCTCCAGGATTGAACTGGAGACCCCAGGAATTAAAGATTTATCATTAATTAAAGATGATGTCAGGTGATTAAATCTCCAGGAATACGTCCAACCATAACCGGCAACCCTCTCTGTCTTAGCCACGTTCCCCTGTCCTCTTCAAAACTCTTCTCCACCATAATCACACCACTGTGCACAGGATGGCAGGAGAATTCCTTCATTCCCCAAATGTAACGGATTGCATTTCACTTAAGAAGCGTGATGGAGCTAGGGCGCAGAATTATAGGTCTGATTTTCCCCTTTGCTATTGTTGGAAAAATTGAGGCCTTCCGTGCAGGCAAAGATGGCCCTGGCAAAGGACATAGATGAGACTGATACCAGAAGGTCCTCAGTGGGTAACTGAGGTGTGAGTGACACATAAGAGGGCTGGTGGGAGACTGCTCTTTGTTTCCTGGCTGCACTCATATGGTATGGGTCTGGGCTGTGAAAGGTGGTTACACCCTTGCAATGTGCCAGGGATCAGTATCCGCTGACCCCAGTGGCTAGCATTAGGCAGGGAAATCATTATCATTTTGTAGCTCCTGGCAACCTGCCAATAGGGTCCTCGCTGTCACAAGATTGGGTAAACCAGGTTAATAACACAACATGGTATTGAAAAACAGGAGGCAATCTGGGCCAGCGTGTGGCATGGTTATATAGTAGCAGAGTTGTACAGCTTTATGACCTGACTGAAAGCCCAGTGAAGCCAATGGAAAATTTCCACTGCCTTCATTTGGGCTTTAGATCAGGCTTTACTGCTGTCTTTGTGGGTATGATGAAGTTGCTGGAAAGCGCCTTCTTTTGAGGACTCCATCCCTTTCTCATATTCAGCGCTCATAGAAGATGGGTTTCATAATATTAACACAAGTTGGTACATACACAGCGCATTTATTGTAATGTTCTTCATTATCATCATAATTTGCCATGGTTACTAGAAATGTCTCCATTTATAGACATTGGCCTCTGGTATCATTAGTTCTTTCTCATTTAAGAAGGCTTTCATTAGAAAATGTAGGTTCTGTAGAGGGTTATATAGTGAAATGTATTCATTTAATGGGTTTACTCTTACATCAGATATTCATTCAATCTGGGCTTCAGAACACATTATTATAGTGATTCACAAACGTTTGTACTGGTGACCCCTTTTACACAGCAAGTCTCTGAGTGCGACCCCTCCTTATAAATTAAAAACACCTTTTTATATATTTAATGCCATTATAAATGCTGGCGGCAAAGCGGGGTTTGGGGTGGAGGCTGACAGCTCGCGACCCCCCCATGTAATAACCTCGTGACCCCCTGAGGGGTCCCAACCCCCAGTTTGAGAACCCCTGCATTATTACCAGAATAGCAGGGCATATCACTGAAAGTTTCTCACTACAAACCTCTCTCCTTTTTTTCTCCCGGGTCATAGTTTTGCAGAATAATTTAATCTGGGAAGAAGATGGGTATCATGCCCAAGTTCTCAGCCCAAAAGTGATTTTCTTTTTTAAAATAAAATGCAGTAAAAAGTTTATCATCATTTTTCACTGTTTTCCTGCATTTCTGAAATTTTGTCATAGCATTTTTTCCCCTGTAAAGCTGGGGCTAAGGTTGTGCTGAAAATATGTATTGATAATTTAAAGAGGAAAACAATAACCTCAATAGAATTACTTAATTATAAAAAATAAGGATATGATTTTCCAAAGTGCTTAGCAATAATCTAACCTTTTCCCATGGAAGTCAATAGGAGCTTTTGAAAATGCCACCCTAAATTCTGAATACCGGGAAATTCAAGTACACATGAACACTTGTGACTTTATAGGAACAGAGAAATTACCAGACTGGATCAAACAAGTGATCCTTAGTTTGGAATCCTGTCTCTGGCAAAGGCTGGTAACAGATTCTTCAGAAAGAGGTACAAGAAACCCTGCAATTATGGAATAATCTGCCCATGGGGAAAATTTCTTCCTAACCCACGTAAGTTAGACATTGATTTATTCACAGAAGTATGGGAAGATTTTAAATCTTTACTATTATAATTATAACATGGCATTTTCATCAGTGGGAATAGGCTATTGGACACAGGCAAAACTTTGTGATCTGCCTTTCATGTAGCTCTTCACATCTTCCTTTATACTATTATTTATATTGGAGCAGTACCCAACATGCGCTAAGCATTGTACAAAGATATCAGAAGCTATGGTTACTGTCCTGAAGAGCTTTCTGCCATGTTGCCAATGTGCATAGTGGTAAATACAATCCTCAGTGCTAAAGGACCCAGTCCTCTAAGGACCCAAACACCATCTGGATTGAGGCTGAGAATAGGATGACCACAGGTCCGGTGCTACCATTTAGGCCAACTAGGCGGTTGCCTAGGGCACCAAGATTTGGGGGTGCCAAAAAGCGGTGCCCCAAATTTTTTTTTTTTTTTTTTACAGCAGCCACTGCGCTGGGAGGGAGAGGGAGTCTGAGCTGCCGGCAGGCAGCCCAGGGGTTCCCCTGGGTCAGAGCTGCCGCACAGCTCCCCAGGCTGGGGGGAGGAGCTGCCGCGGGGGGAACGCCTCAGGGTGGAGGGAGGGTGGGGAGCTGCCGCAGGCCTCGCGGGGGTGGGGGGGTTGCACTGGCCCTGGATGACCAGACAGCAAGTGTGAAAAATCGGGATGGGGGTGGGGGTTAAGAGGAGCCTATATAAGAAAAAGACCCAAAAATCAGGACTGTGCCTATAAAATTGGGACATCTGGTTACCCTAGCTGAGAACCCTCAACTCACATGGTAGTAAAAGTAATTGAGGGTGCTTAACACCATTTAGGAGGTATTTTTTCAGAAGCACAATCTTATCAGGACAGTTGGGGCAAAAATGTCTAGAATTGTGCACAGTTCAGCACTGGCTTAGGAATTAGTTACATTCCTAACAGACGTCCTGATTCTTGACCAATATGTCACTGTAACTGTCTCCCATAGCTGCATTATAAAACTAAGTGCCACTCTTCTTATTTTATATGTATTATAACTTTCTAGATACATGCAGGCAGTGATCATAGTGGGTTTAACCTATGTTTAGTGTATCACTGTCAGTAACTGTTTTGTGCAACTTCTGCAATTTATATGAACCAGCTGGTATTAGAGGAAGTGTGAAGATCTTTTTTTCTTTAGGGGAAGGGGAGGGAGGGAGGGTTTGTGGGTGTATTTAAAGGTCTGTTGCATGAAATGGATAGATTTTGTTGTTGTTAATATGTTTTTAGTTGAGCTGTGATGGATTTTTTTTCTCTCTAACATGCTTCATGAAATCTGCTGATATCATGGCACTTATTTGGTTGGCAGCTGTTATTAAACCTTGTGGCATATTTGCATTTTGTAAACCTTCACAACTGGGAATGCCAGTGGGAAAAGGGAGTTACACTGTGGAGTATGTTCCTGTCTTCCTTCTCTTCAAGTGAAAGAGAGCTGGTGTGTTCAGGAGATGTGCTGGGGGATTTATTAGTTTTCCTCAAAAGCTCAGTAAAAGTGATCATTTGGAACACTGAGTGCCATTCTGTGTCTTAGCCTTCAGTGGGTTCACAGTAGTTGTGGGGGCTGGAGGGAAGCATTCTTCTTTTATGCTTGCTTAGGGGCCAGGGATAAATTGCTGTCCCTATTCTAATGGGAGCACCCCAAAGAAGGTGTGATGGAAACACGGTCAAGGCCCTACACCCTATACATTGGCACACAGTGGAGTACGCTGCACCTGATAAAGATGTGTCAAGCAGGTGTACTCCCTTGTTCTCGCCAGCTGGTCACTGTCCCAGTCCTGTACATTTCCCTCAGCCCAGATCCTTATCTCAATCCCAGTCTCTTTGTCAAGCTAGACCTAATCTCCCCCTCTGGGTTCTCTGTCCAATTCCTAGTCTGAATCCCACCCCAGCTCCCAGTCCCATTCTCCCTTCTGCTTCTCATTCCAGTACCACTTTCAGGTTCCTTGCCACAGTCTCCATGCCCAGCCAGTCCCATTTCACCCACTGGCCTCCCTCCTAGTTTGTTTTCCCTCCATCTTCTACTGGCTCTCAGTCCCAGCCTCCTTCCCCAGACAGTCCCAGTCAACTCCCAGTCCCAGTTTCTGCCCCCCACACAGCTCCTTGTCCCAGTCTCCACCACCAAGCTCCTTGACTCAATCTATTCCCTCTGCCGTCTCCTTTCTCCCTCAGGTCTGGCTCTTTTCTCCTCTGCATGTGAGTCAGGCAGCTTTCTCCTCCAGGCTGTCTGGGAGCCAACCTTCCAGTGGGTGCCCAGTGCCACACTGTAATAATTGCTGGAAAAAGTTTGCTCAGTCTCTGCATCCTTGGGCTGGAGTATACTTAGTATAGATGGAATCTTCTGAGAATTCAGGTGCCAAGCTCTTTGCAAGTCTCTAGTGAGCATGTGCCAACTGAGATTTTTCAAAGGCCAATACCCTGGCCAAAACTGGGTAATTTTTCATAGGGACAGCAAAAGGTATATCCTTGATAGATGGGCAACCCCCTCCCAAATTTCAGTTTTCTGTTTCAAAGCATCAAGGTTTCTCAACGAAACAGTTGTGAGAGATTTTTAACATCATTTTTACATAACAATGTAATTTTCCCTAATCTCATTCTCAGAATCGGCTGAACTGTTTTAGCTGGAACTTTATAAAAGAAAAGTCAGCCTGAGGGCAACACCCAGCATGAAAGATGTCATCTTCAAAGGTTAAAGTTTGGCACTGTTATAAGCAACTGAAAATAGGGTCTTATAAGGGGAAGTGTCAGGCAACCTTAACTATAGGCGTTGCTACTAGCTCTGCCTATAATAAAGCAGATGTTTGAAAACAGGTGAATGTCTGCTAAAGGAGATGATGCATAATATATACTCATGGTTAAAGCTAAAGAAAACAATTTCATTTCCTGCAAGAACACTTGCTAATTCTTTGGAATGGTTCATTGATGATGTTAGCTTATTCTGGTTGTTCATAATGATACAAGTTGGTAAGAAGTGAAGGGATCTTAAACCTCATGTGCATTACAGCAGAGCTAAAATTTTCAGACGTCAGTGCCTAGAGTTAGATACCTAAAATCCAAATTCAGGCAAAGAAATAAGTGGCTTAATTTTTAAAGGTGCCAAGTACCCACAATTCTCATTGAAATGTCTGGCATCTTGAATGTAAATCATGGCCTATGAAAAAAATCTTCTATGAAACAAAGTGATTTATCAAGTCAGAAGAATAAGACTTAATGCTACATAAAGGCAAATTCGACCCCGGAGTACAACCTATTTGACTTCAGCACAACCGAGTTGATTTCAGCTGCAGTTGCACATGGGAATTGCAAAACAGAATTTGAGCCATATCATGTCTCAAAAGTAAAATGTCATTCTCACTAAGTTCATGGTATAGCTCAGGGCAACCTTTCAGAAGTAGTGTGCCGAGCCTTCATTTATTCACTCTAATTTAAGGGTTTGCGTGCCAGTAATACATTTTAACCTTTTTAGAAGGTCTCTTTCTATAAGTCTATAATATATAACTAAACTATTGTTGTATGTAAAGTAAATATCATTTTAAAAAAGTTTAAGAAACTTCATTTAAAATTAAATAAAAATGCAGAGCCCCCCCAGACCAGTGGCCAGGACCTCGGCAGTGTGAGTGCCACTGAAAATCGGCTCGTGTGCTGCCTTTGGCACACGTGCCATAGGTTGCCTACCCCTGGTATAGCTTATGCTCTTGTGAAGTATCATCACCAACAGAAAAGCTCTGCATGTTGGTTTCTTCTGGTGGGACGAACAGAAGAGTAGTTATGAGAATGAGGAATAGCTCTCCGATGGTGACGGAGATGCCTTCATTGAATGGGGGGAGGACTATAAGTGCTGTTTGTATGGGATTGATCCTGCCATTTGGTATTATGTGGCTCTCATTAAATACATTTGCCCTTTTCTTCTCCCCCCATTCAGACTCTTCAGAAGTTTTCATAGAGGACAGTACACCTAAGGACATTGGCCATGATATTTTGAACCCTTTCGTTTTAAATCCAGGCCAGATAGGTAATAAACAAAAGTTGTTTCCCTCTCATGCTTGTCCAGTGGCCTATCGGAAATGAATTGATGATCTCATCACAGTTCCTAACTGCACACCGGCTGGCCAATATGACAAAAGCCATAATCCGAACAGGTGTTGTAAATGACGGTCCCAGCAGAGAGATCAAAGACTGAATGGGTGTAGAGGATGAACTGCCATCTCACTCCTATGTGTGGTCAGAGCTGACTGAGACATACTGGCAGAGCGGGATGGAGAAGATGGCTCTGTCAAGGACTGTTCCGTGGACAGTGTCCAGAGTTCCTACAATTGCACCTTTCCTTAACACTGATCATAGAAAGACTGGTTGTACAAAATCTATTTGTGTTAGTGTAAATATCTTTCTGAAGATGTGCTGATCAGCTGTATCCATTCAGTAATTACAAAGGGCAGAAACAGAATGGAGGGTATGAGAGGCCGACAAATGATAGCATTCTTCAGAGTAGGTTTGTGTCATATAACACCAGCCACCTTCCACATTCTGCCAATACTAACAAATTTCTTCAGATCTCAGTTCCAGAATCCCAACAGCGCTTTGCCTGGTTTAGAGCCAGCTGCTATGTTGTCTCAGAGATGAAAATTGTACTGTCAGCAATATCACAAAAGTGATTTCTTTATCAAAAGGTCATTACCAATTATTTTGTAAAGAACTGACGCTTCAGTAATTACTTGATTTTATCTTTTTTTATGTAGGTCATTTATATTTCATTATTGTCGTGTTATGGCCTATCTGCTTGCAGAGAGGCATATATTAAAACCAGCAACTTTGCCTTAGTCTCAGAATTATTGCCCTATATTTCATTTGGCCATTTTATCTTCTGTTCTGGAGAAGATCATAACTTGTTAGTTAGTGCTATATAAACAAACACACACAGACACACACATATGCATGTTCTCCTCCCAACAGTTTCACTCTGTTTTCATTTGCTTCCCTACAGATTGCACAGTAAAGAATTTTCCATCTATTTTTATTTTTGAATGCAACGGATGATAGGTCTCCTAACTCAGCTTTCTTGGCTATTGCTAACATCACTGTGTAAGATGAAGCCACAAGGGAGTGCCCTACATAGTATTTTTGGTCCTTTTCTCAGAAATCAAAGGGACGGCAGTATTTTGATTCTTTCAGGCTCGCACATGGCACTGCAGCTTCACCTCTAACCCGCCCTTATGATACCTACAGAGGGGGCCAGGCAGAATTACAGTCCCTGTGCATGGGAGGATGCAGGGATTGCTCCCTCTGGGTACCCAGTATTCCAAAGGAGGAAAGGAAGAGGTGTGAGGCCATCTTCTTTCCCTCCTCCTCACCAGCTTGCTGTGGGGTACTGGTGCAGCCAAGGAAGTAAGCTTCACGCTGCGACGACAGGTAGGAACATATGTGTTTGCCCTGCAAGCTGGGGATCTCATGTAGGGATTCTAATGCCCAAAGGTAGAATGACACCTCATACTGTCTCTGGGGTGGTGAGACTCTGCACTGCCTCTTCTTATGTGGTGGATAAATAGCATGAGCCAAACCTTAGTTTTTTCCTAAATATCAAAGATTAAGAAACAAACAAAACCCACCCAACAAACACCCCTGCTACTCCCCTGTCCTCTTCCATTAGGTTTTTTCTAATATTTCTCAGTAAAAATTTTTGGTCTTAGATGACCACATTCCTTGTTTGTAACCCCTACCATTGCAGCTGTGGGCTAATGCACGGGGACCAGAAGTGACATTGATTAGTCTATAGATGAGTGAAGTGCGGACAACCAGTCCTCTCCCTCTGGATAGTGGAGGCTCCTTATTCTCATTTCCTTTGTCTTGACTGGGCAAGCTGGCTCTCATTTCTCCCCACTAGTCCAGCTTGTGGCTGGTGATTGTTTGGATGGGCTGTCTTTTTGGGGGAAGAGCTAGACGAGTGGAAAAATCCCATGGGAAGCTGAATGCTCATCATTACTTTGGCTTCTCAAGCTGAGATGCAGAATGGAGTCAAGCGTGCCACTCTGGCTCCACTCTGGCCCACTATCCCTTTCTCCTCTTTTATGACCCATCCCCCACTTACTGTTGGGGTCTCAAGCACACCGGTTAGGTGTGTGGTTTCAGTTTCAGATTTCCAGACTATGTGCTTCTGTCTGTATATGGGCACTACAGAGAGCCACTTCTCACACAGTGGCCACGGTGCTACAGAACAAATTGAATGCTGCAAATATCAGTGTTCATCACAGTGCTTCCCTGTTAGTGATGAAAATGAGTCTGATAAAGTATCGCCCTTGATACTGGCTTAATAAGTGTTGCAGGGTGTGGCTGGCAGGGGGTTGTGTGAAGGGAAATGGAGGAGAATGTATTGCCCCTTGCTGACAACTTCTGTTTATGATACCAGGATTGTCTCACACTGGATTAGCAGCACATCACAATTGCTTGTATTGTTTGTAATTGGCTGTAAAAGTATATTCATGGGGGCCCTGAATATATTGTATAAGTGGGAATTATGCAGGTGAATGTGTGCTAAATTATTAGAACTGAGCAAGTAATATGCCACAAATAATTGATCCAATGATTTAAGCCTCTTTCTCAGATTACAGAATATCCATGGGTAGATCAGGACTTGAAATTAGTCAAATACATTTTTTCTGTTCTATAGATTGACCATGAACAGTTCTCTGCAAGTATTCAATATAATTCACTATTCACTTTTTGAAGCTGTATTGTTTAGTTGTGATTGGTGAGATAGATCACATGATATTACTTCTATTCCCTGATTGTACTGAGCCCTCACACACTTCTCGGGTGAGTGCATACATGGGAGTTCAATATTTGGTTTCTAAGGGCCTTTTCACACACAAAAATGGTACCACTTCAACTATACCAGTACAACCTCCCTAATATGGGTGCAGTTTATACCAGTGTGAAGGTACAAGGGAATAAGATATACTGGTATAAGGCACCTTAACCTAGGCCTAACTGTGTATACACTAGGGGTTATGCTAATGAAACTACTTTGGTAAAATAATCACACTCCTAGCCATTATACCATATTGCAGGGGTGGCCAGACTGTGGCTTGTGAGCCACATGTGGCCCTTTCACAGTTAAAGTGCAGCTTGCAGAGCACCCACCCCCCATTATCCATTTACCAGATGGGGGAAGGGGGCTCGGGACCTCTGTCTTGCAGTGTGGTAGGAGCTTCTGCCTAGTGGGGAATGGGGTCTCGGGGCTTCAGCCCCACAGCAGGAGCAGGGCTGAAACCCCAAGCCCTGGCAGGCACCTCCCGAGGTGCTGAAGCCCTGAATCCCAGCAGGCGCGCCCCAGCTTTTGAACTATTGTATGTGGCTCGGCGGTCAGTAAATTTGGCCACCCCTGACATATTGTTATACAAGTGTAGAACAGGTTTGTAGACTAGGCCTGAAAAAACATGCACTTTTTGGTAGTCTTTTATACCAGTACAGTGAGAGCAAAGTATAAAAAGTGACCAGATCAGAACGATAGTGTTTAACACCCACTTTTCACTCACGTTACTCCAGTGAAATGACCAAACGAGATACAGGGTTATAGCAAACCAGGCCCATTCAGTTTAATTAGGCAGCCAGCTAGGGTGACCAGATGTTCCAGTGTCAATTTTATAGGGACAGTCCCAATTTTGGGGTCTTTTTCTTATATAGGCTCCTATTACCCCCCACCCCGTCCCGATTTTTCACACTTGCTGTCTGGTCATCCTCCTTCTATCATCTGGTACCTCTGGGTTTACCACCTGTCCGAACTTTCTTCACTTTCCATGGCCACTTCCCCCTTTGGCTTCTTGCCGGACCCTGTAATCTCTAACAAACTTCCCTTCTGTCAGGAAGTGACTGCAGACCACTTCCCTCTGCAGCCCCCTTCTGTTCTCAACTTCTTAGCTTTATAGAAGCCCTGCCTAGTTCTGCCCAGGTGAGTTGCATCCTTAATTAAGCAATATTGATCCCTGGCTCCCCTCCAGGTGCAGCCTATATGGTTAATTGGCCCATCTAGTCACCACCACCCTTTCAGGAATGGGATGGGGATGAAAGCCCCATCACATGGTTGTTATTATTTATTGATATAGAATAAAAATGCGTGGTACACATGTTATAGACAAGCAAGCAAATAAGGTCCATTTGCAAGAAATTTATATTCTAAACTGAGAACTGTAAGACGAGATATAACCAACCCCCCTGATACATGTAGTATATCCTGTTTCATCCCTGATGTTTGTTTTATTATTAAAACCATTCCTATTTTTATTTATTTCTTGTTACATCTGCTTGGTTACCACTTCCTTGAAGGGTGATCTAGGGTTGGTGAGCTGTTTATAACTTATTTATTATTTAGATAGAAGCATAAATGCTATAGGCCAAGGCTGTGCTCCAGATCTCATCCTTGAGCCTTGTCTGTTATCTGCACTCACACTTATATTCCTTTTAGGGTTACCATTGTCACACCTTAGGTCAGAGAGATGCCTGGTGTGATACATACATAGCCCCCCAGCTCTGGGGGGACCACTGAAATCCTAGATTGGGATTCTCCCTTGAGGGTCCATTTGTGGAAGCAGTGACCAGATAAGTCAGATAAGCCACAAGTGACTTCCACAGTTCACCCCAATCCAGAGCATACCACCTTGGATTCTGTACGTGCCACATATTGTACAGAAAAATACCTCAGGAATGTTTTAGAGAGTTTTAAAGTTTTATGTGGCTATTTTCTTTATCCCTCTGCCTGTATAGGGATCAGAGGGAGCCAATAAAAAGCTCAATAAACAACCTACAATTGCTTTTCCTTACCTAAAAATATCAAAACTCTAAAGTCTGTTACCTCAGGCATCATAGTAGTAAGTGCTTTGCCTTTGACCATTGAGACTTTGTAACCTCCCCTTTCCAGTGACATAAAGTTTCATTTCTAGGCCTCCATTAGGCATCAGAATTCAAAATTATTATAACTGGCCATTTTTGTAAACAGGTTACCGGACTAGGTGGAGGAATCATGTCATTTCTTAGGTTCCTGTAGAACTCTAGAGAGGAAAGATAAGAATTATTATTATCATTACTGATTATTATTTCAATGTACTGCAGTAGCATGTTGGAGCACCAAACCAGGAGGAGGGACTCATTGTGCTAGGCATTGTCCAGACACAAATTAAATGTAAATAAAATATGGGTATATTTAAATTGAGTAATGGTGGCTATTGGAAAGTGTCCAGATGGTTGAAGTGGTCGGTTAAAATCTAGAGAGAAGGATTAGTGAGCAGAGGACAGGTGAAGCAGTTAAAGGTGCATGCTAACGTCATTTATTACCTCTCTTATGGAAAAGTCCTCTGCAGGTTAATAGAAAACAACTTTTCACTAGGTTATCACATATGATCTAAAAGCAAATTACCAAATTTGGGAGGCTAAACTGAAAACCTCACAGAAGCTTAAAGCTGTGTATTAAATTCTATAGGCTAAATCCCAAATGTTTTCCGCTGTCCAGTGCACAGCATTTTCCTGTGTTCACAAATTGTGTACTCACTTCTGATCTTTTTCGTAAAAACAAAAAGTAACTTTTCTTAAGCGAACAAAGCCTGCCATTTTTGCTGCAATAATAGTGTCAGATTCTGACACTCTTACAAATCAGTGGGGCTCCTGATAGAGGAAAGTACCATTCAGCAGGAATATGACTGGTATAATCTGCTCCACGGTGAATCTGCATGTGGAAGAGTCATTAAAAGCTGCCTTTACTGGCAGAAGTTGTGTAATTTCAACCTAGGGCAAACAAGGGGATATTCATGAGAACTATCCACTTGGTACACCTCTGCTAGGTTTACGTGCCCCAATTCTTTTTACACAGAAATTCTGAGGGTGCTGCATGTGATAGGTAAAGTAAATGCTGTTTGGGATGATGTTTGGAAAGGAAAAAGCAATATTTCTAGGAATCTGGTTTACATGAAAATTAACAGGCATCAACCCAAAGCAAATTTGGTGTGGTATAAATGGATGTACAACAACTGAAGGTTTCTTATTATTTAAAGGATAATGTAACATGCTTTTCATTTCTTTAAAGCATTTATAATGTCCTTAGGGACTGATGGCTGAGTGGATTAATGTATTGAAAATTTATCTTAGGAACCAGTCTAAATTCAAACATGACTAATATGACCAATAAACACTTTAATTGCTTGGCATTAAAGAAATCCAAATACAAATGAGTTCAGATTGTTTTAACCAAATTCACACAATACATAAATCCTGGCTCTTCAGATTAATTTTCATATAACTCAGATCCAAGTGTACAGTAAAGAGTTACTGTACACTTTATTGTTGGTAACATAGAAGAAGTGAGGGTTACAGTAATTTCTATCCATGGTTGGTATTAAAAAAGCACCTTTATCATCAGAAGCAAGGTCAGAACTTAAGAAATGAGAGAAATTTAAAAAAAATTGTTTGCCACTTTGGATAATATATTTAGAATCTTTGTTGGGTACAAGAAGGAAAAAAGAATAAGCAGTTGCTTTCAGCATTACATAGTCCAAATTCTTAATCTATAGCATCCTGGTTTGGCTGTAGGCTGTTGTATGTGAGTGACCAGAATGAAGAAAGGAGCTGAGCAGTAACCTACTGTTAAAAATACAGGGTCAAATTTTCTCCCATTTCCACTGGTGTAAATATGGGTTGACTTCAATGGATTTACTCTGGATTGACACCTGGTGTAATCAAGGGCAGGTTTGGGTCCATTTTTCTTTCCTTTCTGTTTACTACATCATCCCTCTGTGTACACGTGGATGTGCAGATTACACTGCAATACAGCCAAAATGCTTCTGAAATAAATGTAGTCAAACTTTACTAATTCTGGGTCACTGAGAACGAAAATGATGCTTTAAATTGTTGATTGGCTCTAGTTTTCAAGATATGCTATTGGGTCAGTATATACGACCCTTGACTTGGGAATGGCGGAGGATAAGTGAGTTATAAAGGGAAGGGATCTCAATTTAAACCAGAAATGACTAAAATACATCTTTGACTGGATCTATGAATAAATCTATGACTGGGTTTGGACAGTACTTGCTTTTTAGGCAAAACAATGAATGATGCAATCTGAAGCTGGTATTGCGTCATACATGATATGAATTGCATCATGTTATTCCTAGAAGTCATGGATGATGCAATCATAATGAAACTTACATCACTATGCTGAACAAATTGCCCTCTATCAGCTCTAGAAATCATACAGTGTCGTGCTATCTTATTTGTCAGTGTTTGATTTTGCAAAGGGACACATTTCTGTTTAGCCAAAGTGAGCAGAGATGCCTCGTACTTGTGTGAACAGTGCAGATAACTTCTGCTATGTTTGTGGTGAAGTGACTTTTGCATCACAAAAGCGCAGTATAACCACTATCACCTTTATTTTGGCTGCAAAATTGGAGATCAGGACAAGAGGTGGGTGCCACACATATGCTGCAACACTTGTGCAACAAATCTTCGCCAGTGGTTGAACAGGAAAAGGAACTCTATGCCTTTTGCAGTGCCAATGATTTGGAGAGAGCATACAGATCATACCATTACTTCTGCATGGTGCCTCCAGTTGGGAAAGATGTGTCAAAGAAGAAAAAGTGGACTGTGCATTATCCAAACATTCCATCAGCTATACACCCAGTACCCCACGGAGAAGGACTGCCGGTTCCTGATGCGCCAGAATCATTCTCACTTGAGTCAGATGAGGAAGAGGAAGAGGATGAGACTTCTGGTCCTGAACCATCAATGTCACAGGACCCACATTTTCTCCCATCCTCCTCCTCTGAACCACACCTCATAACACAAGGTGAACTGAATGACCTTGTCAGGGATTTGGAACTACCCAAGAGTAAGGCAGAGCTGTTGGGCTCCAGTCTACAGCAGTGGAATCTCCTGGCAGATGATGTTAGGGTTTCCATGTTCCGTGACCGTCAAAAGGATCTTGTCCCATTCTTCTTCATGGAAGGTGATCTTGTAGCCTGCAACAACATCGATGGTGTGATGGCAGCCCTCAACATCGTTCACGATCCAGATGAGTGGAGACTGTTCATTGATTCATCGAAGACGAGTCTTAAAGCTGTTTTACTGCATAATGGCAATGTTTTGCCATCAATTCCAGTTGGTCATGCAGTCCATATGAAGGAAACCTATGACAACATGAAACAACTTTTGAGGTGCATAAACTATGACCAACATCAGTGGCAGCTTTGTGGTAATTTGAAGGTTATTGCTCTCTTGCTTGGTCTGCAGACTGGATACACAAAGTACTGCTGTTTTCTCTGCGAATGGGATAGTCGTGCAAGAGATTCCCACTACATCAAGAAAGATTGGCCACTCCGACAGTCATTGGAGCCTGGGAGGAAAAGTGGTCAGCATCCACCACTTGTTGAATCAAGGAAGATTTTGTTACCACCCTTACACATCAAGCTGGGTCTGATGAAGAACTTTGTCAAGGCCATTGACAAAACACCAGCAGCTTTCAAGTACCTCTGTGGAAAATTTCCAAGGTTAAGTGAAGCTAAGATAAAGGAAGGCGTCTTTGTTGGTCCTCAGATTCGTGAACTTCTTCGAGATGATGCATTTGACCATGCACTGCATGGCAAGGAAAAGACGGCATGGAAAACCTTCCAGTTAGTGGCAATAAATTTTCTCAGAAACAACAAGGCAGACAACTACAGGTTGTTGGTGGAAAACCTCCTCAAGGCATACAAAAGCCTTGGTTGCAACATGTCATTAAAGATACATTTTTTGCACTCTCATCTAGATTTTTTTCCACCGAACTGCGGAGCAGTGAGCGACGAGCACGGCGAGCGATTTCACCAGGACATTGCAACAATGGAGAAACGCTATCAGGGCAAATGGAGCCCATCAATGCTTGCAGACTATTGCTGGACAGTGACAAGAAATGCTCCATTTAATGAATACAAGAGACAATCGAAGAAGCGCCGAGTAGACACTGAATAGGACTAAACTATGTACAGAATAGTTTTTTGCCTTTTGTTTCATAATAAATTTTATTTATATAACCCTTTTGCTGATTTTTAAAGTGTTACATAAACAGGACAGGTGAAATATTATCATGTAAAGCAACCATAAACACATGAAAAGACCTAGGTTTACAATTTATGATTAAAACTCTACTATCTACACAATATACATAGACCTAAAATGTAAAAACTTAAATATCTTAGAAACAGTAGCCAATCAGTTGTTTTAATTGTCATATTTGAATTCAGCACATCAAAATACATAATAAAGTAAACATTTTATCTCTGAAACAGACGACTTCTCAAAAATTGTAGACCAGTGTTATTATTTTTATTAATTTTGCAGCACTAAAGTGTGTCCCAGGCACCTTACAGATGAAATAAAATAAACATGGTCCCTGCCCGGACTTGTTTGAGGAGTGGGGAAAGCATAAAGGTGGCTCTGAACCACCTTTCTCTCCTTCCCACCCCATGTTGCAACAGACGGCTTGGGACAGCTCTGAATAGAGGCCAACATCTTCAGGGTCGGCCTGATATTTATCAACAAAATCTTATTCAGTTGAGAGTCACTATATAAGTCTGAGACACTAGCACATTGCTGTTCTAGATTGTCACTGATGACAGAGACTGGATAATATCCAATAGCAGAAAAGTATTGCATTGTTTATCTCGCCTCTATTTTTCAGCTATGCAAATTTCCAGGAAGGGCTGTTTCCTGATTTATAATGAATAGCCTACCAGAGGAAAGAAAAGGAAGTGGGTGTTTGATACCAGGTAGTTGTTCCACTTAATGACAAATCAAAGGAAAACAGGCCTAGCAAGCTAATTCTGTAATGGGGCTGTCTTATGTTATCATTTATGTTTCCCTATTGCCATAACAGTATTTTAATAATCTACATAGCATTTAATTATAATTCAGTTACCTGACATAAGTAATATCAGTGCCCTTTAATATAACAAATCTCTAGTGTGAAATATCTGAGTAATAAGACCTGACAGGTGGTTGTTATTATTCTGCAAACCTGTCTTCAAGGGTACTGGAGCTTTTAATAAAACAACCCATGCTTAAAATCCAGGAATGGCCAAAGCAAAATCCGCAGCGTTTCACCTGTCAGCCCTCAGCTGTCTGTTGATGACATCTTTTATGTGGAGGTGTTTCTTATAGACACTCCGAGTCAGACTCTACAGTGGTCCATCTTGGTCCTGACTACTTAGAAGTAGTCGATTCTGTTCTAACTCAGCTACTGATTCACTATGTGACTTTGTGCAAATCAGTACATAACCTCTTGGTCCCTCACTTTCTATCTGTAAAAAAATGGGGATACTAGTGTTTGCCTATCTCATGTTGTGTGGATTAATTAATCAATTCCTGCCATGCATTTTGACTTCCTTGAATGAAAGGCATTACAGAAATGCAAAATAGAATGTGCTTCATTATGTCAATTTTATACAATCTTCAGGCTCCCTTCTCTGTTGAACACATCTCTTTCTGCCTCTCTGAGATCTCCTCATGGATGCCACTTCCTCAAACTGCACATAGCAGAAACTACTCCTCAACCTTCTTCCAAAACCCTTTCCCTTTCCCTCTTTTTCTATCACCATTGATACCTCCACCATCTTCCTTCTCACAAAGGCTTACAGCTATAGGGTTATGCTTCACTTCTCCCTTCTCGTCTCTTCTTTTACCCAAGATCTTATCAAATTGTATTGCTTCTCCTTCTATAACATTTCTAATATTCCCTCTCCTGCCATATCCCAAGAGCCTAAACTCTTGTTCTTTCCTTAGTGTTCTCTTGCTTGTAACCCCAGCATCGCCAATTTATGGATGCATCTCTCTTCTCTTTTATCTAACCAGCACTCAGCAGCTGAAGTGATGTTTCTTTCCTCTCTCTCCAGCCATGCAACTCCACTCCTACAGCACCTTCACGCTCACTCCCTGACTCTCTCCACATAAATACCTCATCCTCACTTTTCAAGCTTTCGCACAGCTCTGTCTCAGCCTAGCTCTCCTCTCCCCGTGCCACTCTCTACCCTGCCTTGTGTGCCCAGAGTACTCTTCCATTCTTCTACCTTCCTTTGTCATATCCTCTCATTCTCATCTGTGTGATGTTTTTCCTTTTTGCTACCTAGGCTAGAATGACAACCCTCTTCCCATGAACCAAACGTTCTCAGCCTCCCCTCCTGCCCCCTCCTCAGAAGCCATTACTTTCCACTGTCAATGCCACTCCTTGTTGTCTACTCCTCCTTTTGTCCCCCGCATCTCCCTATAACAATATTAGAATCTGTAAAGCAGAGTCACCCCCAGCCTCCCTTAGCTGGCAGGAGATTGCTCTAATAAAGAACCTCTGATCATAGAAGGGGAAGGCAGGAAAGGGAGGCAACGAAGGATAGCCTGGATGACCAAGAAAAAAAACAGCCAGAAGAAGGAAGTGGGCAGTGGGCCTGCTGGGAGTTGCTCCCACTATTACCATTTTGGCTACAGACTTCATGGCCACGTCGTTGACAGTTTTGCTCTTTTCTGGCAGTGCCTGACTGTATGGGGAACCTCACAACACTGGGAGAGCCTCAGATGACCTGGAACTCATACACCACCTGGCCTCCAGTGCAGGGGTACTGACCATAGTGTCCCTCTGTCCTAGTGATTACCAGCTACTGGAACAGTCCCCTAGGGTGACCAGACAGCAAATGTGAAAAATCGGGACGGGGGTGGGGGTGGGGTAATAGGAGCCTATATAAGAAAAAGACCCAAAAATCGGGACTGTCCCTATAAAATCAGGACATCTGGTCACCCTACAGTCCCCTGGGTCCACAGGTAGCCAATGCCATTTACAGCAGCTCTAACTGAGCTAAGCGATTGAATGATCTGAGATTTGAGGGTGCAGTTGGCATCTTTGTACCCCATTCCTAGCCTGTGCTGAGCAATTACCAGCCACATCTCAGGAGATGATTTTCACAGAGGCCTACGAGCCTTGGGAGCAGGTGTCTTTCTTTTAAAGTGGCAGCAAAAGAAGCAAAATGTAAACAGCTTCACCAATCTACCTTGAGTTGCAAGGACCCACCTCTGAGTGAGACAGGGTAGTTAGATTTCCACCTCGGTTCATTCCTCGCCCTCTCTGCTAAGACTGCTAACAAGGTAGTTAGTGTCAATTATGATGGTTTTTTTTTAAATAAAGAATCATGTGCATGAGGAACAGGAATGAGACCATCCACTTATTTCATACAGGCCACCAGACAGCTGCCAGATGGTAATGAGCCTTAATGACCTTGATCTACCTTTGTACTGAGTGCAAGGCAAATGCATTTAAAAGAGTTGGAAAATACATGTGATCATCATCTTTTGGCAGATGTGTGAGTGAAATTAGCAGCAAGAGACAAGCTGAGAACGAATGCATGTCAGCTCACTGAAGGGCTGAGAAAAGCAGCTCAGAATGGAGAGAGGAGAGGTTAGGGTTACTCACTACATTGTTTCCTGATCTGGCTACAGCAAGAGCTACAGAAAGGCTGCAGGGTGTGTATAAGTCATCACAGTCAATCACAGCATGAGGGATGCTCTGTTAACAAATAAAATGTAGAAATGATTGGTGATCTGACATATGCCCGAGGAAGTTAAGGAAGCAAAGCTACAGATGATAGAAACTGTGAGTGTGAACAGAAGAGGTGAGACACAAGAATGTCTTCAAGAAAGGTGGCAACAGCTCTGAAGTCAGATGAGGCAGGGAAGGGATCTGGGAAAAACAGGAAGGAAATGTGAAAATGTAAACACCAATGATTGACTGTAAATGTGAGAAACAACCAAAGATCAAGAAGATCTACACCACTGACAAAGAAATAAAAAGCAAAAGGACATTGCATAGTGCATATACCTTGCAATGAGAAAATCCAGCTCCGGTCACCAAAGAGCAATCATTGCTATGCAATGAAAATATTTTCTAATTTATTTGTAGGCATTTCTATTATGCTCTATGTCAGAATGACTATCTATCTATCTATCTATCTGCCATACTCATCACCATAGCTGTGTGTTCTCCATCATAACATATACATCATTTACTTTTCTTTGCCTTTTAAACTGGTATCTAACAGTAGTTGGATAGTGATGGTTGTTGTGCTATAAGGCACCAGACACTAGACAATTATTTGGGAAAAGTTAGTTTAAATAGGTGTATCCTACCAACACTCTCTGCTAAAGTTTAGAGCCAGTTTTCAGAAGTTTTAAGCATGATTTGTGCACTTAGGGCCTGATTGTCATCTCATTAAAAACCAGTTTTGTGTTGATTTTCTGTAGCATTGCTCCTGCTTTACACAAGTGCAAGTGAGAGGAAATTCAGGTCCTTAATTCATCCCCACAAATACCATGATTGAGAATGTAAACATGCTAATTGTGCATGCAAATGACCAGGTGGAAGCAGAAGGCCAGATTATAATAATTGATACAACACATTCTGACAACAGAGGATGTGTTCAACCACTTGTCAAAAAGGCCTTTGGTAAGAACACTATTTTTTACCCAGCATTTGGATGGACTGTATAATAAAAGAAAGGTGCCTCAGAAAATTGCTACCCTGATAAGTGATTTTAATAATATAAAAGCTTTATTCTGCTATTTTTGGACAAGGTTTCAATTGCCTGCCCCCTGTGCCGAGAAGGGCATTTCAGCCAGATGTGTGACTATTGGAACTTTTATCATCCGGTTTGTAAACTGCAACATTAAATATCTTGGGCCAAATTCAACAAAGATGAAATTTGCCATTGTATAGAAGACCAATGTGAAGCTTATGCCTTATTCGGAAGACATAAGTGGGACTTAAGTAGTACATAGGCTTTTTCGTGGCCTTGAGTGCAGGGATAAAATCCAGCTTTAAATTTTCATCTGAATAATCAGTTGGGTTAAAATTTGAAAAAAATGTTCAGAACCTTAACCTTGTACTTTTACCATGCATACCACAGGGGTTAACTTTCAAACAAAGACATATGACTCTTTAATTAAGGGAGCTGGTAGTAGCCCCTATATTTATGTTGTCTAATACTTATAAAAGATTCTTGTAACCTTTTCTTTGAGAAGATATTGTGTCTCCACTGTTTGCAGCAAACCTATGATATTTAGTAGAAGAAAAACCTTCGGGCTACTGAAGTGCCTTTTTTTTTCTCCCATAAAATTCCCTTCATTTTTTGCTGAGATATAAATAGTTTAAAATTGCCATTTCCTTTTTCATGCTTGCGTTCCTCAGGAAACCTACAAAAATAAAAGCTGAACACAGAAATTCTAAGGCTAGGCTCAAGTCAACGACAAAGCAGCAGCAGCAGCAGCAGCAGCACACACTACACTGGGGAACATTTAGGAATTGCTGAAGCAACTGTAGTAGGTGCGGCAAAGAGCAGGGCTGGCTGAGCTCCAGCCCCCTCAACCTGGCACATGGCACAGGTCCTCTGGGGACAACATAGTGGTCAACACTTTACCTGCTGGCATGGGGAAGGTGAAGAGAGAAAGCCAAGCTGGGCCCTTCCCTTGAAAACCACTTTAGACCCAGCTCCAGTAATCCTATTCCTTCCCCACTGGGGCAATCACATGGAGATGGAGCTCCCCCAATTCCCTGGGGGAGAGATAGAGTTGAGGCAGGTGTGACATTCTTTTCAATGAGCTATGGAAGTTGTGTGGGGTGAAGCAGCTTACAACTGCCCCATATCATCCACAGGCCAATGGCTTAGTGGAAAGGTTGATCTTTTGTATGGAAGAAAAGTAAGGGGGCCCCTCAATCTCATTAGAGATTCCTGGGAGGGAAACCCTGAGGTAAAGGAAGAACCAGTGACCGAATATGTTTAGAGGTTCAGGAAGGAGTTAAAAGACATGATGGACATCGTCCAAACCAATCTCCAGGACAGTCAGTCCAAACAAAAGGCGTGGTATAGCAAAAATATTTTTGTTAGCGTACTTTTGAAATAGGAGATTTGGTAATGGTGTTAAATCCTGTGAAAAAATATAAGATGCAAAACTCTTGGGAGGGACCCTTTGAGGTAGTAGAAGTGGCAAATGATGACACATATCAAGTTAAAAAGCCCCATGAGAATGTGATCCCACAGCTTGTACATGTGAACCAGCTTAAAGCCTATCACAGCAGGGAGGCCGTAGTAAACATGATCTGTTGCATGGAAGGGGAAACTGAGGCACATCCCCTCATTGATTTAATGGCTGAATGCCAAGATGGCTCAACCATGGAAAGCATGGAAATCTGCAGCAAATTAACTGAATGAGGGGAAGTGTTATCAGTGTTACAAAGATACAGTGAGGTGTTTTCCAACAAGCCCGGAAAAACACACGTGTTAACCCACAAAATCCTTACAAAAGGGACTCAACCACCCTCTTCCAGGCCTTAAAGGTCCACTGGCAAGGTGCAAGAGCAAATCCATGCTGAGATACACAATATGTTTGACCTGGGAGTAATTAAGGAGTCCGACAGCTCTTGGGCATCCCCTATGGTCCTGGTCCCTAAAAAGGATGGCACCGTAAGATTTTGTGTGGATTATAGAAAACTTAATGCTATTACCAGATGCATACCCTATGCCTAGGATTGATGACATGCTGGATGTACTGAGCAAAGCTGAATACCTCAGTACTTTTGATCTAACTCAAGGTTACTGGCAAGTCCCCGTGGATGAAGATGCACAGAAAAAATCCACTTTTACCACTGACATAGGACTCTATGGCTAGGTCTATACTATGCAGGGGGGGCTGTCGACCTAAGATACGCAACTTCAGCTACGCGAATAGCGTAGCTGAAGTTGCGTATTTTAGGTCGACTTACCTGGCTCTGAGGACAGCGGCGAGTCGCCTGCTGCCGCTCCCTCGCCGACTCCGCTTCTGCCTCTCGCTGCGGTGGAGTTCTGGAGTCAACAGCAGAGCGATCGGGGATCGATTTTATCGTGTCTACACTAGACGCGATAAATCGATCCCCGATAGGTTGATCACTACCCGCCGATCCAGCGGGTAGTGAATACGTGCCCTATGAATTCCTAATGTTACCTTTCAGTTTGGTCAATGCTGGTGCAACCATCCAGAGACTGGTCACAAGGTATTAAAAGGTTTTCAAACTTTTGCAGGGGTATACATAGATGACATAGCGGTGTTCAGTAACTCATGGGATGATCATAAAGAACACCTGGGAAATGTGCTGTCAAAGCTCAAAGAGACTGATCTAACCATAAAACCCTCTAAATGCAAAATAGGAGCAGCCAAAGTCACTTATTTAGGACATTGGGTTGGAGGGGGACAAATATCCCCTGATCCTCTCAAAGTGGAAGCCATTGTGAACTGGCCTGTGCCCCAAACTAAAAGGCAGGTCCAATCTTTCATAGGCCTAACAAACTATTACAGAAAGTTTGTGTGTGGGTTCAGCGACATTGTATCCCCTGTCATAGGCACTGACTCAATGGGTGCTCCAGGCCTGGAGCACCCACAGAGAAAAATTGGTGGGTGCTCTGCACCCACCTGCAGCTCCCCTCCCCAACTCACCTCCGTCTCTGCTCTGCCTCCACCTCCTCCCCTGAGCGTGCTGCGGCTCCGCTTCTCCCCCTAGCTCCCAGCGCTTGCCGCCACGAAACAGCTGTTTCGTGGTGGCAAGCGCTGGGAGGTAGAGGGGAGGAGGGGAAATGTGGCGGGCTCTGGGAAGAGGCGGGGCTGGGGCTGGGATTTGGGGAAGGGGTTCAATAAGGGCAGGGAAGGGGCGGAGTTGGGGCGGGGACTTAGGGGAAGGAGTTAGAATGGGGGCGGGAGGGGCAGGGCAGTGGTGGAGTCGGGGTGGGGCCAGGGGTGGGGGGTTGAGCACTCACCTGCACCGGAAAAAGTTGGCGCCTATGTCCCCCATCATGGACTTGTGTAAAAAACACCAACCCAATAAGGTGGTTTGGTCAGAGGCATCTCTTATCTTTTGATAAGAGAAAAACACTCCTGTCAGGGAAACCTGTACGGGCCAGCCCTGACTTTGAGAAAACATTTGAACTGTGTACAGATGCCTCTGAAATTGGTGTGGGTGCTGTACTGATGTAGATGGGGAAGGTAACAAAAACCACCCTATTGCCTTCCTGGGCAAAAAGCTGTCATCTATGGAGCAAAATTACTCTGTCATTGAAAAAGAATGTTATGCCATGGTGTGGGCAGTCAAGCAGTTAAGGCCCTACCTCTTTAATAGAAAGTTTAGAATTCTGACGGACTATTCACCCTTGGTGTGGCTAAATAGAACCAAAGGCACGAATTCCAAACTTTTGCACTGGAGTTTAATCCTGCAAGACTTTGACATGGAGATCATACACATAAAGGGAAAAGAAAACCTGGTAGTAGATGCCCTGTCCAGGAAAGAGGACCCTAACACGCACTGCTTTCGAATTAGTCTGTGACTATCCCTCTTGCCGTAAACTAAGTGGGGAGGTGTGACATTCTGTACCTTGGGGTACCTAATGCATATGAAGTTATGAAAATTGTGTTGTATGGTTGTCACTAAAACATGCTGCAAGTTGGGGAATCAGCCAGATATTAGCTCCCCAGAGGCAATAGCAAGGAAAGTAACCAACACATGTGGTTGTGCTGAGTGATCACAGCACCTGGAAGGGTTTGCTGCTGGTCACTAGCAAGGCATTGTGAGAGACAGCCCAGGCTGGAGAGAGTTAAGGGGGCACTGCAGTTCCACGGTCCCAGGTAGGGTCACCAGATATCCCAATTTTATAGGGACAGTTCCGATTTTGGGGTCTTTTTCTTGTATAGGCTCCTATTACCCCCGACCCTCTGTCCTGATTTTTCACACTTGCTGTCTGGTCACCTTAGTCCCAGGCTGCATCCCAGGATCCCATCACAGTAGGGCCCCCCCCAACCATCCCTCCATACCCAGATATGGCTGCAGCAGCATATCTCCCCATTTGCCCCTCTGGGACAGGAGTTACCTTCACTCCTGGGAGGGGGAATAGCGAGACAGATGCATGGGCCTCCCCCCCAAAGCCATCCGCTGGACTCAACACCTGGACTCAGTGGTCCATTTTCCACTCTGGAGTAACAGCCATCTACTGCTGACAGCTAATATAATTTGTTCTGTTGTTTAGATGGTAGCATTCAGTGCTATAGGTTCAGGTTTCAAACTCAATGATGTTGCATAACAGTGGGGTTGTTAGTTGCACATAATAGAATTTGTTTTTACCTATTTCCTTAACAAGACAACCCCTCTCCCCCTCCCCCCCAAAAAACCCCTAGGAAATTACATACAAAAGTGTATGCTAAAAGAATGTTATTCTGGTTGCAAAGTCAAGCACTTGAAATCTAGGAAATGTCCAATTTATAGTTGTCTGGGTATTCTTAAATCTCCCTGGTGCTTATGAATTATGATACAGTAATACCCACATGCTATTTTTTCCATAGGACCGTGCCTCATTCAGTGCACAAGATGGATGCACAAGGGGCTGAATTAAGGTTGCACAGGCAACTGTGAATCTGGCATTTTCTAATTTACATATATTGTTAGATGTAAGGATTGTTTTTGTAATATAAATTATATATATTTATATATAGTTAGATTAAGAAGGTCTGTTTTTGCAATATACATGACATTTGTATATATGATATATTAGGATATATACTTTGATTTAAGAAGGACTGTACTTATAATATCATCTTGCAAACTTTTTAAATACAAAAAGGTAATTTTCTTACAAATGGAAGCTTGGTTAGATAACTTCACTAAGGAATTTACACAGTTTAATTAAAGAAGCAGTGCTGCCTTGTTCTCCATGTACTACAAAATAAAGCAAATAGTTTTAAAATATTACACTCAATTATACTTATAAATCTTGCACAGGTAATGAACATATTCTTTAGATTGCAGGAAGAGCTGGACACTTATCTTACTCTGTAAGATAAAATACCACATCCATATAATGCATTGCTAAGCTTTCCTCTTCCCATACACGTTGCCCAGAATCCCATTTTCCATTAAATAATAATCATTGTAATTAATAGACTAGTTATTTTATCTCCCTAATCTGGTTACAGTAATTTATCAAAGGTATGTAAATGAATGCGAAAAAAGCAGTTCATTATTATTTTCTAAAGGGTACATGTCTCTTGCTGAAGCATGTAAAATGTAATTCTCTTGAACTTAATAAGATACTTGACTTCATGTAATTCTTGGAAAGAAAACCCATTCAATACTTTACTTTTTTATGTCACACTCAATTTGTTTTACTTACATTTCTCTTGCAGTTAATAATTGCTAATGGGCTGTTTTTCTGCATGCACTTCTTATGACCATCAAAGATGCCACTGATAGATGGATGGGATATAATTCTTCCCCTGGTTTTCATAACATAATCCTCCATGCCACCCTGCAGATAAATGAAACACATTGAGGGGATGCCAGCCTGGATAGGTTGTGATGTTGTGTTCTGCCTTGCAGTCTTATCAGTCCTCACCCTTTAAAACAGTGTGGGGAGAAAGAGTTCTAATGTGTGATTCATTAACACATATGCTGCTGGACCTCCCGTCTACTCTTGAGTTGTGCTGCTGATTAATAATTGATGTTCCAATGAAATCAATGGCATCTCAGGCTGTACCAGCTACTCTACAGCTGGCAACACGACACATATATCTCGTGGTACATTTGGGAGCAGTTAAAATACAGGACAAGCAGAGCTGGTTCTGATGCCTTTGCCCCTATTGTTTCCTTGGGCCATATAAATCTGCTTAAAAATGGTGGCACTATCTGGCCTCTTGTATCCATGGGTTAAAAGTTATACATTACATTTTATTGAACTGAGCTGGCAGGCTTTACCAGTCAGTAGGACTTTTGCCTGAGCAAGAACTGCAGGTGTTATATGAGTGAGTTGAATGGTTGCATGTGTCAAATTTCTAAATCATTCATTCAAAACCAGTAATTGGAAAATATTCCATTGTATCATGTACTTACTAATAGAGGATCTGTAGGCACCCAGATGAAAGGGATCTGATTAATGATAGTACCTGAGATAAGTGGCACTTTAACCAACTTTAACTGTTGATGTATGATGACATAATGTCCCCTCCAATTAATGACAAGGATATAAAACACCTGTATTGAGCAGAGCAGATGCTGCTTTTATGGTTAAATGCACAGATGAAATTGACTTTTAAAGGTCCGACTATAACTTACTTTTCTATTATTTGTTTCTCTATTTGTTTCATGTGTTATGGGAAGAAAATGCAATCTAATCTCAGATTCCACACCTGTGTAAGTAACAACTATATGCAATCCTGCAATTTAACTAAGGGTGATGTTCATAGAAGAACACAAGGAAGATTTACACAGTAACGAATGATGATGTTACATTTCTATAGTGTCGTCTCTCCAGAGGATCCCACAGCACTTTGAAAACTATCCCAAATGGATTTCCCAAGTGGAGTACAACATAGTAAACTTTTAGATAACACCTTGTCAGACTGTATGTCATATCTCTTTCTAGTGGCTGGACCAGCCCTACTACATTAAACAGCTAACGGAGTTACTCTACCCTAGCTCATGTGGTATAGGTCTGTGCTTCGGTGCTGAAGTTCTCAATTTATGCTGTTGGTCATTCATATAGTCACAAATTAGGCATGTTAGACAACTGAGCTACTTTATTGTAAAGACAAATCCTTCTAATCCTGGACTATGTTTCAATTTGGTTCAGATAACGGTTAGGACCAATTTATCTATGGGTTATTCATAGCATCCTTTTTCTTTTCGCACAAACCTAGTCTGATGGAAACAAACATATTGTTCCCACTATACAGGTTTTTGGAGTGTTTGGAGCAAATTTTCTACACAAAATAAGAATAATGCTTTGCATCTTTGCAGTGCCTTTCATCTCAGGATCTCAGAGGGCTTTACAAACATTAATTATTCATCCACATAACCCTCCTCATCCCCCATGACAGAGTTGTTTTACTATATACATTTTTACAGACAGAGAACAGAGACACAGAGAGGTTAAGAGATTTGGCCATGGTTGCACAACAGGGACTGGATCATGCATATCATCGCTCTTCCAACCCCCTGTCTAGTACCTAGATCACATTTCTCAGATACATCTTCTTTTTGGTATCTCATGAGGTTTAAAACACATCAACTGCATATTGGCTTTATGGTGATTATATGCATAGATCCTAAGTATTTCTGCTCTCAAGGTTATTGTGAGTCTTGCAATGTTTGGTATTTTTCTTTAAGTCCCAGGTCCTGGAGTCATGTTCTTTCATGAGAATCTGAGATTTCCTTTTTTAAACAGTAAATTTCCAGCCCTCATGGTAATAGAGAACATTTTGAAAACGTGTCCTCAGTGTATCCTAAAGGTCTAAAAAACAGAGGGAAAATAAAGACAAACCCTCATTTTTAAAAATCTCTTGATTTTTAAGCCAATTCATGAGTTTTGAGGGCCTCACTCTGATATTTGAAGGATCGGGGTTGGCACAACTGGATCCTAACTATTTGTAAACAGAGTCTAAACATGGTCATTGGAAATGTATAGTCTACCTCTTATCTGTTAATGTGGAGTTCCAAGTGTCCCTAGCTGTTTGTAAAGTTCCTACAGAATCTATATTCACAATTCTATGTTGGGATATTGTACATAAACCAAAAAGCCCCAGTCAAGTCACACAGTCAGAGCCTGAGCCCCACCACCTGAACATTGCTCTTAACACATGAAATACACGGGGCCATCCTGATGAGGCAGTGTTCATGGTTTCATTTCTTCTTTTCCATCCCTCTCTCGAGAGCAGGGGATGACTGAGGAGGAGGCAATGTGCTTAGACCATGGATGGGAATGGGGTACAGATTGTGAGCATCTCAGTTTGCTCAGTAGCAAACCTCTTCAGCCATTTATCAAGTTGTTTTGACAAGCTCGGTCCTGTTGGCCAGACGCATGGTAGCCATGACAACATGGGCTTTCAAGGACTGGAGAAAGAAAGGGCCAGATTTGTAAAGGTATTTAAGTGCCTAGTAGAATTTCCAAAAGCACAGAGGCACTGACACCCATTGAAATCAATGGCAGATTAGCACCCAGCTGCTTTGGAAAATCCCACTAGGCATCTAAATACCTTTACAAATCTGGTCCAAAGTATCAAGTTCATAGTCTCAATGCATACCGTGAGCATGCTGGTGTATTATAAACGTATATTTTCATTTTCTGGCACTTTATTATCTTGGAGTCAAACATTTTTAATAGCACTTTAATTTCACAGAGATGATAATAAAGACACGTTCCTTGCAATGCATACACACTATGCAGTATTAATGATTTTATTTAGTTGCACTTTTACAGTTGCTAAAAATGGACACATGTCCATATGCTCAAAGTTCCTTGACTTAATCTTAAAATATAGCAAAATAATACACCAGTATAACTGAAGAGTGGCAGTACAATTCATTTCACTATATCTTTCCCAAGCAAATGCTCAACTCCCACTCCGGAGACTCCCTTCTTACAGCAACTAGACAAGCGTAGAATATGAAATCAGGCAAAAGTGTAGGGAAAGGCGGATCCAAGCTGAAACAAATAAAAATAATGTGAGTCATTATTATATAGTGAGCAAATCTCTGGAGCTTTGATATTTGGAAAACAGAGTGCAGGAGGGGAGAAGTAGACAGTATGCACGGGAAGAGGAAGTCTGTGCTGAAAAGCAAGGTGAGTGAAAGGATTTTTGTGGAGTAATTTCCACAAAATGAGGAAGCCATGAGGATGCTTGTCCCTCAGCTAGAGGGATACTGTTCCAGGTTAGGGGACAGCATGGAAAGTGGCATTAGGGTGGATGTGGGATGAGGTGACAAAGGGAGTAAAAAAGCAAGAAGAGTGGTAAAGGCCAGGGAGGGGGGAAGGTAAGGAGCAACTGGAGATGCGATGAATACAATGAGGTCCATATCCTCTGTGGGGCAAAGCTATGCAGACCTTAAATTTTGAGTGGAAAGGGACAAAGTGAAATGACCTGAGGAAGAATCAGAGTGGCAGCAGGAGAAGGTAGTACCCAACTTTCAAGTGTTGGGTATTTGGAAGAGGGGAGGAGGCAGAGTCAGGGAGGCCAGAAAGGAGGTTGATGAAATCCATGTAAGGTGTGAATCTGGCATTTGGAAGTTTGGATTGGGAGGAGAGGGCAACTATTAGGAAATGTTATACAGGGAGAAGGGACAAAATCTGGGCAGAGCCTGGGTTTGAACAGAGAGGGGCACAAGCCAAATAAAGAAGAGGGAGGAGTCAAATGAATCCTAAAAATTTTTGGAGTTGTGTGCTAAGGCTTATTTTGGGAGGGGTCCTGTAAGATGCAGCCAGAAAAAAAAAAAGCCCACTGTCATACTCATGTACTCTTAGCCCAGTTTGTTTGATTTTAAGAACTGGGTCCTAAGGGATTAAAGACATGTGGTGCCCACTGTGTAGGCCAAGCATGCTAGCATTCTTTCACACACCCACAGTATGAAATCTAAACGCGTCTAAGTAGCCAGAGATACTAATTGACAAAAATGCCAGTAGCAGTGGATTTCTACAAATGAAACCTAAATGGCAGACTGAGCTGTCTTCTCTTCATTGCGTTGCCACAAGGATGCAAATGAGCCTGGACGAGATTGAGAAAGGCAGGATGCAAGCTCTGTAATCCTTTCTGCTGTTAAATTGGCAATATCTAATACTACTGAGAGAGGCTCAAAACCACTGTTAAATGAGAGCTGAATCATTTACGAGGTGTAACAAACTATCATTTCTGTTCCTGAGACTAGAAACCTCAATGGTTGAATATGATATGAGAAAATAATTATTCTGGGCTATAGTGTGCATTGCACTTAAGAAATGTTTTCAGTGAGGAATTAAGATCGAACTCAATGGTTGATATTTATCTTACTGTCTATTTTAGATAGTTACAGAGCACAGGTCAGCATTGTGTATAGGCGGTGCTTTGGCCCCTGGCATTTGTTTCTTTAAGTTATATTTTAAATATTAAAACATGGCTCGATACAGTAATTATACCTAAAATTTGGAGAATAGGAAAATCATTAAAAATAAGAATATAGACATAAAGCCTGAGATCTTTCTTCAGGCAAAATTCCCACTGACTTCAGAAAGACTGAGAAAGGAAGCCATGGTTTGCCGTGTTGTGTCTTAAATCAGGCCTCAATCTTGCAATTGACTCTCCCTCTGTGGCCACAGATTAGCCCCATTGAAGCCCATAAGATTTCATGTGAGTCAGTTGTAGAAACAGAATCTTAGATTGTTAATTCTTAGGCTCCAGGACCATATCTTCCTTTGGGTCTATATATGCTTAGCATGAAATAATAATAATTAAAGCTGGTCAAAATTTTTCCAGCTGAACAGTTTTCCAACAGAAAATGCTGATTGGATGAAATAAAAATGTCTTGTAGGAAAAGCAATGTATTGATTTAATCAAAACTTTGGACAAAAATTATCAAAACAATTTAATTTGGATAAGGTCAAATAACTTCTTTTCAAAGCTATTTTCTTGACTCTATGGTATAATATACGATATGTGATGTTCGGAGGGTGTTCCATGTGTAGGGGACAGCAAAGGAGAAAATGTAAAGATGGCACGGGGGGAGAGAAGACATCTTTGTCATTAAAATCAATGTGTTTGAACACAAATACCTAATGAACACCTGAAATGCTTTTTGAGCTGTGTGGTTCAGTACCGTTTCCTTGGCCAAAGGAAAGATTTTTAACATTCCTTTACAATCTCACAGCATTTTCTTAGGGAACTCGGATGAGCTTCACTTGTCTTGTGTCACCTTCCCACTGATGGACCATTCTACACTTCACTCAACTTACCAAAAGAGGTTGGTATATTTCTTTTTCTTTAATTTATAAACAGAGAGATCGGATAAAGTATCTGTCCCTCACTCAGTGCTACATTCAGCCACCCTCTGCACCTTACTGCCTGAGTGTTTTTACCAAACTCTGGTCTACTCATAGAGCAGGGTGCTACTCAATATGAATCAGGTGGTGCAGAGATAGCAAATGCCTATTGATTTCTGTCACAAAGCATCTTATAATGTAAAAGAGGACAAGAAACGAAAGCAAAGTAACACTACAGCAAACATACAAGCAAGGCAAAATAACATCCAATTATCACGGCCTTTCAAAAGATTCTAAAATATTGCTTCTGTACGTCAGTTTGAGACATAGAATTATATTCATTGTAGCCCCCTGAGATTAGAGAAGTTCAAGTTTCTGTGCTAGATAAATTTCCTTAAAGCGTTTAACAGCTGCAAAAAAAAAGTGAAGACATCCATTTTCTGCAATCAGTCTTACAGTGGCAGGTGCATGTCAAGGGGCATGGCCTTTAGCAGGACCCCAGGGCTGGCCAGAGCATTGCCAATTAATCATCCAGTTAAATGCACTTGACAGCTTGGAGACGTCTCTGATTCTTTTTCTCATGATTGCATTGCTAATTTAGCTCTTTAAACTTACCAAGAACAGGCAAGACTTAAGGAAAGGCTGTCATTTTTTCTAATATATATGTTAAAAAAAATTATATATTTAAGGGAGCATTTTCTAAATTGGTTCAGTTGTAGGACATGAGCTACTAATTAAAACATTTCATTCTAAAACATATGTCACAAGGCACAGCTAATTCTCTGTGGGGTTAACTACATCAGCCAATACAAGTATTTTGTTAATGCACTGTTACCCTATCTTCCCGCATCCTCCACCCTGGCTTACTTGTGTGTCTGATTCACCTGTTATGACTGTAACCTATCTGGGCAGGGATGGTCATTTACTATAGGTTTGTACAGTGCCCACCACAAAGAGGCCTCTACTGGGTTGGTCTCTAGGTGCTACCATGGTATAAATGTTAAATGTTAGTAATGCCCCAATTCTGAAAGCCATGTGGATGACATCTGTGCCTTTGCAGAGTCCCAGTGAAGTCAGTAGGGCTTTGTGTTGCTGTGGGGGTCTGACTGCCCATGTGAAACAGCTTTCAGGATCAGGGCCTAAACATGTAAACTATCATATTTAAAAAGGCTAGTTCATCTATGATAATAGGAAGCAGAGCTTAGCAGGCAAAGTCTGTGCTCTGGTTTTGTTTCCTGTAAACTGCAAAAAGCTGAGCTCCCCCGAATCAACCGTACAAGATGTACACTGAATTTAACTCCCTTGGATTTTTTTTCTTATGACATAAACGCCAAAAGATATGTTATTTGATATATGTGCCCACTCCAGACTGTGTCCTTCCCCTGAATGAATGAATGAATGAATATGGGATAGAGGGCACAAGGAGCCGCTCTTGTGTATTCCTGGCTCGCCACTCCAAAATGGGCAGGGAGCAGACTCTGCGTGTGTGTGTACATGTACATAGACACAGTATTAAATTATGTTGTGGAAAAAGTATGTATAGGAAAGTCATGACCTTGTGCTTACAGCATTTAGAGAAAAGCACAAGAATAGCTTTATACTGCATTTCCCTGTTTTCTCAAAATAGTCATCTTGTTTGTTTGATGCCAACATCTCATAGACCTAAAAAGCTCAGTGAGGGATTTGGGCATGAGTTGGCACGTGTTACTTCTAGTTTATGTAAGGTCTTACTGCAGTTTCTATTTTTAACCATGTTAATAAAAAGGATTGTTCATCATTATACCAGCTTAGCAGACACAAATCACATGCCTAGGCAAATCTTAAGGGGAAGTAAGGTGATTCATTCCATTAATCCTCTGCTGTACAAAGTCACAGTAAATCCTGGTTCTAATATGTGGGTTGAAGGCTAAGACCTTAGGGTTCTACTGTCTAGCATTTGGCGCAGGTTGCTATTGGAATGTCAGATTTTCATTTTTAATATTAATTATATTCCCTAAAAAAACTGGTAGAAAATGAATGCTCACTAGGTTCTCTACTAGCACATAAGAAATTGTTCTTAATAGTAATGGACAAACCTTAACAATGTGAAGTTCAGATAAGCACCTAAAATGACTTTGTGCTTTTTCAGACCTTGTATGTGTCAGGAAGCTTTTACTGGAACATATGAAAAAGAACATGACATTTTTGGTCCTGGAAACTGAGCCAGACATTTTAAGAGATCCAGCATTACCTGGTTGCAGTGGGGCAGGAAATAACATGAGGTGGTCATTTTGTTTTTCCACTTTCAGCCTAAAATTATGGACTCAAGTGTATTTAAAGTGAAAGAAGTAGTGTATAGTGGAGGAAGATGTGAAATCAATAGACTTACATTGGTGTAAAGTGGTGAATCAGACCTCTCCTGTTTAGATGAACATTCTTGAAAGAAACCAAAATAATAATAATAATTTGTGTGAATGTTCACGAACACCAGAAGTTAAAAAAGTCACAAATACCATAAAAGCCAATGGATCATTTTTATCTGAATGAATGTTTGAAAATATTTTTTCTGTAGTCCCCCAGCTCTCACAATGGAGAAAGCCTCTTTAGGTCGAGTAGAGAAATCCAAGCCTTAGTTTAATCTGATATATTCAGACTCCACCCTTCTTGGATATACTATGATTTTTAAAGACTACAGGGAGGAAGAGGCAGAGAAAGCTGGTTAGAAGGTGAAGGAAAGTCCTTCCAAGTCTACAGGGAATATGTGAAAATCTGTGGGAATATGATACTAGCTACTTATTTGGAAGACTCCGATTTGCTGAGTAGACAAGTCAAGCAGCATCCCAAATATCTCCTGTTAGATGACAAGTCAAGCAACATCCCAAATGTCTCCTAGCTTTTTATGCACCAATGGTATTAGATCTGTCCATCTGTCATCTTCTCCTGCAAACATCTCCACACAGTCTTCCACCCTGCCTCTTACAGATGGGACACCATCCCTGAACCAATCTCTGAGGCCACCATGCTCTCTTCCTTCAAATCTCTCCTCAAGACCCACCTCTGCTGCAATGCCTATAAGCACTTGTCTACACAAAAAAATTGCACTGCTTAATCTATACCAGTATAATTTAAGTGGCACAAGCCCCCTAGTGTGGATACGGTTATACCAGTATAAAGGTGCTTATACTGCTACAGTTCTTCCTGTAAAAGAAGAACAATAAGCTATACTGGTATAAGGCACCTTTATACCAATATAATTGCATGCACACTACTGGGTTGTACCAATTTAACTATTTTGGTAGAATATCACACCACCAACCAAAATAATTAAATAGATATAAACAATGGGGTAAAGTTTTCAAAAAACACCTAACTGTGTTAGGGGGTTAAGCCCATTTTTAAAAGTGATTTAGGCACTTAGGAGCCAAAGTCAATGGGACATAAACTACTAAGTTACATAGCTTTTGAAAATTTTACACAAGACTTGCGAAAACAATTAATAATAGGTTGAGGGGCAGATGGGGAGAGGTGGCACATTTTATCTATTGAGTGTAAAAAGCAAAAAAGGGGGGAAATTATTTTTATATAAAAACTATATTTATTTTATTACATTTCTGTCCCCCAACTATTCATATATGCAACTTGTCGTCTTGGATTGCAAACTCTGGGGCAAAGCCAATGGGTGAAATCGTAGCACCATTGAAGTTAATGGGAGTATTGCATTTGATTTCAGTGGAACCAGGATTTCACCAAGAATCTTTATTTATGTTTATCTAGCATTTTAGCAGAGGAACACCTGTTCTGATGAGGGCCTCTGTCTGCTACTGGAATATAAATTTTAAATGATAATGAGGATGATGAATTCATGCAGTATGGACTGTTGAGTAAATGATAACTGTACTTCAACGTTCCTTGATATGTATTTACTATAAACACAGTAGAATATAACAAGACTGTCTAGGCTATTGTCCATCTCTCATTATAATTAAAATATTAAAGAAAAAATATGAAGAAACTTTTGGAAGCTTTTTTTGAAGGAACTCTCATAAATTCCCCCCCACCCGCCTCCGGCTCCTTTACTCAAAAAAACAACAACAAATCACCCAAACTACTGCTTGTTAAAATACATTAAGTGTCTTACTTTCAGAATTAATCCACTAAAGCAAGGAAATTCAGAGTTAAGCCTGACACTCTATCCTTAGCTTAGACTTTTGTAATAGTAAAAAAGGTCCAATTACATAAGATGCGGCCTGAATGTCAGTTTGGATTCTTCTCTGATTTTTTGCAGTTGTTGATTTAAGACCTTTGTGATTTAGTGACTAAAATGCTATCTTTGAGGTATAGCCTTTTTTTCTGGTGTGTGCTCAAATCTCTCATGATCACAAAGAGGAGTTCTGTGCGTGTGTGTCCTCTCTTGCAGAGGTACAAACAACTAGCACCATTGTTTAACTGTGATACATGACCTTATTCCTTCTTCCCTGCTGCAGATAACAAAGTGATTTTTGGGGGCAGTAAATCTAATAGTGACAGTTCCGCAAATCTCCAGTGGCTTTACCTTCCTGACTCTGCACTCACACTTCACAGTGATTGGGTCATTGTCTTCAGCTATCACAAGCAGGGTTTCTGGGGAAAATAATGGTGATGGTTCTGCAGTTTGAACTCCCTTGGGGGCTGTGCAAATCTGCAAGCTATAGAATCTGTCCTGACTGTCGGGTCTCTGCTCCTTGCAGATTTTATATGGACTCCAAAGAGTCAATATCCCTAAATTAGGATTAGAGTTCTGAACCTTCAAAAAACAGGGAAATGAACAAAATGTGGGCTTTACAGCTCTGGGCAAAAATGAAGGTAAATCTGCCAATCCCTCAAATATCTTGGATTTCAGGGTGATGTGGAGATTTGGGAAAATTAGGAGTTTGAAGAATGTTCTCTTTGTAGTACTTTGGACTAACTCGTATAGCTAAAACAATCCTAATCTCTGAAATGTCCCAAATACAGAGATGTTGCTAGCCTCATCACTTACTTGCCATAGAAATAAATTTTCCAGACTCTAAGTGATTCAGGTATGCTATATGATAGAATACATAAGGGTAACTAACAATAAATCATAATGACACTTTGCACTTGTAATGGTAAGCAGAAGCACAAAGAAGATGATGTGCCCGGTGTCACACTGTTGAATTGTCAAGAGCAGTACACAGTCCCTCATCATACCTCTGTGGAGAAAACAATGTGGAACTCAGCTGTGTGACATGCAGAAAGATGCAGAGACATCCTCTATGCCTTTTCTGTTTCACAGCCCTCCTGTGAAGTGCAAATTCATTTCCACGGATTTGGGGTGTTGTGTGTGCACAGCATGCACATGTGAGTGTGTCTGTAGCCATGGTTTCACTCTTAATGTTTAATTTGACAAGGTTTTGTTGTCTTTATGGAAGATTCTCCATGTCCTTGATAGATCCATTATCATTCTACTAGTCCTTAAAGCCCCATGCTACAAGAAATCACATAATCATTTACTTATGCTAGCTTTAATCATTGTGTCAGCAACCTCTGGTCATGGTGGATATGTCTACACTGCAGCTGAGAATGAGGCTCCCAGCCTATGTAGATAGACTTATGCTAGTAGGGCTATAGTTCGCATGCTAAAAATAGCACTGTAGACATTCCGGTTCAGGCTCTAAGGAGTCAGGTGGGCTTGGGAGCATGAGCTGCACCCTGAGTCAGAATGTCCACATTGCTATTTTTAGGGTGCTAGCTCGAGCACTGCTAGCTCTGTCTGTCTATCTAGGCTGGGAGACTCACTCCCAGATGCAGTGTAGACATAGTCACTGAGTTCATGTCATGTGACATTTGGTGATGAAATGTTAGCCTCCATATTAAACAAGGGCCTGACATGAGATTAGAAGCTGTAATTCTGAAACTCACAGACACACACAAATATTCAGCAGGGGGCAGGCACCCAACATGGAAAATTGCAACCTGAACAGTTAAAGTTTAGCAAATTTATATGCAACTGGAAATAGGGACTGATAAAGGAAAGTGATGAGCAGCCTTAACTATAGGCAGTGCCACCAGCTCCACCAATAGGACCAGAGGATATATTTCATTGCAGTGGATATCACCACAAACTGGCTGATCCAAATATCACAGGCAGACATAAATATATGGGAACGAATCCTAGCCTTAGGGAAATCAAATGGAAAAAAAAAGCATTAAATGTCATCCTTTACTCTCACAGATCTTGGGAGACAGACCTGTCCTCGCTTACAGACCACCCCCCAACCTAAAGCAAATACTCACCAGCAACCACACATCACTGAACAAAACCACTAACCCAGGAACCTATCCTTGTAACAAACCCCGATGCCAACTCTGTCCACATATCTATTCAAGTGACATCATCATAGGACCTAATCACATCAGCCATACCATCAGGGGCTCGTTCACCTGCACATCTACCAATGTGATATATGCCATCATGTGCCAGCAATGCCCCTCTGCCATGTACATTGGCCAAACCGGACAGTCTCTACGCAAAAGAATTAATGGACACAAATCTGACATCAGGAATCAAAATACTCAAAAACCAGTGGGAGAACACTTTAACCTGTCTGGTCATTCAGTGACAGACCTGCGGGTGGCTATATTACAACAGAAAAACTTCAAAAACAGACTCCAAAGAGAGACTGCTGAGCTAGAATTGATATGCAAACTAGACACAATCAACTCCGGTTTGAATAAGGACTGGGAATGGCTGAGCCATTACAAACGTTGACTCTATCTCCCCTTGTAAGTACTCTCACACTTCTTATCACACTGTCTGTACTCGGCTAGCTTGATTATCACTTCAAAAGTTTTTTTTCTCTTAATTAATTGGCCTCTCAGAGTTGGTAAGACAACTCCCACCTGTTTATGCTCTCTGTATGTGTGTATATATATCTCCTCATTATATGTTCCATTCTATATGCATCCGAAGAAGTGGGCTGTAGTCCACGAAAGCTTATGCTCTAATAAATTTGTTAGTCTCTAAGGTGCCACAAGTACTCCTGTTCTTCTTTTTGCGGATACAGACTAACACGGCTGTTACTCTGAAACTTGTCTAAATGTCATGTGTTGCCTTAAATGGGTTCAAGATTTGGGCTTCACTCTAAGAAATAAACAAAACAACTCTACACACGTGTGGCTTATGCCCAAAGATAGTCACACAGAGTATATTTCAGCTAGTAAGAGAGGGGGTGTCAAGGGCAATTTGAGTAATGATCAACACAAGGATATATGCAGTATATATATATTTCTCCTGCCAGTGGAGAAACATTGTGCCCTGGTCTCCTTTCATATGCAACACAAGAGATGCCCTGATATCGAGTCTGCTGATGAAGACAGAGTGGAATTTTCTTTGGTGTTCTTTATTAATCTGCTTTGTAAGTTAGATGGACTGTGGTTGAAGAATGGGAGTTGCTTCTGTGCCCACCCATGGCTGAACATCCTGCCTCAGCAGTGCTCCTAGCCCCAGAGGAACAAGAGAAATGTCCCTATTTAGCTCCATTCCAATCTGGTACCCATGACCAACCTTAGAGGTAGGTGAACTGCAGGTAATGGAAAATTAGGAGTCATAGTTGGAGAGAGGCAGTGTATAAATAGACACAGTTGCTTAAGCAACTCTAAGGGGTAACAAATCATGATTTGCCTTGCCCTGACTACTGTATTTTTTGACTCTCGTTCCTATTCACAGCCTGGGACATTCACATGCAGTTAACCCCATGGAACTATTTCCCATGAATCACAGTTTGTGTTTCCTGACACTTCCTATAAGGAAAACCAGTCAAATATTCTCCAAGTTGACATTTACATGGGGAGTTACGTATGGAGGTGGGCCCATATGAAGACTAAATCTGAACTCTCCCGAAGTTTGGGGAAATTCAAATCAGATATAGATACAGATCTGAGCGTTGTGGCTTGGGACCCCCTAACAGATCAAAGCAGAACAATGAATCCAAAAATACCTGATTTTTGGGGAAGTCTGGATACTGAGCCAATTCCAGATCCAAATGCTATGACTTAGATCTCTTTGTAATAAAGAAAGAATTATGCCGTGGTTACTAATGTGCAAGAAATAGCGCTGCTGGAGGATTGAAAGCTTTCCGACAGGTTAGCATTCCCTCATCTGTGATCTGTACTGTGTAAATTAGTGACTATTAGTTCCTATAGCTTCTTAATATGCTTAATTCTACCCAAAGTAAAACAATAAATAAATAAAACCTTCCCAATTTCTAATAATGCCTCACAGTGATGATATAGTTATTTTAATATTGAAGGTTAGGATTCAGCTTGTTGCTGCTACAAAGATTATGATAATGCTCCAACCTCTTCTAAAATCCAGGAGACTGCTATTATTAATATGTCATTTTAGTATGCATGCTGTCTTCTGTTGTGTATACTGTACCTTTCATTTCAGAACCAACATTTTATTAATAAGGCTATTCCAGTGTGGGTTACTGCAGTCTTTTCTTCTTAATTTCTCCAATGGTTTCAACGGAATTTAGTCTAAAGCCAGATCTGGAGTAAAGCAGTATAGTTCCTTTGACTTCAGTGGAGCTATGCCAATTTACATCAGGTCTCTTTGTAGTCTACACTGAATTGTTGAGTTGCTGTGGCCTGTTAAAGAGTTGCCAGAGGGTGGCTGCAATTTTTGGGGTGGTCGGGAGTCATTTAGCAAGCAGCACTATTCTGAAAACTGTGTGCTTTTATAGGACCCAAATTTGGATGATCAAACCAGCATTTTGGCATGTAAATCCCCATATGTCAACCTCTCTGTCTCATTACCTTTGATATGAAACGTAACATATTATATGATTAAAATTAATGGCAATGTAATAACAATAAATAACAATAAAATGGCACTTTTATTATCTTACTGTCCAGGTTCAACTAAAAGAGAAATATTAGCAGCAATTCCTGACTGGGAAATGTAGCACACTTGCTAACCATATAATAGTTAAGATGCCTATGTTAATTCAGAACTGACCTACATTATATGACAAACTAGCAGGAATGTTACACATGACTTAAGCAAGTAAAGGTCACATAAAGGTTTTGTTGTCTTTCCCAGGTTTAAGTTCCTCTACATAGAGAGCAGACTCAGTGGAAAACATGGGTTCATATCTGCTTTTGGAAACACAGATGGATGACATAAAAGGCCATGCATCTTTATTAGCAGCCATTGTGTAGCATCTGGAAGTAGAACAGAAAGGAATGAGTAATTATTTTTCAGTATCTGTCCCAGGGACAGGTGTATTGTTCCAGGATGTTTCCACGGCTTGTGTAAGGCTTCCAGAGATTGATGAAAATCATTACACTTCTGTGTAGTCAGCAGCCTGACTCCAATGCCACGTGATCCATTGATATTTTTTCAGGGGAAATATACATCAGAAACTTTGCAAAGGATATAGGGGCTGTTTTACAAACATATTTTGTAAATATTTGGTTCTTTTTCACAACTTATTATTATGCAGGACAGCAGCACTCGAAGGCCCCAACCAGGTCGGGCACTGTATAGACGTATTGTCAAAGACAGTACTTGCTCCAAAGGGCTTACAGTCAGTGCCTACATTTATTGGGAATTGGGCACCTAACTCCCTTTGAAAATTTCAGGCATAAATTTCTGGGCTTGTCTACACGGAGACACACTGGAAATTATTCTGAAATAATGTTTAAAGTGCATTAGTTAAACTGCATTAAACCCCTATGTGGATACTCTTATTCAAAATTCAAATGACCTTAATTCAATTTGCTTCAATTCACTACCAAAGTGAATTCACACCTTTGGTTAATTTGGATTAATTTTCCTGAGTGCCCTGTGACTTCGAATCAGGAACAGAAATAATGCCACTGGATTTAGGTGACTTTCAACCTGCTTTCCACAGTCTCCTTTTGAATTCCCAGATTATAAATAGGACCAGTCTTCAGGCTGTTGTGCAATTAATAGAGTGCTTTGCAAACTGGCTATGAGAGCACATCAGATAAGAATAGCCATGTGACAGATATTTATTTGGGCTAATATTTGTGACAATTTTGCTTTCTGTGAACATCCTTGCACATAAAATCTCCTTCCCCAAAATATCTTTGGTAAGAGTGTTTGAGAACAATAGTAAAATGGGCCATCTTCTGTATCTGTCCAGTTCTACTTAGATGGATGAAGGGCAGAAACTTTTTAAAGCTGATATGACTATATGCAGAGTTGCAACAGTTTAAGACTATGTCTACGCTACGGAGCATATGCCGGCATAGGTATGGTGGTATATCTCCCTAGTGTTAACACGGGCTATGTCTACACTATTGTGGTAAATCGACCTAAGTTACACTACTCCAGCTACATGAATAATGTAGCTGGAGTCGACGTAGCTTAGGTCAACTTACCGCAGTGTCTACACTGGGCTGGGTTGCCTGGAGACGCTCTCCCGTCGATTTACCTTACTCCTCTTGTTCCTGGTGGAGTACTGAAGTCGACCAGAGAGTGCTCTGCTGTCGATTTATTGGGCCTTCACTAGACCTGCTAAATTGACCCCCGGGGCATCGATCACAGCAGCGTCGATCCTGCGGTAGTGTAGACATAGCCACAGTGTACAACAACAGAAGGAGAAGTTCTGGCAGTATAGGAACATCGCCTCCCTGAGCAACATTAGCTATGCTGACAGAAGCCCTCTTCAGTAGCTGTGTCTACACTAGGGATTTTGTCAGCATAGCTATGTTGCTGGGAGTTGTTGTTTTTTTCACACCCCTGACTAACATAGCTTCACCAAGGTGTAGACCAGGCCAAATTTAAGGTGTGGTTTTAACCCAGTTTAGCTAAATGGGTGCAAAAGGTCATGTGGGCACTCTTATTTTTGTTTAAACTGGATTTATTTCAGATTAGATTAATTTGATTACAAATAAGCTTATGCTACATTGAAATAAGCCACCCGCAACTGCAACAAGAGTGTTCACACAGAGATTTAAACTGTTTTAACTAAATTGGTTTATCTAAATTTAGATATATTTTTGACTAATCTAATGATTTTTTCTATTTTTTAATTCAAGGTAGCATAAAAAAGGCCAATTGCCTCATTTTAAAAGTTCAATTTACACTTTAAAAAGTGTCTGTGTCACAGAAGTTAATGCTATAGTGTGAATAATGTAACTCAGGAGGAAATCAAAAGGAAGGTGAAAGGATGACACAAAAGTCAGGAAATAGATGATAATTCTTTAGATTGTAAACCCTTCACAGTAGCATTTTTCCTGGAAACTTAATAACTTAATACCAACATAATAAAATAATAATAGCTTTAAAATCAGGCAGGAAGGTCATATTATTTTAGAATTAAATTTGTACATTTCACTTTCAATCCATTCAATAACACCAATGGCCCGTTTTTGTAGCGGTATAACTATTTCTGTAGGGGTGTGTATTTTTTTTATAATTATACCAGTACAACCCTTAGTGTGAATCCACTCTTTTGCTAAAAAAGTGCCTTACACCAATATAGCATTTCCCTTTCCTTACAGGAATAAACTTTACGGGTATAAGCAGTATGACTGCATCCACATTAGTGGAGATTGTACTGGTTTTACTACATTGGTATATTTAAAGCGGTACGACTTTTGTGTGTAGACATGCCATTAAAAAAAAAAGTGGCGTCGGGGATGGGTTTGGGTAAAATGTATGGAATGCATGATTGCCTTTTGCTGTCAACAGTATGTATCTGTTTGTCCATCACAGGGTTCTCTAAAGTGTCCATCTCTGTAGAACCTAAGCATTTACCAGGTCAATTCAATCTGCATGGCATTGCAAAACATTGAACACTTAGAGATGTTTTGCGATGGAACAACTTTCCCTTTAGATGCTAAATAAATGACAAATAAAATAACACTTTTGACATGTGAACTAGCAACAGATCCATAACTGATTGGAATACATACACCTGGCTGGATCAGAACATCATGGGCTGGAATAGCTTCCTCTCTTTTCAGTCATGCCATTCAGTCTCACATTTTAGCAGTAAAACAAAAAGAGTCCCATTTGTTGCTGATAGCTAGTGTATGTGTAGTTACACTGCCTCCACATTTTGCTTTCGGTTCTTAATGAAAACATATTGCACTAGTCATCCAGGTAATGCAGTGTGAGCAGACGGAAGGCTAATAAGGATATTATTGGAGAAAACATATATGATTCAAGAAGACACTTTCTTTTCTCAACATATAAACATACTAGAATGACAAAGATGCCTGCCATTTCCAGATAACTACAGGCAGTGTATCAAATGCAGTGGCATGGACAGTAAAGTCATTCCCATGACTAATGCCACATGAATATCTAAAGGAATTAGATCCAAAAATATCTCTTTTTTACTTGCAATTTTTTTATCTCCTATTTCTATTGTATCATTCAAATGCTCATTTTTCCTAATATAATTTAAAAACTTCCTGATATGATTATATTATTCATTGTATTTTATTAATGAAAACAAAATTACTCAAATGATTCTATTAGGGCCTGACAGAAAACTGCTGACATGATGGAGTTTCTAGGATTCTTCTATTTGGATTCATGTTGCCATTTTTCTTTATTACTACTGACATTGCCTATCATACTTTGTAGCGGAGTATGGATGTGGTGCTATGAAATATGCCTACTGTAGGGAAACAGAAGAATATCAGCTAATTATCACAAGTGTTTGGAGAGGGAGCCTTTGGCTCTGACTTGTGTGTGTGTGTGTGTGTGTGCGTGTGTGTGTAGGTAGCTGGTCTTTCCCTCTCCAGAAGCCTGAGCACCTGATTTAGTGACTTTACTCATGATGGATGAAATCCATCCCCACAGGACCTATATATCACCTAGGGCTCAGGTGAGACCTCTGCCCAGGGAAGAATTCCACCCACCTTACTCACACAAATAGTAACATTTTTCAGATGCAGCCAGTTTTGAAGTGTGCTGCTGATATGCAGTGGACATTTCACAACAGTCTGTGTCAATCATTGCATGAAGCTAAGAGGAACATGATGGATGCAGCTCATTGGTCAGGATGCATTTGCAGGAGCAGAAATTTTGAAGATCACATATCACACTGGAAATGAATTTTAAATGAACCAAAGTTTCACAGTGATTCTTTTAATAAAGGTTGTGTAAGCCCCAGAGCTAGAAGGCTTAGAAGGATGGAACTATCTGCTCCCGGTATAGGAGAAAAGACTGATCTGGCCAGCCTCATTTACATGAATTATAAAGATGCTTATCCATAGTTCCACATAGTGTGTTTAGTTGTTTTTAACTGGAATTTGTCAATGTTCTGATTGTATAAATGATACTGGATTATTCTTGTATGTGTACTCATGAAAGGACACAGGCATTGTGCAAGATATACACTGGAATAAGTGGATCACCCTGAATTTACAGGTAGTGGACCCTGATTAGGAAATGAGAATCAACGTCAATGAGGAGAGGATAGAAGTTTCTGTCTTAGAGACTGGGAGCGCTATTCTAGGGAGTAAGCACTCTTACCAAAGGTCTCGTTTTGTTCTAGGTTCTCTACCTGGAGATTCTGAACTGTGGATGGATTGATTCTGTGGGATTGGACCAGACCAGGTGAGGCTTGACTTGCACCTGTAGTGGTGACAATGCTGACTTGATTTTGCAGTGAGATCCAGCTAGATCAGCAGCAGTGGAGCAGAGTTGGCTTTGTAGCAAGGCTTAATCAGACCAGCAATGACAGAGCTGATGTCATAAAACTAGACCAGATAGCTACATGTCAGAGCAGAACTTGCTCTGGACTGGAGCAGACAGATAGAACCACCTCCAGATGCTCCTGACTACCATTGAGTCTAACTGGACCTGTGAGTAGGGTTTCAGGTGGGTGGGGATTACTTTGTGACTAAGAGTTTTAGACCTCAACAAGCCAGACAATTAATACTGGGAACTGTTGGCCATACTCCTGATACACGGATTGGGTTTTGCTCATTTGTCATATGTAAATATATCTATGATACTTGTCCTTCTTTTATGTGTTTTTTCCTTTTTCACCCAAATAACAAGCATTTTTGGTCCCAAGTTCCTGAGGACTCCTGAGTGCTTGCGAATGGGAGAGGACCAGCTAGAAAAGCAACCAGGGGATATTATATTTTAATTTCCCAGACCCAGACATAGAGTCCAGCTCTGGGTGGGTGGCTCAAACCTTACTTTCATGTATTTTAAAGAAGGACCCAGAGACAGATTGAAACCAGCCCTTGTTGCTGCTGTTGGCACCTGGCAGAAGGGTTATAGTTGTTACTATTAGTAGCAGGAAGTTTCACTTCCTTGCTAACTGCAGATTAATTCCTTGAGAATTCTTTAATATCTTCCAGTGCTTTTTTTTCATGCTGCAGTCCCTGCCAGTTGTCTTCATGTGGCCTTCCATTGTTCCTATCCTTGTATTCAGACTGACTACCATTGTGACCATAGCTCCTACTGCATTCTCCACATAGGGAAGGGAAGCAGATATGGCATATAGTGTAGGGTGTAAGTCTATAGAGGTCCAAAGAGAATTTTGGAGCAGATATTGTTACATGAAGCTGGACCCTGAATTTTTTCTCTGAAGCCCAACTCTGATCATGTGCTTGGATACAGTCCACTTTCCATATTCGTCCTTCCCTTTGGATGTGTTCTATTAGTTTTCTCAGCACAGGCACTAAGCCTCACTTTTATATAATTAAGATAAAGTACTCTGGAAAGGCAAAGCCCATGCTTTTGCAGATACATTCAAGGTACATATTTGCTCTGGACTGTGCTGCCCACACGATACAAAATTTTGATATTCTGGTATAGATTGTTGCGCACTCATTAATAACTGCACATGCCATTTCAGGGCCAGATTCACCTATGATTTAATCATTTTCTGCCAGCATAATTCCTGGCTCAGGTCTCTGGCAGCAAAAAGTCTACCAGGGGAGGAGGTTGTTGCTTCAGAAAATGATCACAGTCTCCCTTCCACTAGAGGGGCTGGGAGAACTGCACGTGTAGTATTATCACTGATTTTAGAACTTCATAGAGTCATGCAGTCCAAAAGCTCAATGATGCAGGCTGGCAGTGACTGGGATGTGGGCAGTTGTGCCTAGCTGGAGCAGGAGTCAGACCTAGTGGTCAGAGCAGGGGTCAGTAGCCAGGAATCAGAGCCCGGGGTCAGAACCAGAGTCAGAGGCCAGATGTCAGAGTCAAGAGTCAGAGCTGAAGTCAGGTGTCAGGAATTGGCACCAAGGCTCAGAGTCAGGATACCTGGAGTGAGCCAACGCAGGGAAATGGCTAGGGACAAGCAGGCACAGGAGCCATCACGTGGGCATACACGCCGACTTTCCCTCTATCCTGGGGGTGCTCGACGTCCCCCTTCGCCCCAGGTCCTGCCCCTGCCACGCCTCTTTCTGCCCCTCCCCTGAGCGTGCTCCATCCCTTCTCCTCCCCCTCCCTCTTAGAGCTGACCTGTACACTATGAAACAGCTGTTCGTGGAGGGCAGGAGGCGCTGGGAGGGAGAGAAGGAGTGATCAGTGGGGCCACGGGTGGGAGAGAGGCGCTGACAGAGGGGAGGAGAGGTTGGAGGTTCATTGCCAGTGTGTGCTAAGCACCCATTAATTTTTCTCCGTGGATGCTCCAGCCCTGGAGCACCCACGGAGTTGGTGCCTATGCACATGGACGAATGCTTTGAGCAGCCACTGAACTGCTGCTGCTGGTCTTCTGAGCCGATCTGCTGACCTTTCCAACCAATCAGGCAGTGTAGCCAGTTAGGTAGCCTACCACAGGCCTGCTGTGCTCATTAGGTTGGCCAGAGACTGGCTCTGCTACAGTTCCTGATTCCTAATACTGGCCCGGAAATTGCTGTGGCCAGAGTGACTGGGGAGTGAGCAGACTGATTACTTCCTCTTAGTGTCTCCTTCCAGCAAAGTGCCTGGGCAGCTTCTCCTGGAATTTAAAGGTGCCCTTCCCTGGTTCCAGAGAGAAGTGCATGGAAATACAGCTTGCTGTCCCTCAGGGTGAAAATCCCTTCGCTCAGAAAGGATATGCTGTTTCAGACTAGAGAATTACAATGGTCCATTCTGGCCTTCAAAGCTATGAATCTATTTTTCCCTGTTTGGTCAAATCTTTTAAGTTAAGACCGGCTCTGTTCAATATCTTCATCAACGACTTAGATATTGGCATAGAAAGTACGCTTATTAAGTTTGCAGATGATACAAAACTGGGAGGGATTGCAACTGCTTTGGAGGACAGGGTCATAATTCAAAATGATCTGGACAAATTGGAGAAATGGTCTGAGGTAAAAAGGATGAAGTTTAATAAAGACAAATGCAAAGTGCTCCACTTAGGAAGGAACAATCAGTTTCACACATACAGAATGGGAAAAGACAGTCTAGGAAGGAGTACAGCAGAAAGGGATCTAGAGGTTATAATGGACCACAAGCTAAATATGAGATAACGGTTTGATGCTGTTGCAAAAAAAAGCAAACATGATTCTGGGATGCATTAACAGGTGTGTTGTGAGCAAGACACGAGAACTCATTCTTCCGCTCTACTCTGCGCTGGTTAGGCCTCAACTGGAGTATTGTGTCCAGTTCTGGGCACCGCATTTCAAGAAAGATTTGGAGAAATTGGAGGGGGTCCAGAGAAGAGCAACAAGAATGATTAAAGGTCTAGAGAACATGACCTATGAAGGAAGGCTGAAAGAATTGGGTTTGTTTCGTTTGGAAAAGAGAAGACTGAGAGGGGACATGATAGCAGTTTTCAGGTATCTAAAAGGGTGTCATAAGGAGGAGGGAGAAAACTTGTTCATCTTAGCCTCTAAGGATAGAACAAGAAGCAATGGGCTTAAACTGCAGCAAGGGCGGTTTAGGTTGGACATTAGGAAAAAGTTCCTAACTGTCAGGGTGGTTAAACCCTGGAATAAATTGGCTAGGAGGGTTGTGGAATCTCCGTCTCTGGAGATATTTAAGATTAGGTTAGATAAATGTCTATCAGGGATGGTCTAGACTGTATTTGGTCCTGCCATGAGGGCAGGGGTCTGGACTCAATGACCTCTCGAGGTCCCTTCCAGCCCTAGAATCTATGAATCTATGAATAAGGTCAGCCTTTGCTGGGTGAAACCAGCTCCAGACCTTGCTTGATGAAATTTTGATCTGAAAACTGTTGATATAAAGTAAAGTGTATATATGGCTCAATATTCCCCTTCATCTAGGCGCAGCTGATCATTAGGGGCTAGTGGGGCTAAGCCCCACCAATAATATCACACATGTGTTGAGTAGCGGTGGTAATGCAGGGTGTAGTTCCAACTGCTACCACTAGGAGTGTGTATGTGCTCCTGAAGTGGCTGGATCTGCTCCAGGTTCTGAAAGCTGCACTACACCCCTTTCCCATCAGGGGACTTCTGGCACACTGCCTTTTATACCCTGGATTCCTGGGATCCATGGGATTGGAGGCCACATGTTGTGATCTCCTCTACAACACCCATGCTATCCCCATTGGGAGGACTATGAGCGGAACCTCACTGGGGCATGGTCTACACTAGGAGCATATGGCAGTATAACCATGTCGCTCAGGGGTGAGGAAAATCCACACCCCTGAGTGACGTAGTTATACCGACCTAACCCCCAGTGTAGACAGTGCTGTCGACAGGAGGGCTTTTCCTGTTGACTATAGCTATGGCCTCTCGGGGAAGCTGTCCCTTCGGCTTAGGTCGTACTTCTTCAAGCAGTACAGTGGCACAGCTGCACCAGAGCAGATGAGCTGCTGCAGCACTGTAAATGTAGACAAGCCCTGAGCTTCCTCTGATTCAGTCCTGTGGATTTTACCTGGGGGGAGGGAGGAGCCGTTATGATATGGCCATGTGTTGGAATTAGGAATAGTTGAAGGGGAAAATGGCAAACCCATGAAGCTACTTTTTTATTGAAGTGAATAGACATTGCTCATTTGTTGAAACTTGCAAATCATCCTTTTAATCCATGCTGTCAGTCTGAACATGCACTAGCATTATGGCCGTGCCATTTAGAATTAATTGAGCAACAATAACAAAGGAAAGAAACAGAGTATTTTAACATGAGTAGATGTTTAGGATCCCATTGTGCCCTCAGCTAGGCGGATGCAATTCAAATATTAATTCAAATTAGATTAATTAAAATCTACACAACATCCATGAGAGGAAGGTATATATTATTATACCCATTATGCAGATAGACTAATCGAGGCAGACAGGACATATGGCTACCCAAGGCAATGCAAGAAACCTCTAGAATTCAACTGTTAACTTCCAAATAGCCTGTGTTGGTGCAGGAAATGTGTATTAAAGACACATTCTGTCAGCATTTGGGAACTTTTGTTGCAGATCTTAATGAAACAAACCTCATTTCTCTCTCTTTTAAATTTCAAAGAATGAAATCAGTATTGTATTTCATAGCTCTAAAAGAAATGCAATCTGATCACAATATTAGAGTAAGGAGTATTATAGTTATAGAAAATAGCAACCTTTGTGCTTTTTCTTGAATGTTTCTTAAAAAGATTTATTTTATATTTCTGATGATGAGTGAAAATTTGTACTTAAAAAAATTAATCAACTGTCAGTGCTGGAGATTTCAATTCTCTATTCGCTAATGTTTAATAATACCATTATATAATAATACGTTAAGAAGCAAAATAAGACAACCCACTTCATTTTGCTTTGGTCTGCCTTGAGGACTGGCACTTGAATCCTACAGATGAAAGGCTAATACTTTTATCCCTTAAACTACTCAGTCAGCCCCTGAAACTAAAGGACTTAAAGAAAAATAATTGGCTTTTTACAGAATAAGAACAGAACAATGTGCTCTTTGCCTCTCAAGCTCTATTTTGCATCTGTCTTCATATTCATTTCTTTGTATAAATAAATTAAATAATGTTACCTAAAGAATTAGATCACAAAAATATTCTCTTTTTACACTTTGTTAAGAATTAATTTCCAGATGGCTATTCTCCTTATGTCCTGACCCACAAGAAGGAAACGAATTTGGCTGATGTGAACCATGGCTGGGAGTAGTGGGGGGAACTGTCACATCATCTTTGTATATCTTAATTGTAAGGACATTGCAAGCTGATGTCCATATAAACAAATATAATTAGGACAGGGTAGTGTTTTCTTTGATTGTTCTAAATCTGTAATACTCAGGAAGAGAAGGGGAGGAATGGGACATGGAGGCAAAATTGCATGTCCTATTTTTATTCATTTCCTAAAACAAAATTTTTAAAAGTTTTGTTTGGGGAAATAATAACAACTAGCTATTGTGTAGTACTGTTTATCAGTAGATCTCAAAGTGCTTTGCAAAGGAGGGCAGTATCATTGTCCCCATGTTAGAGCTGGGGAAATTGAGGCATGGGGAGGTGCCTTCCCAAGGGCACACGGTGGGCCAGTTTTCCAGTCAAGTGCTCTATCCGCTAGGCCATGCTGCCTTCCAAATACTTGCATTCTCCATTTTGTTTTGATAATTTTTATAGCACCAGTTATCTGACTGTTGACTGTACCCAGCAAATATCCACGTAACCTTGACCAAAGCTGAATGCCAATGACATTTCACACAGCTGAAGCAGGAACTCAGAATATTCATTTGAGCTGAAATGACCCCTGTGCCTAGGATCAGCATAAGCACACCCCACATATGTCCTACTTAAGCTCTATATTGAGATCTTCAGACAGATTTAAGCAGTCCATAGACTGTATGGTGGCCCTTTGCACAAAGTTGAATTTCAACCTTAGTCTTCAGGCCATATTTTCCCCCAAATGTTTGAGCCTTACTTCTTTTTCAACTAGTTGCAATAATAAGTTTTCACATTTGCTTTATTTAAAGAGTCAGCTCCCTTCCTCCTCTTGGAAGATCCAACAACTGCAGAATCTCAATGAATAGGCTTTGCAGCTGTTTCCACATTCACCTGATGTGCCTCACAATCACCGTTGGCTTTACCAATGGAGCTTGCAAGTTCCCTTTTTTCACAGCTTTTTGTGAGGTTCATGCAGGCTCCACTTATAGCTTGGCCCTTAGAGCTTGTGAAATCTTTCAGCCAATAAATACACACACATGAACTGTGCATCGCTGCTTATATGCACAACTCTGTACTTGAAGTCCTTGATCTAGCAAAGCACTTAAACATGTGTGTGACTTTAAGCATGTAAGTAGTCCATTGAAGTCATTGGGTCTACTCTCATTCTGGATCCTCCACTCCACATGTACATGTTAGCAGTGTGAAAGGGCAAGACCTATCCCTCATAAACCATTATTGATTAGGAAGTGGGAAAAGGAGGAGCTGGCCCCGGAGCCCTCGGTTGTAGGTTATTGGGTTGACCCTGTGACAGTTGGTTGGCGTACTGGATGGGTCTGGAAAGAGAAGAACATGGTTGAGGCCAGAGCACATGTTGTTACTGGAGGGACCCACAGCTCATCTGAAAGATCAGCTCAGACATAGCAGAGGCCCCCTGACCAGCACAGCGATCACAGTGATGGATACCGAGAAATGCAGCAGAAACAGGGATTCACCACTCTGAAACCATACTGCATCTAAGCACCACCACAAGGGGTTGGAAGTATCTTATTGTGGGATTGGAGGGACTTTGGACTCTTTGCTGGGTTAGACAGTTTTACTTTGCATTGGGGACTCACTTGCTATACTGCATTACTACTTCAATGGTACGCATGACTCCCCACAGGGACTCTTGTACTAATCAAGGTTTTGTCTCTGCTCAGAAAAAATCATTGGTATTCTATCTGAGTGCAGCATTTGTTTCTGGGGTTAATTTCTGCCTCCCCAATGGTTGTGGAAGGGAACTGCAAGAGAGTTGGGACCAGTGGGAGGCAAGTGGAGTGCTCCACTCCCAGGCATGTGGCTTGGAGTTTGGGGTTCACTTAACAGATCCCTCATGAACGATGCATCTTTCTGTTTCTGCTACACTTTCTTCTATATGGGAAAGCTTACTAAAATGTCTCGCTAAAGAGTGAGACCAGAATTGAATAGGTGTATTCTTGAAGAGCTGGATAAAGAGGTTAATACACCCACTGATGGTGAATGAAAACTAAGAACATTTAAGCATTGATAACTATATTTCCTTAAGATATTTTCCTGGGTCTCCTGGATGTGGAAAGTGGGGGGAAATCGTGACTATATTTCAAGGGAAAGAGAAGAAAATATAAAAATCATCTGTTGTTCAGGAGAGAACTATTGTTGTGACAGGGCTTTCCTTCTTTATCAAAAGAAACCTAGTTCTTGATACAAAGGAATTTAACTAATTTTTAACAGAGAAAGATTTGTGATTTCCTGCGGTATTATCTAGGTAACACTGTAGAAAGATTTATTCCTATGACAGCCTTTTATGTAATTATACATTGTAATAAAGATGTAAGTATAATATTCACTCATGCTGCTGCTACGTTGCTTCTATCCATGCACATCAGGATTCTTTCCTTCCTTGTTATCCATTCCGTAGGCACTACCTTTGAAGTCCTCTCCAACCAATGCAAAGGATTATGGCCTGCCTAGGGGAGAGGGAAACCAAACGGTTTGCCTATGAACAGCCCTGAAATCAGATGTCTAATGGGTCAGCGAATTGCTCTACTAACTTAGACCTTGGAGTAGCTGAGAAAACGGCACTGTTATATATCTCAGGTAAGTTTTTTTCAAAACTGCTTGAAGGATTTGACTATCCAGTTTTCCTTAAAATTAATGGGACTAGGGCATGCAAATTCTGTAGGTGGCTTAGAAAATTCAAATCTTATTTTCTAAAGGGCGGATCCACAGCTGGTGTAAATCGGCATAACTCCAATTAATGTCAATAGAATGACCTGATTTATACCAGCTGAAGAGAAAGTAAATTGGTTTAGGCTATGTCTACACTAGAGAGCTTACAGTGGCACAGCTGCACCAATGCAGCTGCGCTGCTGTAAGATCTCTCACGTAGCCACTCTATGCCGACTGGAGAGAGCTCTTCTGTCAACATAATTAAACCACCCCCAACAACATTTTCACACCCATGAGTGACATATGTTTTGCCGACATAAGTGGTAGTGTAGACATAGCCTTAGAATACTACAGCAGTCCCCATCTACAAAATTAGGGCTGATCTTCTTCTCTACACCAGTTTTACAGCCATATAATTCAAATACTTTCAACAGAGTTACTCCTGATTTACACTGGTGTAAGTGAGAGGTGAACCAGGTCCTAAAGAGAGGGTAAGACTGCTCCATTTTGACACAGAATCCATTTTATTTCTTTTTTATTTTGTTTTTTGTTTTTTTGGCTGGAAATGAAATGTGATTGGTCCTTTTGGCAAAGAGTCTCTAAACAGGATGCTTGGATAATGCAAGAAGGATGCATTTTCATGCCAAGAATTAGAAGAGACAGAAAACAGGCTGTGTTCAACTTCAGAATCTTAACGATCCTCAAGCGTTCCAACACCAAGAGCATCAGGCACCTGGGGAGACTGACATCAAATATCTTTGTGAGATTTGTACATTCTTGAGTCCAAATGTTTGTACCTTTCTGCACTCCCACAAGGAGTGCCATAATATCGGTAAGGCCAGCATTTTTTCAAATAATTGGTGTAATTTTAGAACATCTGTTATTGAGATTTGATAAAATCAAACTTCTTTGAACAATAAGATATTGAGCCTACTTTTAGCTTATTGTTCACAGAGAAACCATACATATCATCTACCGCTCTTTCAAGAATCTCTTTTTGTTTAGGGCTCTCTCCTATGCTCCTCAGGCTTCAGGGACTATCCCCTTTTTGCCTCTCACTAATATTTAACCCTTCAATGGCTGTTTTTTTTTTAAGATCCGTTACAAAAATCCTGAAGAGGCACTGAGCACTCAAATCAGGCCCATTAGCAATAATTGTACTGCCTGTATTTGCTACATGGAGCTAAATGTTGTTCCTCTGCTTATAGATGGAACTATGTACACTTTTAGCTTCAGCTAAAGAGAGCCCTGATCTTCACTACAGAGTTAGGTTCACGTAAGGCAGCTTATATCGACCTAACTCTGGAAGTGTCTACGCTAAAATGCAGCTCCCACCCATGTAACTCACCCACTACACTGACTTAATAACTCCATCTCCATGAGAGGTGTAGTTCTTAAGTCAATGTAGTTAGGTCAACATGGTGTCCACCAACACAAGCAGCATAGTGTGGACATGCAAAAGCAGTTTAATTAGTGATGGCTGTAAGTCAACGTAACCTAGGCCTGGTCTACAGTACGAGTTTAGGTCGAATTTAGCAGCGTTAAATCGAATTAATGTCCACACAACGAAGCCATTTACTTCGACATAAAGGGTTCTTAAAATAGATTTCTGTACTCCTTCCCAACGAGGGGAGTAGTGCCGAAATCGACATTGCATTTCGAATTAGGGTTAGTGTGGCTGCAATTCGACGGTATTGGCCTCTGGGAGCTATCCCACAGTGCACCATTGTGACCGCTCTGGACAGCAATCTGAACTCGGATGCATTTGCCAGGTAGACAGGAAAAGCCCCGCAAACTTTTGAATTTCATTTTCTGTTTTCCCAGCGTGGAGAGCATCGGTGACCATGCAGAGCTCATCAGCACAGGTAACCATGCAGTCCAAGAATTGAAAAAGAGCACCAGCATGGACCGTACGGGAGGTACTGGATCTGATTGCTATATGGGGAGAGGATTCCGTGCTAGCAGAACTACGTTCCAAAAAATTAAATGCCAAAACATTTGAAAAAATCTCCAAGGGCATGATGGAGAGAGGCCACAATAGGGACTCACTACAGTGCCGCGTGAAAGTTAAGGAGCTCAGACAAGCCTACCAGAGGAGAAGCAAATGGAAGGTCAGGGGCAGAGCCACAGACATGCCGCTTCTACCCTGAGCTGCATGCAATTCTAGGGGGGGCCGCCACCACTACCCCACCTCTGACCGTGGATTCCAAGGAGGGGGTAATCTCAGCCATGGCTGAGGATTCTGCGGACGGGGAAGATGATAATGATGATGAGGAGGAGGACGAGCTTGCGGAGAGCACACAGCACTCCATTCTCCCCAACAGCCAGGATCTTTTTCTCAGCCTGAATGAAGTACCCTTCCAACCCTCCCAAGGCAGTATCACAGACCATGAAGCCATGGACGGGACCTCTGGCGAGTGTACCTTTGTAAATATAAAACATGGTTTAAAAGCAAGCATTTTTTAATGATTAATTTGCCCTGAGGACTTGGGATGCATTCGCTGCCAGTACAGCTACTGGAAAAGTCTGTTAACATGTCTGGGGATGGAGCGGAAATCCTCCAGGGACATCTCCATAAAGGTCTCCTGGAGGTACTCCAAAAGCCTTTGCAGAAGGTTTCTGGGCAGTGCAGCCTTATTCCATCCTCCATGGTAGGGCACTTGACCACGCCATGCTAGTAGCAAGTAATCTGGTATCATTGCATGACAAAGCCTGGCAGCGTATGGTCCCGGTGTTTGCTGGCATTCAAGCAACATCCATTCTTTATCTCGCTGTGTTATCCTCAGGAGAGTGATATCGTTCATGGTAACCTGGTTGAAATATGGGAATTTAATTAAGGGGACAGAGGTGGCCGTTCCTATTGGGCTGTTTGCCTGTGGCTGAAAAGAAATCCTTCCCTTCAGTTAGCCAAGGGGAGAGAGGGGGCATTGGTGCTGAGCTTTTTGCGTTTGGTGAGCAGGGATCTTCCCTGATACCAGCCACGCAGTGGGGGGAGGGGTACAGCGATCATCCCATAGAATTGGATGGGGGGGCGTTAATTTGGTTTCTACTGCTGCACATTAACAGGAAAACCGCAGCACTCAAATCTACTGTGGGGGCTGCTGTGATGCAAGTAGCCAAAGCAATCACTGAGGTGCTGCTACGAAAGCTAGTGACTCTGGGAGATGTGCAGGTCATAGTGGATGGCTTTGCTGCAATGGGATTCCCTAACTGTGGTGGGGCGATAGATGGAACCCACATCCCTATCTTGGCACCGGAGCACCAGGGTACCCAGTACATAAAAATAAATAAATAAATAAAATAATGGAGATATCCCATCTCCTAGAACTGGAAGGGACCTTGAAAGGTCATTGAGTCCAGCCCCCTGCTTTCAATAGCAGGACCAAGTACTTATTTTGCCCCAGATCCCTAAGTGGCCCCCTCAAGGATTGAACTCACAACCCTGGGTTTAGCAGGCCAATGCTCAAACCACTGAGCTATCCCTCTTGTAGCAGTCCTTTGTTGTGTCATCTACCCTCAGACTTGGGCTTGGGGTAGAGATGTGCAGAGCATAGTAAGAAGTCTCCCCCTCAGTGACTGTCTGTAGGGGGGGAGGGATAGCTCAGTGGTTTGAGCATTGGCCTGCTAAACCCAGGGTTGTGAGTTCAATCCTTGAGGGGGCCACTTAGGGATCTGGGGCAAAATAAGTACTTGGTCCTGCTAGTGAAAGCAGGGGGCTGGACTCAATGACCTTGCAGCAAAGCCATCCACTATGACCTGCACATCTCCCAGAGTCACTAGCTTTCGTAGCAGCACCTCAGTGATTGCTTTGGCCACTTGCATCACAGTAGATTTGCCCACTCCAAATTGATTCCCAACTGACCTGTAGCTGTCTGGCATTTCAAGCTTCCACAGGGCTATCGCCACTCGCTTCTCAACTGTGAGGGCTGCTCTCATCTTGGTATTCTGGCACTTCAGGGCAGGGGAAAGCAAGTCACAAAGTTCCATGAAAGTGCCCTTATGCATGCAAAAGTTTTGCAGCCACTGGGAATCATCCCAGACCTGCAACATCATCCCAGAGCTGGGGGGAGGGATAGCTCAGTGGTTTGAGCATTGGCCTGCTAAACCCAGGGTTGTGAGCTCAGTCCTTGAAGAGACCACTTAGGGGTCTGAGGCAAAATCAGTACTTGGTCCTGCTAGTAAAGGCAGGGTGCTGGACTCAATGACCTTTCAAGGTCCCTTCCAGTTCTTGGAGATAGGATATCTTTATTTATTTATAACACTATGCAGTCCCACCAGTCTGTGCTTGTTTCCCGGGCCCAGAATCGGCGTTCCACGGCTATAACCTGCCCCATTAACAGCATGATCTCCAAAGCACCGGGGTCTGCGGTTTGAGAGAATTCTATATCCATGTCCTCATCACTCTCATCGCCGCGCTGCCGTAGCCTCCTCCTCCTCGACTGGTTTTTCAGGTCCTGGTTCAGCATAGACTGCACGATAATGGGCGAGGTGTTTACAATGTTCATGACTGCTGTCTTGAGCTGAGCGGGCTCCATGCTTGCCGTGGTATGGCGTCTGCACAGTTCACCCAGGAAAAAAGGTGCGAAGCAGTTGTCTGCTGTTGCTTTCACGGAGGGAAAGGGAGGATGTACCCAGAACCACCAGCAACAATGTTTTTTGGCCCATCAGGCATTGGGATCGAAACCCAGAATTCCAATGGGTGGGGGAGACTGCGGGAACTATGGGATAGCTATGGGATAGTTACCCACAGTGCAACGCTCCAGAAGTCGACGCTATCCTCGGTACACGGACGCACACTGCCAAATTAATGTGCTTAGTGTGGCCGCTTGCACTTGACTTTATACAATTGGTTGCCAAAAACCAAATTCTGTAAATTCGGAGTAATCCGGTAGTGTAGACATACTCTTAAGTTGACTTAATTTTGTAGTGTAGACTTGCCCAGAGTTTTCCGAAGTCAGGCTGTGGAGATCATGCTCAGGAGATTCCCATCCCAGCAGAACGGAATGAGAGTTGGCAGTCAAGGTTGAGAAGCATTGCGTAAGAAAGATGGTTTAGTCACTATCTATACTAGAGTTGTCCTTTCATAAAAAGAAGTAACTCTGGCAATTCACCAAATATGAACATTCATCTTTTCCACCAAATAGGATGATTCTAACTCCTGGGGAGGTAGAATTTACGTAGAGCTGTTTACTAAATTATTAGTGGAAATGTTACAAATGGCACAGTTCTGAGTAAGGGATGGTAAGTAAGCTGCATCAGCCCTAAAGACAAACAAGGCCACCCAGGGCAACCGTTTTGTGGACTGGAAGGGGAGCAGTAATTTATTGCAGCCCTCCTGCCTTGGGGGCAGTCATTTATTTTCCCAACTACTCTCTGCCCCTCTTGACCCCAACCATCTATGAGGAAGAATTAAAAAATAAATATTCCCAAATAATCTTCAGCCACTTCTTCAGGGATCTCGGAAGAAGTCACTGCACAGACCTTGCTCTCTACACAGGACTCATACCCAAGATCTGGGTAGTCCTAGTATGTTTGAACAGCAGGTAACCCTTAGTTCTTCCTTCTCCCCAGTACAGCTGCATTAAGGCTAGTTACAATTTAGATCTCTGTACAACAATGGTCAAAGTTCTTGATTAAAGTCAATGAGAGTGTTTCCAAAGATTTCAGCAGGAGTAGAATTGGAACCTTCATCGCTTATAGTGACAAAGGTCAGTAACTACTTTAAATTATGCCTTTGGATACAGTGTGAGTCTTAGCTGGTGTAAATTGGAGCTACGCCCATTCATACTAGATGAACATGTGGATACATCGCCCATTGAAGGCAGTGGGAGTTGCTTGTGTATAAAACAGGATAGAATATGGCCTGTATAATCACCATCAAGTGCAATGATTTTATAGGCACAATATGTCTTTAAATTCAACCCATAATGAGTGCAGGGAATTTTATGATGTTATAAAAGGAGTGGAAACTCAGGTCTCAGACCCAGATTCCTAGAGTTCTAAATCTGAATTCCCTTTTCTCAAATGTTTCTATAATGCTGTATTATTATTTGACTTTTCCAAAGCAATCTGTCTGCATGTGAAAGTTATTCTTATTTTTACTCCTCTAACCCATTTGAAAAAGGAAACACAGTCTATTTGCTGTAAGCCCCTGAGCATCTGCTGATTTGTCAGTTTTATTTAGTTAAAATGGATTCACTTTTGCTGCATAAGGGACCATTTAGATAAGCTAGCTGAAGAAAATTAGTTCTACTTTACCAACATTAACTACCCTGATTTTGCATTAATTATGACACACTTTGTGACATGTGAAATATCCTAACACAAAAATTTGAGGAATAAGGCAGGTTTGGCAAACTAAAATAAATACAGTTTGGTGGGAAAAATATTTCTACACTTTGCGAACAGTAGCTGCTCTGTTTTTTGCCTTTGGCTTCATATACTGAATGTTCAAACTGATAAGAATTGCTGGAAGAATAATCTATAAAAATTAAATGGTGTGATGATTTAAGACCATTTTTGTGTTTACAAGTTCTCCACAGATTGTGTTTTTTAACTAATTTTTTTCATTCTTTGAAGTTACTCAATGAATATTTTATGTGAATATGTTTCAGTGTTGGACTTAAATCAAACAATAACTGTTATTTGTAGTTTGCTATTTAAGAAGATTTGATTGGCCACATGGGTCACATGGTGTGTTTTCTGTACCCTTATTGGATGCACGTAACTCTTAGAATCAAGTTTCCCATATGAATGATCATGATGAGGAATTTGAACTTTTTCCAAAAATTTGCAATATTTGCTTAAAGTGCACCATTTTGGCAAGCATTCTGACAGAAAAGGTGCTTGTTATAGTATCTGCGGACAAGGTATAAATATAGTTGAAGGAAATCAAGTTAAAAATATAGCTAAACAGTTACAGATAATTTTTATACTAGTTTGCTGATGTAAATCAAAATAGAAATGAATATTGTCCTCATCTCTATCATCATAGTTTTTCATTCCATCTAGGCCCTTATCCTGCAAAATCTTAAATACATGTGTAACTTAAGATATAGGAGTAATCCCACTGACTTCAGCATGAAGTCCTGTATGAAAAATAATACACACGCTCAATGCTTTGCAGCATCAGGGCCTTAGCAATATTTGATCTGCTAATATTCTAATGCCCAGGAATCAACAGCTCTCTCCATATAAAATAACACCCAGCCAAACTATTTCACAGCTTTTTGCTGCAAGTAGAAAGAATGCTGGATAGCTGGTTAACAAAGAAAACCTGGAAGCTCTGGTCTAAAGATTAACTGCCACAGAGTCTCTCTTATTTTTTCAACTCTTTTCTCCGAAATCATGTGCATTATGAACAAAGGGTTTAAGGGCCTGGTGCAGCCTCAACAAATTCACATGGCTAAGATGTAGCCATGGTGGCATGTAGAATGACTTCCACCTTGAACAGTCTCTTACAAGTCTTCCATCAGCAAAGTTGTATGGGAGGATTTAGGTTTCTTCTATCCCTCAAAATTGCATCTTCCAACCTCATCTGTGATTGGCCTCATACTCTACTTCCTTTAACTTAGCTCTATAAACCTTCTGTATGTAAGCAGAGTCTGAAAGAGCTCTCCCCTGACATCTAGTGATCTGTGGAAAAGGACTTCAGGAGCTGATCTTGTTTGCATGGACTCACCCACCCTGCCTATGTGCTCAACATGATGGGATTGCTTGCCCAAATGATCACTTGTGGCTGGTGTTGGATCCCCGGTCTCCTTGTTATTGGGGCAGGAGTAATAAAGAGTTGTTATCCTTCTTGTGTGAACCGAGGGCAGCAGAACTGTACCTGGCATACCCCGATGGAGGGACTCACCCTCAACTGAATGGCACTTGCTACGCAGGGGACATGGGTTCCAAAACCCAATGAGTTGAGAGAGGGTGGGAACAGGTACTTGTACCTGGTAGTGTGGGCCCTGCTTAAAGGTCCTAGGCACCATTTGACCCTTCCTCTCTCCACAGTATAATAAAAGAGCTAATTTAGACTCATTTGAGAGTCTTGTTACACGCTGCAGAGCTGAGCTGAAATCACTGATACCTAGATGTGATGTTATTGACATAAACTGGGACTGTATAGATCATTGTTGCAACCAAGGTCCTGTAGTGGCACCAAATCTAGTATAAATGAGGTCAAATAAGGTGTCTAAGACAAGGTTATGGTTTGCTGGTTATGATTATGCTGGCTATATGTGTGTATCATTTTTGTAGTTGAAGTTATGAATATTGGCTCTATACTGTCTGTATTTCAAACTTATGCTATGTTTCTGGGTGACACTTCAGACAAGTTGGTGTCAGCTCTGCCTAGCCTGCTTGATGGCCTATTAAGGACCATCAGCTATACAATTGACCCATTGAGAGAAGGCAGATACGCCTTGTGACTCAGCAAAGTATTCAGGGACTTGCCCATGTGACTCCAGACTCCATTTTGCTGTAATTTTCCACAGTAAGAACAAAGAGGTGTTCTTACACCTGGAAAAGACTATAAAAGGCTGATGCCTCATCTCCATCTTGTCTTCAATCCTGCTTCTTACCTCTGGAGGGACTTTGCTACAAATGGAAGCTCTACACAAAGGACTGATGACCCATCCCAGCTGGGGATGTACTCCAGAGACTTGATTTGAACCTGCAGTTTATTCTATCACTGCTACAAGTCTGAACCAAGAACTTTGCCATTACTGTATGTAATTTATTCCATTTAACCAATTCTTGCTCTCATCTATATCTTCTTCCTTTTATGAATAAACCTTTAGATTTGTGGGTAAGATCTGACTTGTATATTGACCTGGGCCTGGGGCGTGGTCCTTTGGGATCAAGAGAACCTTTTTTCTTTTATTGCGGTATTGGTTTTCATAACCATTCATCCCCATAACGAGTGGCACTGGTAGTGATACTGGGAAACTGGAGTGTCTAAGGGAATTGCTTGTGTGACTTGTGGTTAGCCACTGGGGCAAAACCAAAGTCCTCTCTGTCTGGCTGGTTTGGTTTGCCTTAGAGGTGAAAAAAACCCAGCCTTAGGTTGTAACTGCCCTGCTTTAAGCAATTTGTTCTGAATTGGCGCTCTCAGTTGGATCCCACGAAGACCAGCATCATTACACTAGGTCTAAGCATTAGACCTACTTTGGGACAGTGTCTCTTCTGCAAGAGACTGCCCAGTGTGCACCAGCAGTGAGGCTCCCCCACTAACAGCTGAAATTACTGAGCGCTGAAATCACTGAGAGATGTGTTAAGTGGGAGACCCTGAAGTCATCTGGGTGAGTGGGTGGCTGGTGGAGAGGCGCGTCAAGTGGCCAGCAGGGCAGCTGGTGGAGAGGGCCCGAGCAGAGCCCTGCAGAGAGGCACAGCTGTCGGCTATTGGGATGACGAGCAAGGGTGGGAGGTGAATTCTGTGGATAAACCTCTGAACTCTGGGGCTGCACTGGCCAAGGACAGCAACTGTGAGTGGGGTGCAGAGATGGGACAGGCACGTTAAAGGGACTTTTGGGTTGCTGGACTTAAGAACTTGAGGGGAAAAGGACACTGCCCAACTTACTTGGGGTGGGTCTTTTGCTCATGGTTTATGTTTATGAACCCTAGTTGCAGGGTTTTCCCAAATTAATGCTAAGTTACTTCCCTCCTTTTATTAAAAGGTTTTGCTGCACTCAGACTCTGTGCTTGCGAGAGGGGAAGTATTGCCTCTTAGAGGTGCCCAAGAGGTGGTGTGTAATTGTCCCAGGTCACTGGGTGGGGGCTTGAGCCAGTTGGGTGTTTTATTGTTGAAAAGGAACCCCTAGATACTGAACCCGACCCTTGTTGCTACTGGCTCCAGCTGGCAAAAGGATTACATGTAAAAGTGTACCTTCTTTTCCATGTTGGACATGAACCCACCAAGTCATCTTGTTCTCAACTTGAGTAAGGCTGCAACTTTTCAGAATCGTCTAAGTTGCTCATTTGTGACAAAATCAAACCAACAGATGTTAAGAATACGCTGTAACTTTTGACACTGAAATCTGTTTAATTTCTTCTTCTCAGCTGTTTTTAATAGCCACGTTTCTGCTCCATATAACAGAGTTGTCATCATTACTGCATTAAACACCTGTATCTTGGTTGTCACGCAGACATCCCGCCACCCAAACAGAAGCCTTTGAAGACATTAAAATGCCACTGACACAAGACTGATCCAACATCTGACTTCTTCAGTTATAGAGCCTCTTGTTAGTAACTGACTATCCAGACAGATAAAACGATTTACCCATTCAGTGTCATTTCCATCTACATGCAGTGTCAGGAGGAGGTCATTTGTTTCCGTTTTATCAGAGGCATTTATAGGAGCTTTGGTTTTATCACCACTGATCTTAAGTGCCATAGATTCTGCAGTACTCTCTCCAAGTAAGGCAATATCATCCACATATTCAAGATCCACCAAAGATGAAACTTTAAATTTCATACTCCTACTTTGGCCTCATTCAGCCTTGTCATCAATTTAGAACATTAAATAATAATAGATAAGAGAATGCATCCCTGATGTCCTCCTGATTCTACTGAAAACCAGTTTGTTTTTCAGGGCCTGGTGAACAATGAGTTATTTGCAAGCAATATAAAAATAGAGTGATAAACCTTTAAAACATCTGTAGAGCATTTCCCACATAAAACAAATAGATATAAAACATGTAGGATTATTTTTTTTCTTTCCATGTATGCTTTTTTAAAGCACAGAAAGCCTGACTAGGTAGCTGGCCTTTAAGCCTTCAATTAATTGAACAAAGATTTTAAAATTGTTCAATTGGTTTCATTAGGAAGTGTATAATAGAATAATAAAGTAAAACAAATGATATAAAACAGACCCACTAATTAGCTCTACATGATTGATACAGCTTTGGACTAGGCATTTGATCTCATACAAAATGCAGTTCCTTGTTAAGAGGATTTTTAATTGATGTGCAGAGAGGTATTAGATGATGTTGGAAAATAATTACTCAAAAGCTATTCATGCATTTGGCTGAACATAACAAATGAAGTTTGGGCTCTGGATCTGGCAGAGTGGACACATGCTAATTAATAATGAGAGGAACAAGCATCTTCCAGTAGTTTTTAACCCAGTATTTGCTAGGAGATTGCATAGCAATTATACACCATAATGGGGTTGTCATTTAAACAAAATCAACATTACTCAGATGTCAGCTGAGATTGCTAAATGTTACCACCCATATATATGTTCAATTCCTTTTACAGATGGTTATATGGTATTAATCAACAAAAATTGTTGCTAGCTATCCTGCTGCCATTAACATACTGGTACAATGGGCTATCAACACTCTTTTACCAATTTCTGATTATAAACATTATGTCATCGTAGGGGAGAATAGCAGAAATTCTAAAATTTAATTTACAAATCTTGTTTTCTCTCCAGTCAAGCAAAAGGGATAAAATATTCCTTGTCTTTAAAAATGTGATGAGCACCTGTTTGTGCTGCACCTAATGTACTAACACTGGCCATGTGTTATGAATTTGGTCATCTCCGTTCTGTTTCCTTTGGACAAGTGTGATGGGTTGGATCACAGAAACCCCCTTGAGGCTGCCAACTGATGTCCCAAGACTACTTCTGCCCCTGCTTTCCCTGCCGGCTTGGGACTCCAGATCTCTGCCAAGTTGTGCCAGACACACTTGCCGGCCACAAACACAGACCCAGCTCTGAACCATGTCCCACAAACTTCAGGCTTAACTGAAAGCAGCTTAAGAGGTCTTTAACACTCAGATGCCCAACTCCCAATGGGGTCTAAACCCAAATAAATCCGTTTTACCCTGTATAAAGCTTATGCTCATGAATTGTTCGCCCTCTATAACACTGATAGAGAGCTATGCACAGCTCTTTGCCTCCCCCCCCCCAGGTATTAATACGTATTCTGGGTTAATTAATAAGTAAAAAGCAATTTTATTAAATACAGAAAGTAGGATTTAAGTGGTTCCAAGTACTAACAGACAGAACAAAGTGAATTACTAAGCAAAATCTATGCCTAATACAGTAAGAAAACTGAATACAGATAAAACCTCACTCTCAGAGGTGTTCCAGTAAGCTTCCTTTTACAGACTAGTCTGGGTCCAGCAATCACTCACACCCCTCCGTGGTTACTGTCCTTTGTTCCAGTTTCTTTCAGGTATCCTTTGGGGGTGGACAGGCTATCTCTTGAGCCAGCTGAAGACAAAATGGAAGGATCTCCCAAGGCTTTATATAGTTTCTCCTTGTGGGTCTAAACCCCTCCCTCCACCTGTGCAGAATTACAGCTACAAAATGGATTTTTGGAGTCACATGGGAAAATCACATGCCCATGCATGACTCAGAACTGTACAGGTAGCAGCCATGGTTCACATGCTACCTTGAACATCCTTAAGTAGACTTCTTATGCAGATTTAAACCTTTCAAGATCCATTGTTCGTTAAGTGTTTCTTGATTGGGCACTTAACTTGCACATTCCTTTCTCAAGAAGCTGACCAAATGCTTTACTAAGGCTGCTTAGAAATCAAGCAAGTACACAGCCGATATTCATAACTTCGAACACAGAAATGATACAAGCACACAAATAGGAGGAATAGATTCAGTAGATCATAACCCTTACAGAGGTATGTTACATGGCATATGTAGCATAAAACATATTCCAGTTATGTCATATTCATAAGCATATTTCCATAAAGCCTTATGGGGTGCAACGTCACAAATGTCTGAATCAAAAATCAAAAAAGTCTTAGCAGAGGCCAGCAATAGAAGAAAATTGAAAATGTTACCCTAGACCTCTATATGTGATTCCTCCAGGTTAGGTTTGAGACACATTGGTGGGGATGGTGTGGGCTAGAAATGCTGCTCTCTGTACTGTACCTATGCTAAAGAGCAAGTACTGCAGTCTCCAGGGCTGCCAACTAGCACTTTTCATGAGCACTAAAATCTCATAAATTTAAAAAGAAGGTGACCTGAAAAGACCTGATAAGAATCAGTTACAGAGGGGTTAGCCAGCCTATTTTTTCTGTAGCACTCTTCACGGTAATTTCTAAACTCCTTACAAGGTTAAGGCTACATTACAAGGTAAAATTCACTTTCCTCTGTTAAGCCAGGATTGAAACTAAGAGCAATATTCTCCAGTGGATAGGGTGCTAGTATGAGACTCAGAAGACTGGTATTCTATTTCTGGTTCTCCGACAGGCCTGCTGTGAGTCCATCTCTGTTTTCTCCCAGTTTATGTATGTCTTGGCTATTTAGATTACAAGCTTTCCAGTGAAGGGACTTGTCTTAGGAGGTATTTATACAGTGCCTAGCACAATGGGGTGCTGATCTCAGTTGGAGTTTCTATGCCCTACAGTAATACAAATAATCACAATGAGGCTTCCACAGGATCTCAGGGTATGCCTAACATAATACTGAACATTTGAACCTATAGACAATGTAGTCCAATGGATAGGGCACCTGCCTACAAATTAGACCTGCTTCCCTTTCCGCCTCTTTCATTTATCTGCTATGTGCACTTGGGTAAGTCTCTTTACCTCAGTTTCCCCTTCAATAAAATAGGATTAATGATATGAATCTTTGGAAAGCACTTTCAGATCTATGAATTAAAATTATTTGTCTGCACCTTGTTATGCTTCTGACTAAATGTTAGAACTGGTTGAAAAATGAAAAATAATTAGTGTCATGAAGATTTTTTGAAATTTCTAAATTGTTTACTTTTTAAAGTGTTTTAAACAATGTTTTTCTTTTCTTTTCTTTTTCATGGAGTTTTAAATTTCCTCCAAATTATTATAGAAAAATATCTTCTAAAATATGTCACAAATTTTACATTTAAAATGAAAAAAAAAGGATAAAGTCAACAATGTTTCACCAAAAAAAAAAATCAATTCTGTAAAATGTGTTAATTTTTTTTACCAGCTCTACTAAAGATATTTTGAATAGGCCTAATTGATACACAATACTTCAAAAAATCATCCTACCACCTACTTTCTAAAATTTCTTATTACTCCCCTCACTTTCCACCTCCAACACACTCCATCCTAAAAAGCTGGATCTTTTAGGAAAGATTTATTCTTTGTTTATTTAAAAAATAAAATAAGGATACAGCATATGCACGTAGACAAGTGACTTTGACCTTTGGACATTTAGATTCAAATCCTGTTAGAAGGTTCTATTTACAAGTTAGAATTAAATCCTTCATATCTAATAAAATCTGGGAGAAAGTTATTGTCAGGGCTGGCTCCAGCGTTTTTGCCGCCCCAAGCGGAGGAAAAAAAGACACAATTGGCGGCACTTCGGCGGCAGCTCTACCCCGCCGCTTCATTCTTCTGCAGCAATTCGGCGGCAGATCCTTCCCTCCGAGAGGGACCTGCCACCGAATTGCCACCGAAGAACCGGACGTGCCGCCCCTTTCCATTGGCTGCCTCAGGCACCTGCTTGCTGCGTTGGTGCCTGGAGCCGGCCCTGGTTATTGTGTCCATTGTTAGCGGCAATCTATGATATGGAACTTGCCTCATTGAGCCACACTTTTGTGTGCTCTAGATTGGATTATTATAATGCACTCTCCATGGGGCTATTCATGTACTGTAGGGGATCATCCTGAATTTGTAGCCAGATTGACTATGTGAACTAATGGATCTTTTCCGTCACTAATTTATATGCAGACTATTAGAAAGCAACGGAATGTGGGAGCCCACTTACTTGATGAAGTTGGACCTCAGAATTTTGGGACGCTGTCCCCTTCTTAGTGGGTTCCAGATACATTTCTACCCAGTCTTGCAAACCACAACATAGTACCTTTACAGCCCTGAATAGTCCCATTGAAGTCAGTGGCTTGCTCCTATAATAGAATTACTTGTGTGCTTAAATGTTTGCAGGCTTAGTCATGTAGGTATAGAATTCAGTCTTCAAAACCCTACATAGTTTGGGTCCTATCTTTTGGATAAACTAACTTTCTTCCTCAGCATGCTCTGAAAGTTGAGATCAATGGATGAACTCTTGCTAACAGTCCATAGCTTAGAATATCTGGGAGCCTGGGGCAGAGTATTTCCAGTGGAGGGGCTGACACTACTTTCCCCTCATTTATTCAAAAGAACACAAATTTGTTAACCTTCGGAACATGGTGGAAAGTTCATCTGTTCTCTCAGACTTTTGTTTGAGAGAACAGGGGAAGAGGATACATTATGTTAAATCAATAAATCATGGGGCAGAATCCTTGATCATTAGAAAACCATGGCTAACTAATTTTGCATGTTTTTAAAATTTTCCCCAAGCTCCAAAAGATAGGATGAGGAACTTGTAGGAACTAAACAAATAAATCAGTAATATCTGGTTCAAAGTTACATCAGCAGATGTGTGTGGAGAGACTTCCTTTGTTGGTTCCTCACAAATTTCAACAATTTTTTTTTTAAATTCAACATTCTAAGTGATATTTTTAGACTATTTGATCTGAGAATTATTTTCTTCATTTTAGATTGTAGTACATGTCGTATAATACCATCTAGCCTCATCCAATTGGAAAAATGCTGTATAGGCATCTTTCCAAGATTAGATTGACCTGATACTAAAATCAGATTATTCAGGAATCAGGATGCTAATTAGATGTTGTCTAGTTTGTACAAGTAACGTTGGGAGAAAAGGTTACATAGTCTCCTGTCTCAGGATTTTTGTTATGTTTTCAATTTATTGGATGCAGAAAAAATATATATTGCTTTATACGGTAAAGTTGTAGCACTAAGAGAGATGTAAGAATTCTACGGAGTGTATCTAGAGGTAAAAATAGCAGACCGAGTGTCAGATGTCTAAATTCTGTTCCCAGCTCTATCACTGACTTAGTGCTTGATCCTGTAGAGTCCAGAACACTCTGGTCCAAATTCAATGAGGCACATTTTTAACTTTAAGCACGTGCATGGCACCATTGAAATTAATGGGCCTACTCATACACTTAGGGTGAAATTCTGGCCCCATTGAAGTCAATTGGAGTTTTGCCATTGATATCAATGAGGGCAGGATTCCACCCTTAAAGTTTAGCATGTGCTTAGGTATTTCACTGAACTGGGCCAGAGTGCTCATCATCTTGCAGGATCAAGCCCTTACTGTGTGACCTTGGCCCCATCACTTAATTGCTCTGTGTTTCAGTTCATCAGTCTATACACTGGGTATAGTACTTCAGAGGGGTATTTGGCGGGCTGAGCAAATCCAATGAAGAGATAGATAATGCAAAACTGAACACATAACCAAGTGATATGTGCCACTTAGATATGGACCTTTACCTGGTCATCCAGAGCTGGATACAAAATTTTCAGTTGCTGCCTAAAGTTAGAATTTGTTATTAATAAATTATATTCATCAAACCATAAACTGTGTTAAATTTAAGAAGTATTGTGAATATATCAAAATTAAAGTACATGGAGTTTTCAGACATCAGTCTTTGGGCTAAATTCTTAGCTTATTTATGCCATATGAACTTCAGAGTAACTTCATTAAATTCAGTAGAGTTGCTGTGGATTTGTTGCAACTGAGATCAGAATCTGGCCCCTTGTGTGTACTGCATATGCTATACCCAAACCTCATAAGGCCTATTTTTCCATATAGATATTTTCCATTTGACTGTGAAGTACAGTTTTACTGACTGCATAAGAACTAAACCACCCTGAGAATACGATTCACTCTCTTCACTATATTATTTATTTAAATACCTGGAGATCCAGGAGCTGAGTTTTCTCAAAATCACACGTTCCTGTAACACCTAACATGCTGAAAGCAATTTATGCTGTCTTTTCTTCTTTATTACCAGAAAATCAATGTAGCTCTTATTTATAATTTTTAAAGCTGTTTGAAGCTTAGAAATATTGAATGAAGATTAGCCAGAAATAGGCAAAGTCTCAAAACAACTCATGATTTTGGGTGCTCAACTTGAAACACCCTGTATGGGCCTGATTTTCAGAAAGTGCTGAGCATCATCTTTCGAAAAGGAGACCCCTGTACAGAGGCTGAATTTGGCCACCCAGAAGTGAAGACACCCAAAATCATTAGTTGCTCCTGAAAATGTTTTTTATTTATAAATAAACTAAGATATGCTTCATCTTTCTTTGCATCACATGTAAGCAGTCATAGAGAGAGTCTTGGAATAGATGAATTTAAGCAAGTCTGCCTGTTTCCCAGTATCATTGCAAGTTTGAGTATCATTTTCAGCACACGTTTAATTACAGTTTATCGTGTAATGCAGTAGATGAATTTTGATACTTGTTATTTTTGAATTGCTCTGGAATGACTATATTTATACACACGTGTGAGTGTGTGTGTGTTCATTTATATATCAGAACACTACTAAGAAAGTAAAAGACTTTCTAATACAGTCATTGTATGGATGTCTGCACTGGGAAACCTACGCTTCATTATAATCAGGAGTCTGTTGTTCACGGGACTGATTATTTAAGACAACTGTTGTTCCTGTGTGGAATCTTGTATGCAATGTGTGAATTACATTACTAATTTACTATCTGATCAAATGTTATTCCTTTGTAATGTGCCCCATTCCCTGTAGCTCCAGTCAAGTAGTTCTAAGACATCTCACATCTTTAGTAAAGAACTTCTCAGTTGATTTCAAGTGGGGTGCCAAAAGTCTCACTTTTCTACTTCAAATAAATTACTCTCACACTTCACAGCCATAGCTATATATTCTTTGTTAAATGTGTGTGTGTTTTGTGGGTGAGAGTGCAGTGTGGTTTGAAGAGTTGTCAGATGTTTTATTTTTAGAAAGAGACAGATAGTATTTTGCGATATAATTAAGGGTTAGTGAAGTTTCCTTGAGAAATAAAAGAAGCCCTAAAAGCTCATGTTTTACTCCTATATGTATTTTACATTCAATACCTCATTTGCCACTGCCTCCTCCAATATTTTATAAATCTGTTAATTAATGGTCTTTATTCTCCTCTCAGTCTGGTCTGAGAAATGTTTTTATGGTTATATTATTAGGAACTGATGATCACGTATGTGGGAAAAGGTATTTTTTTGCATGTAGGCTTGCCAATCACTATGGAAACAAGCAAATATTTGTAGCCCTCAAATACTGAATAATACCTACTGGGTATTTTGGTATTATAAAGTTACTCTTTGAATGTAAACACTTTCTTTCTAATGGCAATGTTCTCTACTGTAATTTATTTACATTTGTAATATTCTCATCAGATATTAATCCAGTAATTTAAAGCTCCATCAAATTCCAGCAGTTTTTGAAACAGCCATTTTATCAGCATGTGGCTGAAGCATTAGACTTTTTTTAAACAATTACTTCAAATTTCAGTGAAAACAGTTTTATTACAAAAAGATTTTCCACTGAAGAGAAGTATGCAGATATATGCACTGACTAATAGTGTGTCATTAAAGCAATATTGACAAGGCTGCAAAAACTTTATGTGGAGCAATCAAAGAATACTTTGCCAACTCCACAAACGATAAAACTCACCATTCCAAACCATGCCATCCCTCTCATATAAAATGGGAATGAAGCTTCAAAATATCAAGAGGCCTCATCTCTTCATGATCCTTTTTCTTTCCCAACATGGACATTTCTCTTCCTTCTGATAGAAACAGGATGCATGATGAAGAGATGGTCTGTTTGTTCTGTGTTTGTACAGCAGCTAGTACCATGCAGTCCTGGACCAGGACTGGGGCTCCTGGTGCTACCGCAATACAAATAAATAAAATAATCATAATCCTAATAGTAATGACAATGATGTATATGAAACACTTGATATTCAAAATGAGGAGGAAATAAAAGAAGAGGATAGGAGATAGAAAGGTCAATTTTTAAGTTCATATCAGTAAAGCTTATAGAGGTAAAATCCTATAGAGGTTAATAGAACATAATGAACTTTCAGCTACATTGAACTGAGAATTATATTCTTGCTATTGAATTCTATGGGATGATTAAAAAACTGTAAAAAGGAAATTATTCTTTAGTCAGTTCTATAGCTTTTTAGAATCATTTCAATAGAACCCTACTGGTTTCATACCTATTTCATTTTATAGCAATTTTCCAAATGAGTAAAATTTGACTTTCGGTGAGGCATTGGCTCCTAACTGCCTAAGTAACTTTTCAAAATGGGACTCAAGTTCCTAAGCTACTGAGGTAATTTTGAAAATTGTATCCAATATGTCAAATAGAAGGAGGACAAATTACAAGACAAGGTTTACTGCTTAATGAACACATAGGGCTTCTCTACATGAACAATTAGCTTGTGGCAAGATGGGCTGTGAATCTACCCCACACTAGCCTGCTTCAGCCTAATTGTCTGTGTAGACTCTGCTGATGCACACTAACAGTTCGTTAATGTGCTTTGACCTAGTCCTCTTTGAAGTGGGCAGAGCTATGCTGAGAAGCTTGCAAAGCACACACCAATCTAAGCCTTTGCTACTGAGTCCAATTTGTTATTCTGCTAAATCAAATGTATGAACAATATAGATATACTGAGCCTGTGATTTTTATTCACTTTAAATTTTGGGCCCTCTTATTTTATGGAAGATTGAGAGTAGCCTAAATCATGTAAGAGATATCTATGAATGCCATCCTTTGAGAAAGTCTTTTAGTCTTATTTGTTGTTGATTATTTTTTTACACTTCTGCAGCACCTTCCATTCACAGATCTTGAATTGTTTTACAAATAATAAATTTAGCCTCAAAATACCCTTTTTGAAGTAGGTGTTATCCCCATGATTAGGAGATTGAAGCAAAGATAGATTAAAGACTAAATTTTCAGAATTCTAGTCTTCTTTTGTTGTCATAAAACACGACATTACATGTGTAACTACGATTATAGTGTCTGCAATTTAAAACTAGATGCAAATATGAAAACAAGTTTTTTTCTACCTGTAAATTGCTTCTGTAACTAGGAGGCCAGTCTGGATAACTTTACTCATGTAGTTACTGATAAGATAAACAATACTATAATAATAAATACATATGATTGTGACAAATAGGGCAATCTCCTGCAATACCCTTGATAAGTCTTATTGAATTAAGTTTAATATCTTTGGGGTCCATTATATTACAAATGCAATTGTTAACATGTTATTGTGGAATTGTATGTAATTTCTCTAGTAGATGTGATTAATGCAGTCTCTGGGAAGTTTTAGGAACTTCAAAGGACTTTTGGGGACAATATATGTGAAGTGGATTTTCTAGGAAATACTTGAGGTGAGGGGAAAGCAAATAACCCTCGAAGCTTCACCTTGAGCAGAAAACCATTGTCTGGTTGATTATCTATTCCGTGTGTCACAGGCCCTTGATAAATGAGTGACCCACAGAGTCATGAGAGTTCTTGTTCTGGGCAAGAGAGTGCTATGAACTTAAAACCACAGGGACACTCTTGAGTGGGGTTTTGAAGTACTGCTCAACTACCAGCATCCATGTTGGAGCTGGGAGATCTCTGGTAAACTTATTAGCATATGTGTAGGTTCTTTTATTGTTTTTAACATATTTTCTCTGTAGCTTTTACTATGAGAATAGAAGCTTGCTTAGAAAGAGCTGTGAGGTAAAGCATATCTTTAGCAGTTACACTGTGTACCATCTCTGAAGAGAAGACAAAAGAAGCCTGCTTGGGCTGCTTGTCTTTTGCAAGGGATTTCACAGTATACTCAGGGGACTGTGCAGCTAGCAATATGCCATCAGAAGGGAGAGAGATGCATGTGTCCCAAGAGAGGCAACAGCTGGGGAACTGGAAGCCTGGAATGGGTACCCTTACTGGGCTATCGAAGGGAATACAGGTGCACTTGCCCTGAACTGTGACAAAGATAACTTATCATCTCAGTCTGTCTGATAAATTACAGCAAAGTGACTTGCCTGAAGACACACAGGATGTCCATGGCCCAGCCAGGAATGGAGGGCAGGTCTCCTGATTTACAGTCTTGTGCATTAACTACAAGACCATCTTTTCCAGTCAATAGTTTCATTAATCATCATTTAAGTTAGCTTGATGCTTGCCGGTTTATTTCTGGCCCTGTCTCTGTTTTTAAAGACTGTAATCTATGGGTTGGATTATCAACTATAAACTGTATTCAGAGTACTCCTCTATTGCAACACAAACTTTTTGTCCAAACAGTATTATTTTGTAATGCACATAATGAAACCAAAGTGAAGTTTGCAGCATTATGGTCAGACAGGCAGCAGACCAACAACTCTGGTGTCACCAGGCGAGTTTGTATTTAAGAGGGTTGAGGACTCAGCTGCACCAACACCAGACAAAGAGTCAGGTGATCAGGAGCCAGGTCTGCTAGGGGATAGAAAAGAGGAGTACTGGGATAGGAAAGAAGCTGGTTGCTGGAAGCTGCCTGCTGTGTGTGAGTCCCTGATTTTGGAGAGTAGCAGAAGGAAGGAAGGAAGGGCCATGGCGGCGGCGGCAAAAGCAGCAGTGGTCGCAGTGGCAACAGCTGTTGCTGCTGCTGAAGGAAGCCAAAGGCGTGTGTGTTGCAGCTGAAGGAGTACAGTGGCAGGGGGAAGAAACAATACCTGGAAAGGTGTGCTGTTTCTGAAGGGAGGCCTGTTGGACACTGGGTGAGCCAAGCAGGGGAGCCCTAGCAGTTGGTGCTTGCCAGAGAGCGGGCAGCCAGCCAGCCACCTGGTAGTATAGGAAAAGGCTCTGAGGAAGTGAGTGAGTCCTAATTTCTGACTCTGCTCTGGGGGCAGACTGTCCAACTCTTTAGAAGCCCCAGGACTCGGAAGCCATAGAAGAGGCTGGGTGTGGGTTCCCCTTTGCTACCACTTCATGAGGTGAACTAATGACCCCGGATGATAAAGGCAGGTATGTGGACACTGACAAAAGAGAGATAGAGTGGAGGCCAGGAGTAGGGCAGAAGACTTGTTAAACTTTGGTACCCCCCCCAAAGGAGTGGACTTTAGGGCTTAGTCAGAAGGCCAGGTCATCTTAATGATTATCTGCCAAACTTCCTGGGCTGGTGAGAATCCATCGGTCCACATGCTGAATGGACACATCCAATCCAGTGGATGCCTCACTTTACATTTGGATGCGTTTAAAGTATATCAAGAAGAAAATTAACGACGCACAAACATCACTATGATTGGCACAAAGCTTGAGATTCAAGCTGTAAAAGGCCAGTGGAGGGGAATTCTGCTGGCATAAAGCTGGTGAAGCTGGCTCTTACACTAACTTCTCCCAAACCCCAGCATGGGAGGCATGCCGGGGTGGGAGGCGTGTGTTGGGTGTGACAGAGTGCCATCATGCTATGACAATTCTTATTGGTGTAAGAGTCTGTAGGCTGCTCTAACTCAAGCTGAGGCTGTGCTGGTACAGAATCAAGGAGTTGTAACCAACTCCCTGGCAGCCTACCAGTGAGTGGAAGTTGCACCCCAAGGGAAAATCTAACCTCCTAGCTATAATATACAGTAGTATGCAGGCACATACAGAACCTGTGTGTATACATATTACTATAAAAGAAATTTTGGCAGCAAACTTTGTAAAACTAATTATGAAAATATTGTCTGTTTTTTCTGTTCTTCCTCCTTTATTTCTAGTTTCAGTCCCAATGATTTTTCCTTTACTCTTGTATCCAGTCAGTATAGATTTCTTCATAGCTAGGTTTCATACGTTTTTTTTTAAATCCGTTTATTCTCTCGTACATTATCTTGTTTTCTCTTTTTTTTTATTCTGATACAGCCTCCAGTTTTTTTTCCGAGTATTGTTACTTACCCCCCCCCCACCCCGAGGAGTGGAATTTTCTTAGCATTGCACTAATTCAGCTCCCATTGAAATTGATGGAAAACTCCTATTGACCCCACTGCAAGCAGAATTAGGCTAATGCTGAGCACTTTTGAAAATCCCAGTGTGGCCAGCTATTGCAATTTTATCACAAATCTCATGATACTTGGTGTTATTTGTAAAGCCACAGCTCCTTGAGGCAACTTATTCTGTGAACCTATTGGTTTTCACTTTAAAAAAAAAAAGAACGTAAATTCTAGCCCTTATGGTTGCAAAGAAAAGCTTGAAAATGTGACCTGAGTGGACCCTGAAGGCTCAAAAACCAGACAACAAATAAAAATAACCCAAAACTTATTACTTAAAATCTCATTGTTGTTCGCAGTGTAGCTATGTTGGTTCCAGGATGTTAGAGACAAGGTGAGTGAGGTAATATCCTTTACTGGACCATAGGGTTACCATATTTCCACAATCAAAAAAGAGGACACTGGGGGGGGGGGAAGCCCTGCCCCCCCATCCACTCCCTCCCACTTCCCACCCCCTGACTGCCCCCCTCAGAACCCCAACCCCCCCTGCTTCTTGCCCCCTGACTGCCCCCTGCTGAGAACCCCCCACCCTAACTGCCCCCCCAGGACCCTACCTGTCCCCTGACTTCCCCGACCCTTATCCACTTGCATGGGGGGCAGGGTTGTAGAAATTTTGGTGGTGCCCAGAACCCACCCCCTCACACACACCTGCCTAAGGCTCTGGGAGGGGGGTTGGGTGGGGGGAGGAGGTCTGGGGTGCAGGTCCTGGGCTGGGGATTAGGGTGCAGGAGGGGTGCTGGGTGCAGGCTCCGGGCTGGGGCAGGGGGTGGGTGTGCAGGAGGGGGTGAGGGGTGCAGGCTCTGGGATGGAGTTTGGGGGTGGGAGGCGGTGCAAAGGGAGGGGGTGCAGGCTTTGGGAGGGAGATTGAGGGCAGGAGGGGGTGTGTGGGAAGGGGGGAGGGGGTTTGGGGATAGGAGGGGATGCAGGGGTGAGGGCTGTGGGTCTGAGGATGGGGGTTCATGATGCAGGAGGGGGCTCAGGGCTGGGGCAGAGGATTAGGGTGCAGGGGGATGAGGGCTGGGGCTGAGGGGTTTGGGGCATTGGAGAGGCTCAGGGCTAGGGTGGAAGGGCAGGGTAAGGGCAGCCTGCCTTGCCATTAGTGGATGGTGGACGCTAGGACCCAGGGGCAGCAGAGAGCAATTGCTGCTGGCTTTGGCAGTACAAGCAGGCAAGGGAGAGGCAGGCAGGGAGGGAGGGTTCACGGGGGGATGGACGCGCGGAGGGGAGGTGGCAGGTGGAGGCCTGGGACCCAGACAACACTCCCCCGCTCCCTGACTGCCCCCCTCCCCGGACTCCCCTTACCATTCTGGCTCCACGTGTACGCAAAACATGCTGCCTGGAGGGTCGGTTTGTGTGTTACACAGGGCTGCAGACAGAGGGATGGGGGAGCAGGGGAGGGCTCTGGCTGCTGGAGGCCAATGGGAGCGAGTCAGTTGGCCCAGCCGCCCAATCAGCAGCCGCACTCTGCATGGAAGGGAGGGAGGGAGGCGGGGGAGAAAAAAAACCCGGACATTTTAACCTTGTTACCAATTCTTCACGGACAGCTATTTAGAGACGCAAAAGCCGGACATGTCCGGGGAAATACAGACGGATGGTAACCCTACTGGACCAATTTCAGTTAGTGAAAGAGACAAGCTTTTGAGAAGAAAAGCTCTGTGTAAGCGCGAAAGCTTGTTTCTTTCACCAACAGAAGTTGGTCCAGTAAAAGCTCACCCGCCTTGTCTCTTTAAAATCTCACGATTTTTTGGGCTTGACTCATGATATTCGAATGTTTGGGACTGGCAATACTGAAATTTCATCCAAAATGCCTGGAAACGTAAGCATCCAATTGAACCACTATGTGTAGTTCTGCGTGCAGGATAAATTCCCAAGGAAGCCCTGGACAGATGCTTTTTTTCCCTCCAAACCTGCTTCTTAGTCTTAGTCTGTCCCTTCTCCATCAGGGATTGTTTAGTCAACAAATCTTGGCCAGTTTATCAGAGTCAAAATGTGGATCAAAAACTAAAATGAGGGACACAACATTTTTTCATGTAGAAAATTAAAATATTGTGGGATGCACCCATTGGTGTAAATTTTTTGTATAATCTCTATTTCACCATTCTTTATTTCTGATGTAAATTTTCAACAGTAACAGTGAGGGGGCACTAAATTGATGTGGAGTGTAGGTAGCTTTGGGATTAAAATAAATGAAATGAGGGCCATTTGATAGGTATAGTGACCTGCGTTCTGGATGAGTTATCTATTCCTGAATTCCATCCCCTGGTCACCAGCTGGTTTGTCAATGGGGCTTAGATGGGTGAATGAGAAAGTAATCATTGCATGTAGGTTGTTAAGTTAGTGGGATCATAATTCAGTGCCTCTGCAACATATCCCAAATTTACTTGAACCTGTCTTGCGCTCCTACCTAGGGGTTACAATGGATAAGAAGCTGGATATGAGTCGACAGTGTGCCCTTGTTGCCAAGACAGCTAACAGCATTTTGGGCTGTATAAGTAGGGGCATTGCCATCAGATCAAGGGATGTGATCATTCCCCTCTATTCAACATTGGTGAGGCCTCATCTGGAGTACTATGTCCAGTTTTGGGGCCCAACTACAAGAAGGATGTGGAAAAATTGGAAAGAGTCCAGCAGAGGGCAACAAAAATGATTAGGGGGCTGGAGCACATGATTTATGCGGAGAGGCTGAGGGAACTGGGATTGTTTAGTCTGCAGAAGAGAAGAATGAGGGGGGAATTTGATAGCTGCTTTCAACTACCTGAAAGGGGGGTCCAAAGAGGATGGATCTAGACCAGGGGTCGGTAATCTTTCAGAAGTGGTGTGCCGAGTTTTCATTTATTCACTCTAATTTAAGGTTTCGCGTACCATTTTAACGTTTTTAGAAGGTCTCTTTCTATAAGTCTATAATATATAACTAAACTATTGTTGTATATAAAGTAAATAAGGTTTTTAAAATGTTTAAGAAGCTTCATTTAAAATTAAATTAAAATGCAGAGCCCCCCGGACTGGTGGCCAGGGCCTGGGCAGTGTGAGTGCCACTGAAAATCAGCTTGCGTGCCACCTTCGGCACGCGTGCCATAGGTTCCCTACCCCTGATCTAGACTGTTCTCAGTGGTAGCAGATGACAGAACAAGGAGTAATGGTCTCAAGTTGCAGTGAGGGAGGTTTAGGCTGGATATTAGGAAAAACTTTTTCACTAGGAGGGTGGTAAAGCACTGGAATGGGTTACCTAGGGAGGTGGTAGAATCTCCTTCCTTAGAGGTTTTTAAGGTCAGGCTTGACAAAGCCCTGGCTGGGATAATTTAGTTGGGGATTGGTCCTGCTTTGAGCAGGAGGTTGGACTAGATGACCTCCTGAGGTCCCTTCCAACCCTGATATTCTATGATTCTATCCTCCCATCATTCTCCTTCCCCAGTTCTGGAATCCCATAAGAGGGGTCAGCTTGAAGATTTAAAAATTGCACACTCTATCCCATCACTAATTCTTCACTATTATTTTTGATAAGTGCTTGACATCTCTAGAGGAGTAGGGGTATATATCTGCTGCTTTACAGTGTTCTTATCTCCCTTGGTTCTTTCAGCAATGCAAATCTCAGCACATGCATCACAATATTGATAATAGCATCATCTTGCTATTTTACTTAGCAATAGTCTGGCTCCTTTAATGGGAGCCTTCAGCTTATTCTTTTCGTCTTTCAGTAACCAGACTACTGACTTGTAATTTGTCATGATGATATAGCTTGGTTACTAAAGTAAGCAGCAATTAATGCATGGTAAAGCACTTCCGGTAATTGTGTAATAAGCTACACATTACCTAGAGTAGAAATATAAGTGTACAGCTAAACCAGCAAGTAAAAGAAATCCTTTTGCCAGGTTATTTTAGGGTGTGAAAGACATGCTGTTGTGGAAAGGTAGTGTGAATCCATATTATGCAAAAATCAATGGATACCCATCTTTCTTGACTACAGTAGGAGCTGTGTGACAAGGGCACAGCATTTTTCCTAATCAAGCAGGTTGTGTGAAAGCTAAAAGTCAAGCTGAGCTTGCTAAAACCAGCTGTAGTTTGTTTGCTACTTAATGGAGCAGGTCATAGTTATAACACCCCAAAGAAATCAACTAGTCTCAGCCTGAAGAGCACAGAGGAAGTGTTGGAACTCCAGCAGTTCTGTATTAAATCACTTCTATAGGTCATCTGCAGAGAAAGGACTCAGCGAAATAATAAACCAGTGTCATTGTTGCCTTGTTTAAGGGCCCTCCCGCCCCCCGCGCCCAAGGGAGGAGTATCTGTTTTAGGTTGGGAAGACCAATATGGCTAAAGAAACTGTTCTTTATCTATTATAAGCCCCTTGCAGATGGGGTTTTCACACACACCCCTTTCCCAGCTATGCAGAATGAGGGTTGGTAAAAGAGGTTGAAGGCTAAACTATTATTATTATGTAATACCTATACTCTTGTAGCACCCAGGAGCCCCAATCATAATTGTTATGCTAAGTACATAATAAAGAAGATGGTCTCTGTCCCAAACAGCTTAAAATGTAAGAGATCAGTGTCACACCATACTAAGCCTAGTCCTTTCCCCACAATATTGTAATTACAGTTAGTAAAATATAGGTAATGAATAATTTACTGCACACATTTCACTTTTTTCCCTAAAAGCTCCATGAATCTTTAGTTTTATTCTTTGTTTAAAAGTATTTGCTAAGATTTAGGATTATCCTAAATTCAGAGTACCTCCTTTCCTGCAGTATAACACACACCGACCTAATACTGCTGTGAATTATACAAAGCCACATCTATGTGAACCTGATCTTAAAATGAAACTTTTGTGTTACACCTTACACTTTGGACTGCACTAAGGGCCTGATTTTTCAAAGATGTTTATGCATCTAAACATGAAGATATACTAATGGGATTTTCAAAGTGCCTCGGTACATATACCTCTAACCTGATATAATGCGACCCGATATAACACGAATTTGGATATAATGTGGTAAAGCAGCACTCCAGGAGAGCGGGTCTGCGCACTCCGGCAGATCAAAGCAAGTTCGATATAGTGCGGATTCACCTATAACACGATAAGATTTTTTTGGCTCCCGAGGACAGCATTATATCAGGGTAGAGGTGTAACTCCCATTTAAATCAATAAGAGTTAGGTGCTTCTGAAAATCCCACTAGGGACCTATCTCCATCTTTAGGTGCCTAAATACCTGTGAAAATCTACCCCTAACTCCCTGATCCAGCAAAGACTTACACACATGCTTAATTGTTATATACTGTGAGTATCTCCATTGACTTCAGTGCAGTTATTCATATAAAACTAAGCATATGTGTAATTCTTTGCAAAAATCAGGGCCTTAATTTGCAATGCAAGAGCAAGAGTGTGGACTAAATATTCCTTTATATGAGTTGATGGTGGTTCCGGTATTGTGGTACTGAGAGTCATTCTACTGGTGCTACTGAAGATGGCAAATGGTAAAAGTGCACCCATCCAATTGTCAACAACACCGAAGACCAATATTATCAAATATTCAACAGTCAGAACCCCTCCAACATGCATCATATCACTAAAGATCTAGAACCCATCCATCACACCCATCCATCTCCTCTACTCAGCCCTTCCCCACACAGAAAAGCTTTGGAGAAAAAAGTGGTCCTATAGTGGGGCCAGAAAGTCATCAAATAAAGACTTTAGTGAAGTGCCATATGAAGTGGCTCAGACCCCATCCATAAATAGTTGAAGAATCATGTATTATGTAGCCATTCCTACAACAGCCACCACAGCACTGAATAATTGGAATCCGGCTCATGTTGTACCACAGAATGGTAACAGAGTGTAGTTTAGTAATCACTAAGATTCAGATTGAATCTCTAGCACCAGCTCTGTGCAAGGGCAAATGTGCAGCTGCACCAACCCCGGAGGAGCCCCAGGCAGGAACCATGAATCAGAGTCACAGCTTGTTCCCTGCTCCCTCCCAGTGGCTGCACTGGGTGTGGCTTGCTTCCCCACTCATGCCAGTTTAGCTCTGCTGGCTGGTGCACTGAGGGAGCAAGCCAAAGTTCCACCCACTCCTGCCCTCCACCAGCTCCCTGCACTCACCACCCACCTGCTTCTAGGGTGGGAGCCAAAGTACTGGGCTCTGTCTCCCCCAAATGCTTGAAGTCATGATAAAGGGACTGCTCACACAGCTGGGCAGGGGGACAGAAGAGAGTCTTACCCTCCTTGATGTGGTTGCATAGCTTTGTAATACAATATAGCCCAAGGCCCAGTATTCCCACCCTTACCTTGAGCCAGAGTCGTATCACATCAGTGGAAATGACTGTTCTATTTGATGTATATTCTTCTATCGCCTTATCACTGTAGTATCTGATCACCTTCCAAAAGTGCATTAAGCAATATAACTAACGTAAAAAGCGACAAAGAGTCCAGTGGCACCTTATAGGCTAACAGACGTATTGGAGAATAAGCTTTCGTGGGTGAATAACCATTTCGTCAGACGCATTTCTGACGAACTAAGTAACTAACGTGTGTCACGTGTGATTCATTCTCTTTGTCATCCTCTCCAGCGGGAGAATTATGCGTGCAGTGTAGTGTCTTGTTTTGTTTTTTTGTTCCAATGGACATGCTGCCCCGTTTTTATGTCAGAGAAGGCAGGTTCAAGGAGATATGTGATGGTCCTTGATTTCTGCTCATGTAGTTAAGTTCTACTCAGCGTGAATCAGGGTGACCGAATCATGCCTGAATAATTTGGCTTTCAAAGAAAAACATCATTTAACAATTTCCCTAATGCCAGAGTTTTAAGAGAAAAGAATAACATGCACTGCACTCTCAACGCCTTTTCAATGTATTCATTGGTCGCTGCTGTCCAAAGAAAATGCCTAACCATTATGTTTTTACCTTTAATTGTCAAACACACTAATCGCATATTCTCCCTCAGCCTTTTTTGCTTTTGGTTGCTCATATTTTAGTTTGCTCAGTTCATGGCAGTGTATAATAATCAATGAAAGGTATTTATTATAAAGAACAAGAGATTAAAACAACTGATTTGGTCCCATTAAAACATGGTTAGCTCTAACTAAAGATGTACTCATCACACAAAATGTGATTTATGTTCTGCACAGAAAAAAAAAATCCAGTAAGCAGAAAAGGAAATGTTACTGTCTTGCCAATGAATCACTGTCCTGCTGTAAAAAATAAGCTCATAAATATAAAAATTATTATTTAATACAATTAATTTAGCACTTTATTGTAAATATAGCCACTGTAAATAATGGCTTTATTTTTCCCTAATGGCAACAGTGCCTTTGGAAATGTTAATCAGTTCTATAAAGTAGCTGCCTCAGTTTCCAAGATTTACATAAAAATAAATATCCATTTATTAGTCAGTTTTATGAGTTACAAATTACAGAGCATGTCAAAAGCTTTTGTTTGAAAGTGGGAGTGACGTTGAGGCTATATGTACAGCCTGGGGGAGACCCCATACCACAAATGCCCTCTGGAGTTAGCAGCAATTAATCTTTGTCTCATTTACACAGTGGTTGAGTGGAGACCTCAGTTCCAATAGGAGCCTCCTCCCCACAAGGTCCACATTGTTAGCATCACGAGAAGGGAAAAGTCCTGCTTTACTAATATAATTAAGCAGGGTGTCTTTTTTTTGTGGCGCAAAGTAGATTTTTAGAGGTACCCATTCTGAAATGAGCATCACAACTGAGCATTTGTAACCTGCTACAACATGCATAAAGGCCCCAATCCTGCAAACACTTATGCACATGAGTAACTTTTTTTTTGGAAGTTCAGTGAGACTACTGATATGTGTAAGTGTTTCCAGTATCAGGGCCAAAATGGGGAAACTTCCTGGGCAATTGCAGATAGAAGTTGGAAATTGCAAACGGCACAGTCACTTTCCTGACATGTGTGTGCAACTGTCTGTTTCGAGCACATAGCTTAGATGCACAATTTGGAAATATAACTCTATTTTCAAACAAGTGTAACAAAAGTTAAGCAAGTCATTCCATATTTAATCCATGTATAAGTGGCTTGATTTTCAGAAGTGTCCACGACGGTAATAGAACTCAATGGTAACTACAGGTGCTCAGGTCCTCTTAAAAACAAGCCACTTTTAATTAAGTGCTTAATTTAGGCACCCACGTTTTAAAATGTTTGGCCAAATCCTCATCTAGTGGGAATTGGAGTAACTTAACTGACTCCAGTAGAACTATGCTAATTTACATCAGATGAGGATCCAGTCCCTTGACTCACATGTCAACAACAGACAAATAGACAAACAAATTAAAATGCTAAATAGATCTGTCACTTTTTTTGTGCCCAGTGTAATGTATATCATAATGTAAAGTCATGAAAAGCTAAAGTTCTAGAAAGTTAGCTAAAGCAGTAGGAGTGTTCAAATACATTAGTTGCCTAATGGAGGATTCCACAGGCATGTTCTCAAGTTTATTCAGCTTAGTAGAAGGGAGAAAAAAGCTGACAGTACTTTGTTGCAACAAGCAAACTGAAATTCATTTAATTTGTTACTTGCCGTTTTATCCTATAAACTCAAATACTTATTAACATTGTAAATATGCCTTTTTACTGGCTCACTGACAGCTCACATGCTTTCTGTGCTGTCTCCTTAAAATTTATGAGCATTCATGAATATGCAAATTCACATTCTAATGTCTGCAAAATGGTTGCAAGTACAAATGCTATGTTAATATTTCATACAGTGATGGGAGCAAATCAACAATCATAAATTTTGAACAAATATGTTGCTTCATTAATAACTAATGAGGCAGTGCACGGAGCTCTAGTTTTGGCATTTAATAGTAAAAGTAGTGTTTAAAAAGAGCTTACCGAGCTGCACAATCATTTAAAAAAGGTTAGCAAGTTTTGCTGCTTACAAAAAGGTTCCTGAAAGATGTCACAAAGTAGAACTAAATAGAGTTATTGATAGACCCACCAAAAACTACTTCTCTTAACCAAGTCTCTGCTGTTACTTTGCAGATACTGATTTTTTCCTCAGCTTTTAGGTAATTCATCTTAAGCCCTCAACACTCTATAGTGATATACATATCTTGGTTTGTAAGATTCAGATTTTTTAAGACCCAATATGGATTTCCAGCACAACTCGTGGCACTGTTCTGCATTTTCCCACTCTTAATTACTACTATTTTTGTGCATTTGTTGCAGATTTTCAAGAAAAGATGCATGATATTGTAACCTACTGATCAGTGTGTGTTACAGGTCCCCATCAGTGCCCTGTCCAGAGGGGATTTGAGTCTTGTGGCTCCAGCAGGGAGCTATGGCTCTTTTGTTCAAGCTATAACAAGTTCATACTTTTAGCTCTGGAGGTCCCCAGAATATTAGTCAAGATGGCAGCCATAACATTCTGATGTACAGTGGAGCCCAGGACACACCAAATCTTAGCTTTGCATGGATAGCTAGGAGGTCCTTTATTGTGGCTTATGAGACTGATCTTTAAATTAGGGAGGAGATACTGGAAAACAAGAGGGTGCTGGCTAAAGTAGGTTGACAGACCATAGGTCCTCAAACTACAGTAGATCATACAGTCTTGTCCATGAGTTGCCACTTGTCTATAGCAGCCAAGGTCAAAGCTATCTCAGTTTGAACAAATACGGGTACTCTCCACTTGTAGAAGAATACATAAAAGCATAAAAGATAGACAAGTACTCTTACAGGCATAAGAAGAGAGCTGACCATTAGAGACATGTTACTCAAACTTCACATTTTGGCAGCACAGAAAAGGCACTGCGGCTTAAATGATAATTACAAATGAGAGAAAGCTATAGATATTCATATTAGTATTTATTTGTATTGCAGTGGTGCCTACAGGTTAGCCCCTGCGCAATCATGATAAAGAGATGGCCACTGCTCCAAAGTGTAATTGAAATATAAGGTGACAGAGCACAGGTGGTTACAACAAACAGATGGGAGGAGAGCAAAAGGTAACAAGGAGACAATTCTGATCAGCACGAGCAGCAATCACAGCATAGCTAGCTACACTAGGGTTAGGTTGGCCAAAAGTGCTCTTGGTTTTTATCATTCAGACCTTTTACATGCAGAGAAGAGGTCTCTCCTGGAGGTAATGCTGACCAACTACTGGTGGCAGAGTAATGGTCAGCAAAGAAGACAGAAATTAATAATCCCTGTCCTCTTCCAGGAGCCAGAACTGCCCTAGCCCAAAGCTTTGCAACAGAAAACAATCAAAATCTAAATTAAAAAAAAAATGACAGGAACAAAACAAAAAGCAACAGGACTTGGACCCTGTGCATGCAACGAACATTGTGAGTGCTGCTAATCAGGCAGGGAGATTCAGAGATGGAAGATGTTTTTCATTTTTCATTTTATACAGAAACGTCACCTTCCTCCCCCACAGATTCCAGGCATGAAAGGGACTGTCCACTGGGTTGATCCACATGTGGAGCTGAGTTGCCAGAGACTAGAGGCTGCTGGGATAGAGAGCTGCTGTGGCGATGGTGCCTCTAGGTGAATGACTTAACCCCATGATGACCTGCTGGAAGCACTGGATTTGAGGGTAGATACTGTAGCTGGTCCCAGAGGTTGGGGCACACTCACCATTCCCATTATGGAACAAATGTAGTAGAAATTCCATGCAGGGATTCTTGGGAATATTTTATCTCTCTGCCCGCCGCCCGAATGGTTTATCACTAAAGCAGAGACCTGAGTTAAAATCCTGGCCCCAATTAAGTCAATGGCAAAACTCTCATTGACTTCAGTGGGGCCAAGATTTTAACACAGGTCTACTGTATTTTAAATGGTAAGATATAAAACAAGAACTCCTTACCTGAGGAGGTTGTGAAGGCTAGGACTATAACAGCGTTTAAAAGAGAACTGGATAAATTCATGGTGGTTAAGTCCATTAATGGCTATTAGGCAGGATGGGTAAGGAAGGGTGTCCCTAGCCTCTGTTTGTTAGAGGGTAGAGATGGATGGCAGGAGAGAGATCACTTGATCATTGCCTGTTAGGTTCACTCCCTCTGGAGCACCTGGCATTGGCCACTGTCGGTAGACAGGATACTGGGCTAGATGGACCTTTGGTCTGACCTGGTATGGCCGTTCTTATGTTCTTATGTAAGACACTTCAAATTTTGCAGACAGAAAGCAGACTCTGGTCTCACCCCATAGAAGTGGGAGACCCCTTCATCATATTTGGTAATGGGGCATTTCACCTCTATGGGTATCACTGTCCGCTCAGCACGTTGGGTCCCTTATTTTGCCAGGTCAATTTACAGAAAATTTTCAATTTGGCCCATGATCAGTGCTTAAATAGTGACCAAGAACCGGAAAATACATGTTAAGGTTACTATTACCCATAATCTGCTCTTCTGAGTGTGCCATGTTCCCTTGATGAAGAACATAGGTTTAAAATTGCTGATGAGATAAATTAGAAAATCTCCATGTACAGAGTGAGGTGAAATTGCAGTTTGTATGGTGTGTTTGCAATCATTTGTACTTGGAGTAATATTTCAGAGTTTATTGTGAGTTAGAGCCAAATCCTAACCTCTTCCATGGGCACCCTTGGCCCAAAAAGCAAAATTCTGTGTTTGAGTGCTTACTGGGAACCCCATAGACACTAGAAACTATAGGGTCTAGTACTTGAAACACCTTCAAGACTTTCCCCCATCTTGTGTTATACCTGACATTCTACCATGTACCTAAAAAGGCTGTTTGAGGTATTACAGCAGTTCAACATCCTCACTGGGTGAGACTTTGCAAAGGCTAGAGAGGCCTTAGAAAAGAACTCTAAGATGAACCTGCATGCAGCCATCCATGTTCTTCTTTATAGACACCTAACTATCACCAGGTCCTCAATAAACATCAGAGTCACCTTAAAGTACTGTAAAATTGTAATACATGTAACAATAATCATTTAATTGGACTAGAATTCCTAGTGGAAGAGAAGGAAATCATTATGGATGCCTCCCAAGTCACCCTGTGATTGAATATCTTATTCTAACATAATCTGCTTTATATATAGTTACTTTGATTGTGATTTAATTAACGTCTGTTTTACTGCTTCCCTACATAGAATTTATTCTATTCTTACAATTTGATAGAGGAGAAACAATAACAAAATTACATTTCTGAGCTCTACTAGTAACACTGGTCTTTGTCTTTTTTGATAAAATGTGGATTCATGTTCTTCCTTGTTGCACAGCGCTTACTAAAAGTTCTTCTTAATTTAACTTGATTAGTGGAGGCATGAAATGCTGAGGTTTTAGGGAGTTACTGAACAACTAGGAAGAATATACATCAGTTACTCATCTGTGTATTTTTTCTCTCTCTCTCCCCCCATTCTCTCTCTCTCTCTCTCTCTCTTTTAAGTTTGGATAGCTGGGCTTAAAAGACTGAGTTCTGAAGATCAGATACATTCCTGTTAACTAAACAGACATGGACAACTCTTTTAAAGTATTGTATGCATTATTTGCTGATGCAAGCCTGCCTCCTAAAACAACCACCTTGTTTCTTTTCATATCAACGTCTTCTCTCCAAAGGATTGGGTAAACTATTTGACAGCAGAGCAAGACATGGCAGTAAATGTCAAGGGAAATGGATTGGGGTCAAGAAGATCACTTGTTTGAACCTGTTGATTTGTTTTAGGCTGACCAAAGCACAAACAGCCCTGTCATTTAACATTGGGGAGGGGAGAGGGAAGAAAGATGTGGAGCTAAACAGCAAGGACTTGTTAAAAATCTCCAGATCCTGTCAAAATGCCTCCATTTTATGGCTTGTAGTTTGAAAGGTGAAGTTTTTGATGAGGTGTGTGAACAGTGACCTCATAAATTGTTCTATAAAGTGTAAACATGAGTTCTAAAAATTCTTTTTGAAATCCAACTTTAATAATAAGCCAAACCTGTTAGAACAGCCTTAAATATTTATGTGCATGGCATGTTTTCCACACAACTTGTAATTATAGAATATTATTTCTTTTTTGGTACATTTTTAGCTGTGTTGCCACTATTTTTTGACACTTTAATTTACGTATAGCTTAAAAAAAAAGATTATTTCTTTTTTCCACCTTAGTATAAAGATAAACCAGTTAAATCATTCCTGCATTTACTGGTACAATTTCAGTTTTTAGCTATGTTGATAATTTACTTTTGATGCTAATTAATTACAAGTAATCATAAAAACAAATTAAAAGCACTATACTTGTAGCAGGGTTTTTTATGCTCATGAAATAATGCATCTTTATGCATCTGTTTACTTGCTATGTAAAAAATGTAATCTATATTCATAGGAAAACAACTTTAGCACTCTACATTGGTGCTGTAAACCATTAGCAGTAACTTGTTTTGAGATATTGTTCATTTTTTTAGGATGGCTAAATGGGAGCTAGCCCAGTGATACAGCATCAAAATATGTCAGGTTGAGTGCTTGAGTTCAGAAATGGAGTCAATGGTTCAGAGAAGGGCAACAAATTTATGGACGCTTGAGAATATAGTTTTATAAAGAAAGGTAAAGATGAATTCATCTCTCTCTGCATATATATTCGTTTATCTAAATGTCTTTCAAAATTATATAAAGCCAATTAATAGTGTACACATAGCTCATCTTTGTTTCTCTCCCTCCTCTCCACAAAATGTAGGTTTTTTCTTTCATCTTGCATTGAGGTAAAACTAAGCTGAAGAGATTGGACTTGCATTTCATCTAGACAGTGGTACGTTTTGTAGTTATGTTTATCTCTTGTGCAAAGAAACTCCAATTGTCAGGCTCATCCTAGTTGTTGACAGTGCCATTGTTCCATATGACCACAGTTATAACCTCTGACTGGGCAAAGAGGTGGTCTCTGAAGCAGGCAAAGTACACATCTAGGGACATGATCTCCTGGCCAGCCTTAGTTTGCAAAAGGTGTTTTCGAGCAAATATTATTTGGGTATCCAGTATCAGTGAAGAGTCTAGAGCAGCCCATGCCTGCTATGGGCAGATGCCCTTGATTGAGGGTGGTATGATAGTTCTGACTATATGAGGAGAGATTAGAAAGACCGGGACTGTTCAGTTTAGAAAAGAGATGACTAACATGGGTATGATAGAGGTTTATAAAATCATGAATGGTGTAGAGAAAGTGAATAGAAAAATGTTATTTACCTCTTCACATAACACAAAAACCAGGGTCACGCATGATATTAAGGGGCAGCAAGTTTAGAACAAACATAAGGGAGTTCTTCACACAATGCACAGTCAACCTGTGGAACTCATTGCTAGTGGATATTGTGAAGGCTAAAAGTATAGCTGGGTTCCAAAAAGAATTAAATAAGTTCATAGACCATAGGTCTATCATTGACTATTAGCCAAGATGTTCAGGGTTGCAACTCAGTTCTCTGAATTTCCCTAAATTTCCAACTGCCAGAAGGTGGGACTGAACAATCCGGGATGGGTCACTATATAATTGTCCGGTTCTGTTTCTTCCCTCTGAAACATCTGGCACTGGCCACTGCTGGAAGACAGGATACTGGGCTAGATGGACCATTGGTCTGACCCAGTATTGCAGTTCTTATGGCTAGTTCTTTTACACATTTCCTTCTTCCTTTAATATCTCTCATGTTTTGCCAGGATTTAGCTTAATCTGGCTCTTCTTCATCCAGGCCCTTGTCATGAATAGGTGCTGAGATAGCTGTGAGATGATACTGTGCATTTGATGTGAAGAAGATGTAGATCTGGGTATAATGGTGTCATTCAAGTCCATTATGCCTCCCAATTCTCTAAGTGATTGTAGGTACAGTAAAAGCTGTGTTATCCAGCACTTTATCAACCAGAAAGCTCTATTAACCAGCATTTCTGATATCTCCCAATACAAATCTTCAATCTGGTAACCAGGACTACTGTATTGCCCAGGAGGTTATGCAATTGCACATTCTGCTCTCTACTTTTATGCAAAAGAGGCAGAAGACAAGTAAGCAAGCTGATATCAGGGATTTATTCAAAAAAGCAGCTTCCAGGGTGTCATAGGGTCATTACAGATTCAGCCCAATTTCCTATACCTTCTAAACCTACAATGATAATTTATGTTGATAATGATGACCATGAGGCATTGCAAGATTCTGAAGTGCCTTCTGAATCATCAAAGAAAGATTAAATTATGTTCAGTATAATTTTAATGTTAAGTATATTTTTAGTGATCTGGGTATACGCCATGCGCTGCCCATAGTGATATGTAGTGTCATAAGATAACCTACTGTAGAGAAAACTTTACTTGTATACACCTAAGTGCTTCAAGAAACCAACCACTCTGCAGTGCAATACTACTACTGGATTGGTGAGTACCTGTATACTATTTAATACATCATTCATTTTATTGTATTCTATTGGTATTCCATTGGTAAGTATAATGCTTAGTTAACCGGAATTTTTGACTAACTGGCACCCCCATTTCCCCAACATGCTGGATAACAAAGTTTTGACTGTATATATTGAAAACATTAGGAGAGAAAATACAGACTTGAAGATACCCACAAGTGATAGCTTGAGATGGAGGTGCAGCTGGTTATCATGACCCTCTGGGATCAGTCTGAGAGAAAGGATCAGAGCCAGCTTGGAGAACTTTCTCCTACTGTTGCCAAGTCGCAAAGCTGAGTCATCAACAACTGATTATGAAGACCCTGTGTATTTTGCAGCTAACTTGACTAATTTCTGCACCCAGGCCCCTTTATTCTGTGACAGCTTTAAATAAATTAAGAAGGAGGATTTTATGTGATTAAATATGAAACCAAATCAAGCAGCCAGAACAATCTTCTTTGTTTTATTTAATTTAATATTAAAATCAATGCATTTTTGTCTCTCTGTATCCGATCCCTACCCTCTAGCATATCTACCATGCCTCCCAGTTTAGTGTCATCTGCAAACTTGCTGAGAGTGCAGTCCACACCATCCTCCAGATCATTAATAAAGATATTAAACAAAACCGGCCCCAGGACCGACCCTTGGGGCACTCCGCTTGAAACCGGCTGCCAACTAGACATGAAGCCATTGATCACTACCCGTTGAGCCCGACGATATAGCCAGCTTTCTATCCACCTTACAGTCCATTCATCCAGACCATACTTCTTTAACTTGGCGGCAAGAATATTGTGGGAGACCATATCAAAAGCTTTGCTAAAGTCAAGGAATAACACATCCACTGCTTTTCCCTCATGCACATACCCAGTTATCTCATCCTAGAAGGCAATTAGGTTAGTCAGGCACGACTTCCTCTTGGTGAATCCACGCTGACTGTTCCTGAACACTTTCCTCTCCTCTAAGTGTTTCAGAATTGATTCCTTGAGGACCTGCTCCATGATTTTTCCAGGGACTGAGGTGAGGCTGACTGGCCTGTAGTTCCCCGGATCCTTCTTCTTCCCTTTTTTAAAGATGGGCACTACATTAGCCTTTTTCCAGTCATCTGGGACCTCCCCCGATTGCCATGAGTTTTCAAAAATAATGGCCAATGGCTCTGCAATCTCATCCGCCAACTCCTTTCGCACCCTCGGGTGCAGCGCATCCGGCCCCATGGACTTGTGCACGTCCAGTTTTTCTAAATAGTCCTGAACCACTTCTTTCTCCACAGAGGGCTGGTCACCTTCTCCCCATACTGTGCTGCCCAGTGCGGCAGTCTGGGAGCTTACCTTGTTCGTGAAGACAGAGGCAAAATAATCATTGAGTACATTAGCTTTTTCCACATACTCGGTCACTAGGTTGCTTCCCTCATTCAGTAAGGGGCCCACACTTTCCTTGACTTTCTTCTTGTTGCTAACATACCTGAAGAAACCCTTCTTGTTACTCTTAACATCTCTTGCTAGCTGCAACTCCAAGTGTTATTTGGCCTTCCTGATTTCACTCCTGCATGCCTGAGCAATATTTTTATACTGCTCCCTAGTCATTTGTCCAATCTTCCACTTCTTGTAAGCTTCTTTTTTGCTTTTAAGATCAGCAAGGATTTCACTGTTTAGCCAAGCTGGTCGCCTGCCATATTTACTATTCTTTCTACACATCGGGATGGTTTGTTCCTGCAACCGCATTAAGGATTCTTTAAAATACAGCCAGCTCTCCTGGACCCCTTTGCCCTTCATCTTACTCTCCCAAGGGATCCTGCCCATCTGTTCCCTGAGGGAGTCAAAGTCTGCTTTTCTGAAGTCCAGGGTCCGTATTCTGCTGCTCATCTTTCTTTCTTGTGTCAGGATCCTGAACTCGACCATCTCATGGTCACTGCCTCCCAGGTTCCCATCCACTTTTGCTTCCCCAACTAATTTTTCCCTGTTTGTGAGCAGCAGGTCAAGAAAAGCTCTGTCCCTAGTTGGTTCCTCCAGCACTTGCACCAGGAAATTGTCCCCTACACTTTCCAAAAACTTCCTGGATTGTCTGTGCACCGCTGTATTGCTCTCCCAGCAGATATCAGGGTGATTAAAGTCTCCCATGAGAACCAGGGCCTGCGATCTAGCAACTTCTGCTAGTTGCCAGAAGAAAGCCTCGTCCACCTCATCCCCCTGGTCTGATAGTCTATAGCAGACTCTGACCACTACATCACCCTTGTTGCTCACACTTCTCAACTTTATCCAGAGACACTCAGGTTTTCCTGCAGTTTCATACCATAGCTCTGAGCAGTCATACTCCTCTCTTACATACAACGCAACTCCCCCACCTTTTCTGCCCTGCCTGTCCTTCCTGAACAGTTTATATCCATCCATGACAGTACTCCAGTCATGTGAGTTATCCCACCAAGTCTCTGTTATTCCAATCACATCATAGTTCCCTGACTGTGCCAGGACTTCCAGTTCTCCCTGCTTGTTTCCCAGGCTTCTTGCATTTGTGTATAGGCACTTAAGAGAACTCATCAATTGTCCCTCTTTCTCAGTATGAGACAGGAGTCCTCCCCTCTTGCACTCTCCTGCTCGTGCTTCCTCCCAGGATCCCATTTCCCCACTTACCTCAGGGCTTTGGTCTCCTTCCCCCGGTGAAACTAGTTTAAAGCCCTCCTCACTAGGTTAGCCAGCCTGCTTGCGAAGATGCTCTTCCCTCTCTTCGTTAGGTGGAGCCCATCTCTGCCTAGCACTCCTCCTTCTTGGAACACCATCCCATGGTCGAAGAATCCAAAGCCTTCTCTCCGACACCACCTGCGTAGCCATTCGTTGACTTCCACAATTCGACGGTCTCTACCCAGGCCTTTTCCTTGCACAGGGAGGATAGACAAGAACACCACTTGCACCTCAAACTCCTTTATTCTTCTTCCCAGAGCCACGTAGTCTGCAGTGATCCGCTCAAGGTCATTCTTGGCAGTATCATTGGTGCCCACGTGGAGAAGCAGGAAGGGGTAGCGATCCGAGGGCTTGATGAGTCTCGGCAGTCTCTCCATCACATCGTGAATCCTAGCTCCTGGCAAGCAGCAGACCTCTGATGTAGAAGGTCTTGAGGGGGAGGTGTTAATTGTGGCAGCTGGGTAAGGCACAGTTGTGGCTTTTGCCAACCATAAAGTCCAGAAATTTCGTTTTCAGATAAAATGAAACATTAGATTTCGCATCAGAGTTCTGTGGCAAGGGCTAGATCCGATGGCAAAATCTGCAGCTGTGAGAGTGTTGAGTGTATGGGCACACACAGTGTCAGTAAGACTGTTTGCCCTCTGTTCATAGCTAAGAGATCATCCGCCAGTACAAATATTGCTGACTGTTGCTCTATCTAGATCTAAAATCAGATGGAGTAGGATCTGGGACAGATATCTGGTGTATATGGAGACAGCTCTTTGCCAGGTTCTTGATTACCTAAACCAGGCACCAGGCATGAATTTGTTCCAGAGTATTTAAGGGACAACATAGTAATTCTACAAATACTTCTTAAAAGATAGGACATTGCTATTTAGTTGGTTTCCCCCCTCAAAGAATAGTGGATTCAAGATTTTTTTAAAGGGACAGTTTCATACTAGAGATGAGAAAAAAAAATGTTGATGACAAGGAGGGGAAAATTCTGCTGTAAAACTGTTTGCCTAAAGAGGTTGATATGAAAACTTAGAAGTGCTGAAGGTCAGTATAAGGTAGAACATATTATGGGTACAAACATGAATTGCCATACCCAGTGAGCTCAGCAGTCCATCTTGTCCAGTATCCTGTCTCTGATAATGGCTAATACCTGATACTTCAGAGCAAGGTGCAAGAAATACAACAGTTGGGAGTTATGGAATAATTGGCTGAGAGGGAACATTTCTTCCTTACCTCCATTGGTTAGAGACTGGCTTAGGAACAGAAGCATGAGTGTTTCTGCCCTTCCCAAATTTTGGTGCTTCTTTTTTGTGGAGAGGGAGAAGAAGGAATGGGGCATTCCTCATTTTTTTTCCAAATATTCTTATTTCTGTAATTATGTTCTTGTTACACAAGTGGTTGGACTAGCTACCACAAGAGGTCCCATACACCCCTGTCCTCTATGATTCCAATCAAATTAAAGCTGTCCAAAATAGTCCAACTCGCTTTTCTTGTTAATCCTTCTCTACTTCTTCCTTTCTCTAGTGCCACTGACAAATACAATTTGCCCCCCATCTCTCTGGCTCACCAATTCGGTGTCATCCTTGATTCCCTTCTCTCTTCCTCGTCCCTCACCTTGAATCCTGTAATTTCCTTCTCTATATTACCACCCAAATTCATTGTCTCTTCCTAACTCATTAGAATCCTTTCCCACATGCTAGTAATTTCTCCCTTGATTACTATATCCTTCTCCTCTATGATATCCTTGCCTCTTAATTCTCCCCTCTCCAATCTATCCAAAATTCAGAGGCTGCATTGCCTTCCTCTTCCACTGGCTACATCACATCATCTGCCTCTTCATTAGCTTCTGACCTATTGCTTCAAACTCAAGTTTTTTGTCCTTACATTCAAAGCCCTGCTGAATCTCACCCCACTCAGTCTGTGACCTTATTTCTTCCTATAGTCTCTCATTTCATACACTCTCCCAAATCTCTCTTCCCTTATTGCTTCCTCCCATCCCCTTAAATATTCTTACCTTCACACCTTCTTCTATGCTTGAAAACTGTTCCAATTCTGATTCAAGAGCCCTCTATTTCCTTCCAATCCATCCCTACACCCATTCATTCTGGAAATCCTTCCTAACTTGATTTGACTCACCAATAATCTGTCCACATCTGCCTTTACCTAAAGTGTTGCTCCATCTTTGTTCTATCTTTCATTGTCTTGACTGTCAGAGATTGAAAGCTCTGCAGGTCAGGGGATGTTTCTGATGGATTTTGTAAAGAATTGCCTATATTTGCAGAACTATATACAAGATTAGTAAAAATAACATTTGAAGTTTAATTCTTGTATTACCTTTGACAATAAAAATTATGTTTTAGAAGCTTTATCCCTAGCTGGATTTTGAAAATTAGCTGAGCACTCACAGCTCCTATTGATTTTTCATGGGACCTGGGGTTCCTCAAGAAGTCTGAAAATCAGGCCATTTGTGTCTAAAGTTGATCAAAATGTATGAAATGAAACACCTGTCTCATTCTGATTTACTCCACTTATTGACTGAGACAAAAAGCAACATTTGGAAAACAAATTTTGGTAACACTTTGAATTAGTATTCTAAAAGAAGCTTTAACTGCTCACTCAATTTACATGCATAGGATTTTATTGCACAATAAACAATTATTAAAACATATTTGTAGAGGGTAATATACAAAACAGATACAGTACCTAAAAATATGTATTTGTTAGATGGTTGCTAAACTTCTATGTATGGTATATGCATATAATAATCAGCTGCTATGTAATACATGTCCAATGGCCATCTCAACAAATCTAGAAAGGTACATTTATATACAATAGTTATTGTCTGTTAATTATTAGCACCAAGTATACAGGAGAGGTTTAACCATGTAATAGATATAGATCTATCTAAACACTGTTAAAGCTTAAGCAACAAGTTTTTGTTAATCAAATGGTATTGAATTAACATACTGTGTAATAATTGCCTTGTTAAATTTAAATTAAATCCTTATTTGAGACACATAATCTGGAGTGTGACTCACTGTTCTAACCACATTTAGATTGTTGTCAGTACAATTAGGATTTTGAATTTACAAGTTATTTTTAATTTAATCAATCACTATAGCAACTACAAAATTACACAGGAGATGTTCCCCTCCCAAGTGCATCAGTCCAGTTTGCTATACACAGTATTATTGCTAGGAGGAAAGCAAACTTCAAAAGTTTCTGAAGTTTAGCAATTTTTAGATGCTTATCTAAACCTTTTAAGTTTGTAAACCTGACTTACAGAAACTTAGAAATAAGAGATGGGCAAGACCTATTAAATTAATTTCCCAGGTACCAGGGCTGGATTGTTCTCCAAAGCACATTTTCCATGATCCGTCTCATTTTAAATGTATCAGGCAACAGGGCTTCTTCCACTTCCCTTAGAACACCATTCCACTATCTTAAAGCCTTAACCATTAGGAAGTTTTCCTGATATTCAGCTAAACTTTTCCTTTTCTTAATTTTATCTGACTATACTTAATTTCATCTGGCTAGATACAGGGTAAAACATCCAAAAGTGTGTAAGTGACTTAGAAGCCTAAGTTCTATTTTCAAAAATACCTAAGTTACTTAGGCTCTTAAATCCCACAGACTTCCAAAGAGACTACACTATTAAGTCACTTAGGGCCAGATTTTTAAAGGTACAGTATTTAGGTGCCTAAACGTGCTGGGTGGGATTTTCAAAAGCACCAATGCAGCTAATTCCATTGATTTCAGATCTTTAGGCACCTAATTACCTATGAAAATGTGGCCCTTGGACACTTTTGGAAAATTCTACGCGTAATCATTAGTGCTATTTTAAATAATTTATTTTAATCTCTTGTGTTTACACCCTTCAAATGCATGTATACAGCCACCTTGGGCTTCATCCAGATCCCACTGAACTCTATATGAGTCTTCTTATTGAATTTGGACTTTGGATCAGGCATCTTGTCCCTTTTAACGAAATTATTTACATCATAGAATCATAGAATATTAGGCTTGGAAGAGACCTCAGGAGGTCAGCTAGTCCAATCCCCTGCTCAAAGCAGGACCAATCCCCAACTAAATTATCCCAGCCAAGGCTTTGTCAAGCCGGGCCTTAAAAACCTCTAAGGATGGAGATTCCACCACTTCACTAGGTAACCCTAGGTAATCAGGCCAGATTCTGGCTGTTTTATGAGACTAATGGCACAAAAGCAGCCAGAGACCTAATTTAACCAGCTACCTAAAACTTCCTTTGAGTACAGGGGCTGCAATTGTGCTTGACCATTCAAGGAGGGGAAAATTTCTTCTGCTTACTCCCTGTATCCTATTGCACACCAGTCACAGGGCTGGGCAGGATTTGGCCCTACATTTGCCTTTTTCTGGATCATCTCATGCATCTCCACTTAACTGGGAAGGGCACAAAACTTAAAAAGGAAAAAAAGGTGATTTTCCCCACACACACTGAATAAAGAAGTTCAAGATTGGTTTGACTATTAGGCAAACTTTCAAAGTGGTTTATATTCTATACAGTTTAGTTTGTCCACTACAAATTGTGGAATTATTCAAAGGTTATTATGTTCCTCAAGTACCATTACTAGAGTATTCTTTTAAGCAGCAGGAAAAAGACATTTCATGCACAACAACTTTACTAGTGATTTAACTATAATTGTATTTCTAGACACACTACACCAGAAATTTTGGAGCTATAGTAATTAACAATAGGTTACCAGCATCTGAGCAATATACTAGTACTTACAACATTCAACACCTGGCACCCTTAATAATCTTATTCATTGAATTCTTTATTACTATTACTGGTTTAAAAATTGACCTCAAATTTACAGGTGTAACTTAATGAGGCACATGTTGCAACCAGATGTCCTGCAAAACAGATATCACATATACATCTTTGTACACTGATAATCCTGAAATATTCATTATGAGGCATATTCATGAGATCTGCCTCGTTATTTCAGTGCCAGTCTTGCACGTCGGTTGGAACAGATGGAAAAAACTGGGAAATGTATTTAACATCCCTGCTAGTTTCTTAAAAATAATTATCTGATTAAAAGTGCCAAATGCAATTTTCATTTTTCCTTATTCATCATACTGGTAAAAGTGTAGTTAAATTGGTAGTGATGCAATATCACAGCATTATGACAAGAATCGTAAAAGAAGCGGGCCAGCGCATGAATATTAACTCTAGAATACGGGATTTAAGTACTGTCCAACCTCATTAATTTTCAACTAGAGCTTTGTACAATAATCATATAATAAATTGCACAATAGGCACCTTTTATGTAAGTAATTTATTGAAGGTGTTCTGTATTCAATAGCTAGAGAAACAAAATGCAATACATTGCAGCAAAGTTGTCCATTAGGAACTCTATTTAAACAGTACAAACTGAAGACTTAATCCTGCCAGTAGTTGGCCACAGAAGTTGGTTGCCTACTCAGTGAGATTGTTCCACAAATGAGGTTCTAGTATAGAGAAGTCCTGACTCCCAATCAGGTCAAGATGGGACCATGTGTCGGAGTGCAAAAATAATCTGGTCAGTCTCAACTGTTTTAGCAGGTCATAGGACATGAGCTGATGAACAGTATGGGCTCGATCCTGTTAGGTGCTAAAGTCTCCAGGCCCAATCTACCAAAGTGCTTCCTTATCTTTAAGCACGTGGACAGTCCCAATGATATCAACAGGATTACTCATGTGTTTAAAATTAGGGATTATTTTACGTGATGAGGTCAGTACCTTGCAGGCTAGAGCCTTCAAGTATCTGGGAGAAGGTACTGAAGGCTTTATATGTTTCTCTATCAGTAAAACCTTGACAGAATTTGTTGGTATATCATCAACCAGCAGTGAAGATTAAAAAACCAAAACAAATAAAGTTAAAACAACAGCCAAACATTCAAAGGCAGACACTTGGATTTTAAGCTCCAGAAGAGCTCTGTGTGAGCTTGAAAGCTTGTCTCTCTCACCAACAGCAGTTGGTCCACTAAAAGATATTACCTCACCCACCTTGTCTCTCTCATTTGCTGGAACCAACACGGCTACAACAACACTGCAGACTGTCAGCTCAGATTGTCACAGGTGCCTCAGACAGGTATTTGGATGCCTAAGTGCTGATTTTAGCGCCCAAATGTGGAATTGGGCATTTTAAGGGATGAAATGGCCTCAGCTTATGTTTGAGAAAACAATTGACAATTTCATGATACGGTACTGTACTTTATACAGACCTCCTGCCTACATTAACCCAATGACAATGACAAAACACCCACATAGTGTATATTAAATGTTTGGTTCCCAACAGTTGTGTTATAATAAGGTACAAGTTTAATTACATTAAAAGAAAAAAAAGGTGTGGTTTCTAAAAGGACAGAATACTTACAAAATTTATGGACACATTTAACAGACTGCTTTGGTTTAGAGAGGTGGGGATTTACATGTGTTAAGTGCTCCTACAAATCTCCTTTACCCTTTCTTGGAAAAGGGCAATACAATAATAATTGTTAAATTTATGTGGAAGATGTCTCTACTGTAGAGCTGTGCAAATCAGCAAACTAAGCAGTTGACTATCTGCTTCCAATTTTTATCCTTTAACTATCTTCATGAAAATGCCTGATTATCCTGTTATCTGCCTAATAGAGTAACTCCTGGCATGTACTCAACTGTATGCCTCGATGTCTGTTTGTTATACCTGGCAAGGGGGCTTTGAAATTCAGAAAGCTTGGATTCCTGTGTTTTACAGTTAACAAAATTTAATTATGTAGTCAAGCTCTAATGATGTGATCCTAATGAGTAGTAAGTATATAAAAGAGAACGTTAATGCTTAACATGGGGAGCAGGCTGCATTAAGACCAATATAACCACACATGTAAACAAAATTTGTGTTTATGACTCATTCATCCTACCCCATACACTAGGATTTTCTTTATGGGAACACCTCAGGGAATAGCCTATGATCATATTTCAATTGCTGTCTAGCTTGAGAAAACAGAACAATTTTTAAATATATAAGAATATTTCATACTAAATAAAATCCTTTAGCAATAATGTTTATAGTAGCATGTTGTGACCCCAGCCAGAATCAGGACCCTATTGCACTAGGCACTGTACATACATAGTGGGAGAAAGTCCCTGTCCCAGAGAGTTTGCAGTCTAAGTAGACAAGACAAAGCATGGGAGAAAAGTATTATTATCTCCATTGTACAGAAGGGGAACTGAGGCACAGAAAGAGAAAGTGACTTGCCCAAGATCACAGAGGAAATATGTGGCAGAGCCGGGAACTGATTCCATATCTCTGATCCACAGGCCAATACTACCTTTATTAAATAAGAATACAAGAATTCAAATAACATTCCCTACAGTCCATCTTTAATAATCCATTTAGGGCCAAACTGGGAGAAATACTGCATAAGGAATTGGAAACTCAAAGTTGTTGTTCACAGAATTTCCTTCATATAATTTAATGGAGGATGAGTTGTCCCCTAACTGAATAAGAAGGAGATCTGACCCTTTAAACCCAAAGGTATTACAGAATCCAGGTAGCACTTGGGTCCCCCCACCAACTGCTATATTGTCATTAATGGTAAAATCCTGGGGCAGCATGCTTGAAGCTTTCCGCAAGCCTTCCTTCCCCCACCATAGTGGAAGGGAAAAAATACCCATGTTGACTGGCTCTATGTTATTTTATACCTGTATCTTATATAGGTTCCGTAAGGGATGATGCTGTCTCCCTAGTCCAGTGATTTTCAAACCATGGATCGCGACCCAGTACTGGGTCACGGAATGTAAGGCACTGGGTCACAGTGGCTCTGGTCACACTGCCGACCGGGCCATTAAAAGTCCCATTGGCGGTGCTGCCTGGCTAAGGCAGGCTAGTCCCTACCTGTTCTGACCCTGTGCTGTGCCCCGAAAGCAGCCAGCAGCAAGTCTGGCTCATAGGTGGGGAGGCCGCGGGGATCTGAGCGCTACCCCAGCTCTGAGCACTGGCTCCACACTCTCATTGGTCAGTTCCCAGCCACTGGGAGCTGGGGGTGGTGATGCCTGCAGGCTAGAGGAAGCCTGCCTTAGCACCCCCACTGCACTTCTGACTGGGAGTCACCCGAGGTAAGCCCGTGCTCCAAGCCCCTGCCCCAGCCTTGAGCCCCCCACAAATCTGGAGCCCCTTCCTGCACCCCAAACCCCTCACTCCTGGCTCCACCCCAGAGCCTGCACCCCCAGCCCAGAGCCCTGACACCCTCCTGCACTCCAATCCCCAGCTCAGACCCTTTTCCCACACCCTGAACTCCTCATGCCCAGCCCCACTCCGCAGCCCTCACCCCCGCATCCCAACCCTTTGCTCCAGCCCTGAGCCCCTCCTACACCCCAAACCCCTCATCCCCAGTTCCGTTGGGTCATGGGCATCAACAAATTTCTTCAACTGGGTCGCCAGAAAAAAAGTTTGAAAACCACTGCCCTGGTCAACCTTCTCTCCTCCCAATCCATAGAAATAATACAATTAGCCTCACCACACCGCTGTGAGGAAGGGAAGTCACAGCACCTCCATTTTATAGATGAAGAAACTGAGGTAAAGAGATATTCAGGCCAAATGTTTCAAAGGTGGCCTCTAAATTTAGTAGGTCAATCTGAGACAAGGGCCTCATTTTCAGAGGAGTTAAGAACCCACTATATTTGAGAAATTGTGGCCCAGATTTTTAAAGGCATTTAGGAGCCTAAAGATGCAGCTAAGTGAGATTTTTTTGAATTGCCTGAAATCAATGGGAGTTAGGTGGCTAGACACTTCAAAAAATCCCACAAGGCACCTATCTATCTAAATACCTGTAAAAACCTGGCCCTGAGATACTACCACTTGGGAAGTAAATGCCAAGACAGACAGAAACTCCTATTTGACTCAACAGAAGCTGTGTGCACCCCTGAAGCCAGTGGTAAGTTTTTGCAGTGGGGCAGCCAAAAAGGGAGGCACCCCAAGTTAGTGGCCACTTTTGAAAAATTTCCCAACGTCATCCAGTCAGAGCCAAGAATTGAACTGAGGCCTTCTAACACCTAGCAAGGTACCCTCAGCTAGGCCAGCCTCTGTGTTGTGCAGTATATAGAGTAACCTGCTTTTCCAGTTTTTTGCATTTACCCAGATATGTAACATTTCATGGCAATGCAAGCATGTCCTCCTGCCACTGTTAGGAATAGGCTGCATAAAATAGCAGTGCTGTTAAATTTGGTGTTAATTGCTGTTTATTCTTCTCCTTACCCTCAAATAAACTAAAATGAACTTTAATCACTGATAACACAATCTCTGTATTTAAATCCCTGTAGACGAGCAGACTCTCAAAATCTTACCCTGCCCCCCCACACACACAGCCCTACAGAAAGCTTGTTTATAAAGGCATTGATAGCCAAGGCAGACATTCTCTAGGAAGCCTGTGTGTTCTCAAGGGAGGCTTACTGTACTGATCGTTATCACATTGTGATTTTTTAAAATATCATTCATTTCTGTGTTTTTATAGTATTTTACCATACAGTGATGTATTGGCTCCTGTTTTAGTGCACTGTTTACCTCTTGGTTTATATATATATATTAATTTCACAACAAACTGTTTATCTGAATTTCATCTGGGATACTTGCTCTCAGCCAGTCATTGGTAGCCTAGATATTTAGTTCATCTACGTTACTATGTGTACAATGTGGAGTCAAACTGAGACACTTTTGAAAATACCACTTTCTGCACCTTAGCTTCCCACAGCTAAAATGGTGTTAATATTTCCTTACCTTACAAATGGGTGGTGAGGATGAATTCATTGCTTGTGAGCTGCACAGATCCTATGGTGATGGGAACCATATAAATAATAGCAAGACATGCTGCATTTAACATTGTGAGGTGCTCAAATATCTTGCCACTAAGTGCCATAGAAACATCTATAAATAAAAATTACAAACACCTACAATAGACACCAACAGATGATAATGGAGTTGAAATGTGCCTGACTAAACATCCACCGATGAGGTACCAGGAGGCACTAAAATATTGCAGTGATTTGTATGCAATGAAATGTAGACCTAAATGCTGTATGGAGGGCAAAAGAAAATCCTGTTATTTGGTTTAATAGTTAAGATCTACTGTAACTTCAAACCCATCAGCCAAGAAATTCAAAGCTAATGCTCCAGTTCTATTCTTAAACTTTTCCTGATGCATCTAGTGTGTTGCATCCCATGTTAGTTTGGATTACACAGATTTTAGAGAAGTTTGCAATATATATAGTTGCCACAATGTAGCACATTAAGCATGCAGTGATGAGTTCCCACTTTTAATTTTACTTTGGTATTGTTAATAATAAGAATCACACAGTATCCCATTTCCACTAGGTTTGGGATATTTAGCTATTGGCAGCACACACACATACTTAGCTAGTTAAAAGCAATGCGATGTAGCACTTCAAGACTTGAACTCAAATAATTGCAAAATAGCTGGAAGTTAGAATAATCAGTTGCAGTTACAGAGGTCCTGATGAAGTTATTAGTAATCCCTTTACTCAGAAATATTCAAGGTCTTCATCAGCTGCAGTATGTTTGTGTCTAGAATCTCAAATCCTAGTCCCCCAATTCTCTCTCAGCCCCAGACCAGGGAAGTTTTATAACCACTGACTAAACATTAAAGGATACTCAGCTGACTGGGTGTTAAAGAGTTCCTTAAAGTTCTTTCTACTTCTCTTGCTGAGTTGCCATTTAATTTAGTCCATCTTCAGACAGAACAGAAAAACCCTCTAATTCATGTAAGTGACACACATGTTTAAAATGACATGTTAGTTATGATTAAGATAGGTTAACATAACCATTGAAAAATAGTATTCCTCATCTGTACCATCTTCAGCTGTTAATGGAGGTTACCTTTTCACTAAACAAAACATTAAGTGGTCTGCAGCACTATCTATTAATATGGAAATATTCAATGTAGAACTATGTTTCTATACCAAGACTTTCAAAAATGGGTGCCCAAGATTGGTCTCCTAAATTAATATGTAGATAGGTACATATGCTCCCAGTCTTGCCAAGAGAGTCACAATGGTGGAGACCGGGGCCTGCACAGTTCTCTTTGCAGAACTTGAGCCTAGGGGGCCTGATTTTCAAAAGTATTGAGCAACCAGTATCTGTCATTGTTTTCAATAAATTCAGCGGGAACATCTGGGCACTCACACTTTTGAAAATCAGGTTATTTAATTAGTGGCCTAAATATGGATCTAGAAGTCTAACTTCAGGCTCCTGATTTTGTAAATTGTGGTCTTTGAGTCTTCACAGTAACTCTGGATTCATGGTTTTGTTATTTGCTATCTGTTTTTCTCGGCCTTTAGGATTCACATTTTCAAGCTACCCTCTGCAACCACGAGGGCTAGAAACTTCCTTTTTTAAAAAAAGCGGAAAGCTGAGACTCTCACATAAGCACAGGGTTCCAGGAGATGAGGCTCTGAGAAAAACACTCAGTGTTGCAAGACCCATGATAGAATTGAGGGAGTTGGCATTACTGCCATTGTCTCAAATATTATTTTTATTCAAAAATATCCATCAAATAATTTCTGCTAATAATTCTATAGATTGCTTGTGTGTGATTTGTTGTGTGTGTTGATTTGATATTCAAAAATGTGAGCTCTTCTTATTGGACACATGGGCCCTATGGCATGTTTTTGTTCCCTGATTGGATGAATGTTACTGTTACAACTATTACAGGTCTAATGCAGGGACAAACTCCAAATTTGCTTTCTGCAAATATTCTGCAATATTCATTTCCAATGCATGATTTCAGCACGCAGGGCTGGCGAATTCATTTGGAAGAATATTCATGGAAAGCAAAACACAAAAAGGGGGGCAAACACATTTGAAGAAAATGTGTTAAAAATGTGAACTGTTCATGGAAAACATTTTGCAGTATTTGACATCTCTAATTCGATAACTGAGGGGAAGAACACTTCAGTTCATAGGACTTTCATGTGCCTTCATGCCAAAGCCCTGCACTGAGGATATTGCAGATGAGAACCAGGAACTACTTTGCCTGGAGAAGGTGCTCCATCAGTAGGGGCTCCTGAGAGTGTTGTTGATCTATCACCATTTAAGCATTGGCAGCACCTTCTCCCATCAGCAACCTTGATAGCTCTGCTGGCCAGCGCAGCAGGCGAGAGGAGAGGGGGCAGCGCTATTACCGTAGCATCTCTGCCGTGGCAGATGCACACCTCTCACAAAGCCTCATGCCCCTTTAGAGATTTCTATCATCTTGGTACCTGCACTGATGCATGAGGTGTCTGTCATCTGCTTTTGCACCTATACTGGGGCCAGGCTGAATCTTGCCTATGATCGCCTTTCATATTTTTCCTTCACAGGCCACATGTTCCCACAGTGCCCCACATTTTCCCTCAGGTTTCCTGTGTACCTTGTGGTATTATCTAATCCTAACCTCATTTTCTCCAGTCTTCGCTGTATGTTGGATGGATAACCCAGGCTTCAGCAACTAAAAACAATTACAGCTGCTAACCATCGGACCTGCATGTGACGCTCCAAAGAAAACCCCAGTATACAAATGCAATTGCAAATCCATGTGATTCACCCGCGACGTGTGCCAAATGATTTTGTTTTACCATTTATGTGCAAAGCATTTGTGTATCATACATTGCTGATGTTTAGCTCCTTGGATTGTACACAAATATCCGGCAGCTGTTCACCCCAAGAAATCTGCTAATGGAGGCCCCAGTGCAGAAAAGCACTTATACTTTTAAGCATACACTTAAGTTCTTTGCTGAATAGGGATGGGCTTAAGCACATGCTTACAATTAGGCAAGTGCACAGGTGATTTTCCTGAATTGGGCCCTTCAGGTCTAATTTGGCTCCAAATACAGGTTTTGTAAAAACAAGTGTTGTATTTAGCTAGGTGCAGATAACCACACGAGTTTGAGTTTGTAAGGTTGTTCATAGGGGGTTCCTGTAGCTTTGGGTACAGGGACTACAATTCCCAGGTTGCACCATGGAGAGCGGGCTGTGTGAGGAAAGAGGAGATAGAGGAAGAGAAGGAGAGATAAGAATGTGAACTCTGTGAAGGTGCAAGGCGAATAAACCTGGCCTTTGGTGTTATCCAGCTTCCCGAGTCTTCTTCACAGGGGCTCAGTTACAACAAGCAGCTTTTATAAAATGAATGCAAGAAAACAAAGGGTGAAATTCTCCACTGAGTTGCAAAGAGCCCAGATACAGCAAAGAGTCGGGGCTAACAGGCAACCAATCACAGCTCCCTGATTCTTTCTGCCTGGCCCCAACAGGGAGACATTTTAAAATTACGTTCCTAATCAAAGACATTCCATTAGCAAGGAAACAGGTGTGGCAGAGCCTTGTTCTTCCAGGGCCACATCCATTCACCTCCCTTCCCCTAATCTACACCTTAACTCATCTCCTCACCCAGACACACCCATTCCCCACTCCTCTTAACCTTGGGCACACTATTCCAGTGGAGGAGGCCCAGAGGATAATTTGCCTCTGCCAGTTTTACACCACTGTAGATCCTCCCATCATAAGGGATCTCGCCCAGGTTTCAGTTCACATTGCACTATGTAAACAAAGGGAACTTAGCAGCCCGGAGAATCCAGCCCAAAGATTTTTTTTAAAAATCAGAGGGATGTTATTCCTTAGAAAAAAGATTTGGTTTCCCTTTATAAAGAAGCCAGCAGGTTTAGAGAAAAAGAAGCTGATAATGTAAATATGTTTCTGAGAACATTTGCTCAGCTTTTAAAAATGAATTCTCTTTTCCCATGCCGGCATCCCTTTTGTGGTTGCCAATGGTCCATCCAAGCCAGTGTCCTATCTCTCACAATGACCAGTATCAGCAACTCCAGAAGAAGATGCAAAAAAACTGGTAGTGGACGTTTATGGGATAACCTTTCTGACTCCCATCCTTGAGGGTTTGTAGTTGTTCTAAAAAACATCCTATTAAAATATCCTATTGTATCTGTAGATGTTTTGATTGTCACTATACATGGCCATGACAGTACTTTACCTCTCACCCCATGACTGATTACTTCTTTACTAGACTGTTGTGAGGTATTTTGTCAAAACATTTTGGGAGTCCCGATACATCATGTCATCCAGTTCTCCTTTCTCCAGTATTTTGCCACCATGTTCAAACCCTTTAACAGAGTCACAGATAAAAAAATTACATTATATTGGAATAAGGATTGAATGCCTATCAGTAATTCAAGGGTAAAATTATTACAAGTATGTTGTAATTATCCCCTAAGCAAGTACTGTAAACCCAGGAAATTCAGAGTTCTGGTTAAACTTAAAAAGCTATGCAATCATGTTACAATATGGGAATTGAGGATACAACCTCCATTCTGTCCTGGAGTCATACCATGAGGGGAAAATACAAAATAAAAAAATCTAATGTGCCTTTAAAAATCAGTTTAACCTAATTTGGGACCATAAAATCTACTATGCAATGATCACAACTTTATGTTTATTGCTTGGCATTGAGTGGTTGTTTAATGATGGCATTATTTTTTTTTTTAATTTCTGTAATGCATACAGTACTTGTTTGTTGCCTGTCTGTAGGTTAATAATTATGTTCAACATGAAAACATATTTAAAGGAATACTTTAAAATGCTTTTATTTTTAAAATGCTTTGAATTCTACTATTACATGTACCAGTACAAAAAATTATGTGATAATCAAGTTGACACCAGAGAATTAAAAGTGCAACCATCCAAGGTGCTTCAGAGGTACTGAAGAGAGAGCCACCAGAGCAGTGTGGCAAACTTGCTCAGATGATGAAGAACAGGTTGCGATATAGGAAAGCAAGAATAGCTACTATGGTGAACAAAATAAAATGGAACAGGGGGCAGAGATATGGCAATGGGGGCTGTGGAATGGAGGAAGAAGCCGCCCGAGTCTAGGAGACTCGGATCTTTCTAAGAAATTAACAAAAATAGAATTAAAAAAAAAAGATTTTTCTAAATGTGTGGGGCTTATAAGTCATATGAGAGGGTTAAGTGACTGCCTAAAGCAATCCAGCTTTGTTCCCATGGCTGCAGGATACGACCCTCGCTGACACACTACGTAAGCCACAGGGACATAAACATAGCGTATATTAGCAAAAGCATTGAAGTAATAGTGCCATCTGCTTAAAAAGGTTGATAATCAGAAAAATGTTGCACGGCAACCCTTGGCACTGTTAGTCTTTTGAATGCTACTGTTACTTCAAGTGGGTATGTCAGGCACTGTAAATACCTAGTATTCTATATACTGTGCTGTATGTACTCTTCTTTCTTCTTCTTTTTCTTTTTTTCTTTCCTTGCCTGCTTCTCTACAATCTGTCTATTTAAATTCCTTCTAAACAAGATGGGAATATCTTTACGCCTGTGTGTAAGAATATTCTACATCCATCTGTTATTTACATCATTCGTTTTCCTGAGGTGTCTCCAACAAATCCTGGCTGGATGCTCTGTATATGTTATTAATAAAACAGCTGTAAAAATATTAACTGTACAGCCTAATTGTCAGCCCTGATTAAGAGCCAAATTTATTCCTGAACGGATGCTGAGACACAGAATGTGGGCTCTTATCCAGATCTGACCCTTGCAGCTCACTTTACATTTTACTCTTTGAACACTTAAACTGCAGAGCTGAAAGCAGAGCTTTCACACACCCCCCAATCCCATTTCATTTTTCTTTAGTTCTGTGTGCACAGCACCGGCTATGTTGCTAGTGTTCGTTTTATCCTTTTAATTCACCAATTATACTCTGTTGTAATAAAAATATCACCAGCGACTTTTAACCTCTACCTCATTTCATTCGGAGTAAAAGAGCAGCACTCCAGCAGTGTGTTACTTTAAAAATTTGTTGGCGTAAAGATAAGTGGAAATTCTATCAGTGTTATTTCTCCTTGTGTGGAGGTATGAAATTGCATTTTGATAGCCTGAGTCTAAAAGTTCAAATCCCTATTAAAAGTCATCAAGTTTTCCACACAGAAAATCAGGAGGTGTTATATGAAAAGTAAATTCTCTATGCTCTCTTTCTGGGAAGTGGGGGGAAGCAAAACTATTTGAAGGAGAAAGATAGGAAGGTTTGGTGACGCAGTGGGTTGGTGCATTAGCCTTTTACCCTGAAACAGACTACAAATGCTGGCTTAGATCACAAGCCAGAACTAGATTGTTGGTTGTAACCTAGTCTTAATTTGTGCATATTAAAAAAAGGACCATGGAAATACATCACTAGATGGTACTGAGTCTTTCACCCTTAGATCACTATTGCAAATCCAGCCTAGATCATTGGTCACCAAGAACCTGATTCTCATTTACACGAAAGCCTGTTTGTACCCCCTTTTGAGAACCACTGCTGTAGATAAATAGAGAAGTTAGGTGTCTAGGCTTATCAGGCCAGTACCTTCCATCAGAATTAAATTCACATTTTCTATTTATAAAAGAAAGCAAAGCTAATCAGCATGCCACATTTTGGTGTGATTTCCATCCTCTGATGAAGTGAGGCCAGAAGTTGTTTTACATGACATGAGGCAGGATTGGGGTTGACTCAGGGGTATTGAATATGGAAAATTATAAGGTACCTGCTCACACAATGCATAATTCCAGATATTGCTATTTCAATCTCTACTCTTCAGTGCCTGATCCTGTCAGATTCATTGAGATCATATGGAGCTGAACCTGTTTGGCATCTTGCAGGAATAGGCAAGGAATAGTCCCTAAATTTCATGAGCACTACATTTACCAAGAACATTTTGTAATGGTAAAAAAACGTCTAATGTCTGAGGTATGTGGGGAAGCTTTATCAAGAGAACTACCGTTGTGCTATGATTTAGCTTCTACAGTCTCTTCAAGGATCTGGAGTTATTTAGTGCAAGGGATAAAAAGACTATTCTCGACTGTTAGTCATTGAGAACTTTAATTGAGCAATGATTAACTGATGAAAAACAAAACACAAGGAAATATTTTCTGCAGGAATTCCCTTCATTTCCAGAGGGTTTTATTGGAGTTGTCATCTACCACAAAAATGGACTAGAACATTTAATACATTCTAGCAAGCACTATCTTTGATTTTGTTTATTCTTACAGCCAGATTTGGAACTAAACTCCTTTCCTTTCCTGTCCCTAAGGCTGTCTTGGAATATCTCTATATCTGTTTGTCTGTTCCTCTCTCTCTCCCATCCTTTCGAAAGAGTCTAAATGCCCTGTAGCCTCTTATAAATCAATGTCTCTCTGACATCTTATTTACTGGCTTTTCTGCCTCTGCAGTCAGTTGAACCTATAATTGTTTGTTGGACAATTCTAAAAATACAGTATACCGTTAGAGAATACAATAATTCAGTCCTGAAAGGCAGTGTTGTACATTTGAAAAAATAATTACAAAGTCAGTAAACTTAATTTTTAAAATCTATCACCATAGTAATGGAACCCTCAAATTGTCTAGAAAATCTGGTAAGTCACTCCATGATTGCTCACTTTCTGACATAGTACGATGCTACCTCACAACCGTGTCCAATCCATTGGATTGTACTGGCTCACATAGCTGATGTTAAAAGCGCCTTGAGGAGTCCTGACTATTTGCTACAATTATATTTTGGTCTTTCATTGTCAAAATAAACGAATAGAAATAAGTCTTTTGGCAAACTTTGAGCCAGATCCTCAGGTCCAGCAGAGATGCAAGAACCCAAGCTAGGGGCAAAGGTGGCTTAACCAATCCTGAGAACACTGAGAATGCCAGGTTTGCTCTCCCACATGTTAAAACAGGGATGTTCTCACTTACACTGGTGGTAACTATAGTCTAAGAGCTGTTCCAGTGACCCAGGATCACTGGAGCAAAAGGCACTGACCACCCCTCTCTTGCCCTTAATATGTGTCCTCATAAACCCCTATACCAGAAGTAGGGGTAATTCTGGCTCAACAGGCTTCTATCTCTGGTCTCCATTACCGTAGTGTGTCAGCACCTCACAATTGTTTTAATGTATGTATCCTCACAACACCATGGTGAGGTAGGGAAGTACTGTTTCATGCATTTTACAGAGAGGGAACTGAGGCACAGCTAAGTAATATGTCCAAGGTCATACAGGAAATTTGTGCCTAAGCAAGGACTTGAACTCAGGTCCTAGGCCAGTGTTCTAACCACTGAACCATCCTTCCTCTCCTTACATAAGAGAAATTCCATAACGGAATGGGGGTGGAATGGGGGCCAAAACTATAGTCCAATATGTACGTTGGATGGTTTTAGGTCATAATTATCACTGCTATAAGCAGGCATAAGCTTCTTTGAACACAGTGGAATTGTGTTTCTTTCCATCAGTGATGAATTTGGTCCATTTGTTTGTATTGGAACAGCATGTGCAAAGTTACAATGGACTGAACAAAGGGTGGGAACTAATGTATCTTTGCTATTCAGTATTCTTCTATTCAGCATTCCACTTCCTCATGGAATTACCTTGAGCAAGATTTGCAGAATCTGTCTCTTAGTAAGTCCCATTTAAGTCAATGGGACTATTTGTGGAGTAAAATATCAGGATATCAGAATTTGGTCCAGAATAATTATTCTGAATAGATTCTAAGTTGGGTCAAAAATATACAAGTTGATTACTAAGTCAACAAGACGTTTCCTCATTTCATTCTGAAGTAGAAACTGATGGCCCATTTCTACTGCTTCCTCTATAGAGGTAGCGTGACCTATGATAAAAGTTTAATAGCTGCAGTATACTTACATTCTGCATAGATATGAGGAGACTGAGGAAAAACGTGAGTGCACTGCCATTAGAAACACAATATCTTGTGATATTTGCTAAGCTGTTTCACAATAGAGAAGTTACGCAAGCCCATTAAAAGTACTACAGCCATTCAGAGAACCCAAGGAAAATATTTAGTCCTATGACAAGGAAGAAAGAAGAAGCAAAATATTCAAATCAGAAATACTTCCTATAGCAGTGTAGTTACCAGGGATAAATGACAGATGACTACTCCAAGAGACGTAGAGAGATTTCAGACATTTCTGTTTATTTCTAAGTGAGAACATTAACTCTTCTTGACTAACTTTAAAAACAACTGAAATTTTATTTAATTTCGTAACACCGTGGTTGAAGAGCTAGCCCTGTGTTTCACTCATACTTGAGCTCTTACAGGAAGATGAGTGCTTGTGGCATTTTTATGTTACCATGGGGATTGCTATAGTAACAATTCGCCAAACCCTTCATTTATTTATTTACTTTGCTGTAAACTAAAGGTAAACCAAATATCCAAAGAAACAATAGCTATAAAGAGATTTTACCATTCATGCAACTCATGTCTGATGTTCTGATGAAAGGGCCCTGAGTGAGTTTAAAGGACATTTTCAGATAATTTAATACAGTCAAAGGAATGAGATTTCTTCTGAGACTGGAAAACAACAGCTGATCTATGTCATAACACATTATAGTATTTGACAATTTAGCAATCCTTGTGTTCAGCTCCGCTAGGCAGCAGCTTACTCTGTCCCTTCTTCTCTTCCAAAAGCAGACAATGCTTTAGAAGAGATGGGAAAAAATAATAACTCACCCATCATTCCTACAAGAAATTAATGAAGTAATAAATGAGTAGATTTAGGGGCATCCAATGACAATTGATATTAAAAAAATAATACATGTATATAAAAATTGTACATACTTTGATTGAATCCCTCTACCTGATTATCTTCTTAGATTGTAAACTGGCTGAGGCGGGGACTGTGCCTTCCTGTGTGTGCATGCGTATATGAACACACATCAGGGCCCTGATCCAAAACCCCCTGAAGCCAATGCAAGTCTCTCTGCTGGCTTCAGTAAGCTTTGGGTCAGAACACATTATGGTAGGTATCACTGGAATCCAAATAGATACCAACAATTATGATGGTATTGCATAAAATCAATAAATACTGAAATCCCATGAGATACATTGCAGGCTGATTTTAAAAACTCATGAGCAGTTCCCCAATAGTCCAGTTATTTGGGGCAGTTAAGACAAGTGTCCGCCCGAGTAGATTCTCTTATGTTTGATCCCATTTAAACACAATAACCCAGTCTTGTGAGGAACACCAGAAGCACTAAAATCCAATCCAGTTACCTAGAGATTAGAAGGGCATTGCTGGAATGTTCTCTTCAAACTTGAGCTCCATTATCCCATAGTGGGAGAACATGCTAATGACCATCTGAACACAACTGTACGGTCAGACAGTCATTTGCTTTGCATGGGTGTGCACGGTGGTGAATGAAGAGGATGCAAGGAGCCTTCTGAGTTACCTCTGGTTTTGGTGCATAGGGGCCAATCACAGTCTCAGTCTTTCCAGATGCTAAATGCAAGGTCCAGAAAAGGATATCCAAAGGATGTGGAGTGGGCTTCACACAGGGGAGGTGATGGGAGGTACAATGCACCTGTTAAATGGTGTTTCAGCCCTCACCCTTGTTCGTGTGTCTGGAAGACCAAAAGTACTCTGACTACCTAGACAATTATTTATCTGGAAACTCCAGAAGGTTCAGAGCTACTCTAGGCACAAATACCCCTCTTGCCTACCCATCTCTTCCCCCAATATGAGCAGTATCTTAACACCCATAAACTAAGCTGGAAGAGAGTTTGGGGATCCTCTAATTCATTCTCTCCCCAATGTCAATTGCAGCATTGTTTCCCATAGCATATTTCCCAGCATTTTGGCATGTCTCATTTTAAAGGTTTTCAGCATTGAGGCTTCTATCACCTTAATATTTAAAATGATCCTAATGCACGATAACTGTACTGAAACCTGGGATATTGACAGCTGTGCACAACATTCATGCCACACCCAATTGCCCACAGGATGTCTTGGAAGGGTTCATGCACCTAAGCCCGTGTTCAAGAAGTTGGCAAACATTGGCTAGGGTACTTTAGAGGTCCAGCCTGCACACGCCACTCCCATCTGTCTGCCCACCCACTTCACAAGTGCAAAGAATGATTCCAGTGAGATAACCGCTTTGTCAAAATCAGACATATTTGTGAAGCTTCAGGGTTCACATTTGCTCTGCTTTTGCTGCCAATCCCTGCAAGCCAAACTTGCATTCTTCATTTTGCAAACCCCACTGAAATAAACCCTGCATGGCTCATGCAGACCCTAGCAATGTGCAGGTCAGGATTCAAATCATGATCAGAATGTGCTAGTTAAAAATTACCAAGGCGATGTTTAGAAAGACTGTGAGAAGGATTAGGCAATATGGACTGAGCTCTGAATTGACTCTGAAGTGCTGTTTTCCTCCCTTAGGCACCAGAAAATGAGAAAAAAACCATCTCCACTGACTTTAATTAAGCTTTCCCTAGGCTTGGAGGTTACTCTCTATGTAAGCGGGGGAATGGTCCCGCTATTGTGGGGAACTTTCCTGGCTTCTGCACTACTCCGGTGAAGTGGGCTAGCGAAAGGATCTGAGTCCTCGCTCCCACTTCCTTTACCCAGAGGCCTCCCTGCTCTTGAGGTCTCCCCTTCCACTCTCCTGTCTGGCAGAGTCCTTGTAAATCCCGACAAGGCTGGGCCCAAGATTCCTGGGGGGCTCAACCCCCAACCCTGCTGTGGTCACCCAGTACAGGGGCTAGGGTGTCCCCACTCCAGGGTACTCTCTTTGTACTGGGCACCTCCCTGACCCACTGATCATTTCATACAATTTAAAGCAAATACAAGTTGTTTAATTAACAATTAATTTAAAAAAAGAATATGGAAAAATGGGAAAAGTTAAAGGAAAACACATCACCCTGCTCTGTGGCAGGGAACATCACAAACAGTGTCTCTAGAATGTCAGGGCAGGTCACAGTCTGTTCCTTGTAGGTCCCAGGCCTCCTTCTCAGGCCCTGGCTGTGCTGCAGGGATGCTATGGGTTGGACACTTGCAATGGTGGTGGCCACACACCTCCGGGCTTTGAGTGGTGGGACCCTTCTTCCCAGCGTCAGCCCCCCATCAGGTTACGGTCCCCTCCCGGTCTGGCCTGCAAGGGCCCTTGGCTAGGGGTGTCTTTCTGTGCTGGGCCCTTTGCCCAAGATCCCCCCTTGGCTGGCCCCACTTGCTCACCACACCTGGCTCTGTGGCTGCAGCTCTGCTCCCAGCACAGGATCTGCTCTCCCTGGGCTGCGTCTCTGGCCCCTCTAGATTTGGCATGGTTCTGCTCTCCAGCTCAGCTTGGGCCCCTGCTTTCTCTTTAGCTCGGCCCCACTCAGTCTGACCCAGGCAATTCCAACTCACACAGAGGACGGGACCCACCCTGGCCTCTTGTCATGCTGATTAGCCTGCCCGCCCTGTCAATCAGGCTGACCTGGAGCATTGGCCTCTCGCCATTGTTCCTGGGGACCGTCAGTCTCAGGCTCCTGATGTCCTATCGACCCCTCCCCTTTTAGTGCTGGGAGCTAGCCAACCAAAACACCCCCACTGAATGTTAGTAAGGGGGCAACAGACCCCTTACATCTAGGCAGATTTTTCTAAGCTCTCACTGCTCAAACAAATATATAGTTTCTCTGGGCTTCAGAGACCACCATAGTTCTCCTTCCCACATTGCCAGTGAATTGGGAAATGACAGGCACCATGCACAATGGTAAATTGATCATTTCAATGGACAGGGCATAATGCCAATCTCAAGAGTTAAAAAATACTCACATTGCACAAACTTGTCATAATTATGAGGGTTTAGTTGAAAGGAAACATGCAACAACATTGCATTCTGGGAAAATGCAGGCAGAAACACAAAGGAAAGCTAGAAAGTAATAATATACTAAATGCCTGTTTTATTTTACAAGATGCAAATATTACACTTTGCAGTTACATAGTAAATACCAGATTACTAGGTAATTATGTTTAAACATTACTGAGCACTGTACCTGCAAAAATAATGGCCATGTTAAGGGCAGTTATTCAGTCCCTCAACAACTCTATAGTTTAATGATTAGAAAGAAGTATATCATTTATTCCTTTCACATAAAAAGCTGCCGACCTTTCAAGCACTGTACGTGATCAATAGTGGTTTATAACGGGAGTGCTGCTGATCTAACCTAATAACCGCAGTATCACAAAAGGCAATAAGCAGTTTACAACAAAATGAGAAGCAAAGTGTATATAGCAAGTGTGGGAGCTGTTTGAGGGTCCCAAAGGACCTTTATCAAGTCGCTTTATTTTTATGGGGCACACGTAACCATGTCAAAACTAAGCTTGGCATTTTAAAGTGGTTTAAAACTCCACTGTAAAAATCCACTCCAGTCTCAAACTTTCTTCATAAGGTCTCAGCCCTGAAGCTATTGTTGTGTCTGTATATTTCTGCTTTGGCTTTTTAAAATTCCATATGTATTTAGAAAAGAAAAGAAAAGAAAAGAAAAGAAAAGAAAAGAAAAGAAAACTTTATTGATGTTCACTTGCAAGTTACATTTTACTATTTTTAACCCATATTGTGGACGGGGGTATTTTTTTGTTAGGCTAACTTGGCTGTAAAACTGCAACCAACTGCTTAGTATCCTAAGCTGTGTTTCCGTCGGAGTGGATCAAATTAAAAATTGAAGAGGAAAGAAGTGCAAATGCAGGGTTTTGTAAATAAGTCTTGGTTAATTAGGCACCCAACTCCCATTGACTTTCAGTATTACTTTGGCACCTAATTCCCTTAGATTATTTTGAACAGCCAAAGCTCTTATCTCCAATGTGCTTTCTTGACAGCAATGGGAGCTCCAGGCATAGGCAGCAACATATCGGAGCTGCAATCTGATGTGCAGTGCTAAGGGGGAAAATTTACCTTAAAGTTGGAAGTCATGGTATTGTAGTGTTTGCAAGTCTAGTTATAACAGCAGCAGCAGCATTTCTTTTTTATATAGGACTATACTTGATGGGGAATCTACAGTGTTGCCCACAAAGTACCAAGCACTGATCACTTATCCTTTTTGGGGCAAATGTTGTCCTCTGTTTCCATAAATAGAGAGGAAGGAAAAACATCAGTGGGTGAGATATACAAGATGGATGGTTGGGGCATTTTGAGGTATTTTCATGTCACTGGTCTCACTGCTACAAGTTCAAACAGACTGTCTTTCGCTAGTAACTAAGGATATTGCTTTGTTAGTTACTAAGGATTTATTGCTTTTTTCTCTCCTTACCTAAAGAGTTTGAATCATTCCTGGGGAAGGTGTCGGGGTGATAAGTGAAATTATTGTTTCCAGGGAAGATAGCTTTCCAGTCTCCCCATTTGGAAGGCCTTTTTCTGTGTTTAGCAAAAGATCCTAAGATCTAGCAATACCAGGATACTTGGCCTAATAGCAGCTTTGATCCAGTCTATCTTAATTGAGTGTCTATTCTACAGGAACCTTCAGGGTCCAATCAGCACCAGAGCAGTAAATCCAGGATGAAGTCTGCTAGTGGGTCCAACACATGAAAGCTTGGACAATGTGTAGCAGGTAAGATTGACATATCTGTGTTAAGTGCATGAAAAACTAGGGTCTAACCCAAAGTCTACTGAAGTTAACAATAAGACCCATTTATTTCACTAGGCTTTTTATCAGAGCCTCTGAGAAATGCCACAAACAAAGCATCCCCATCAAGGACAATGGTGGAATTTTTTTTTAAAGCAGGTAGGTTAAAAGATGTAGTCTTCAAGTAATATTTCTCACACACACATAATGGACTTAGTATTGACAGTAATAATTAATCAAGTTTTGAACTAGTTTTGCCACAAAAGCCTGCAAGCTTGACATAAAAATGAATTTTCTGGCAGATTCAAAGACAAAGTCAGGATTTTATTAAGATCACTGAGTTATTACATCTCCTGATGTACATAATGTTGTAAGCAAGACACAAGAAGTAAGTCTGCTTTATTCTGCACTGATTGGACCTCAACTGGAGTATTTTGTGTCCAGTTCTGAGCATCACATTTCAGGAAAGATGTGGACAAATTGGAGAAAGTCCAGAGAAGAGCAACAAAAATGATTAAAGGTCTAGAAAACATGACCTATGAGGGAAGATTGAAAAAATTGGGTTTGTTTAGTCTGGAGAAGAGAAGACTGAGAGGGGACACGATAACAATTTTCAAGTATATAAAAGGTTGTTACAAGGAGGAGAGAGAAAAAATTTTCTTAACCTCTGAGGATAGGACAAGAAGCAATGGGCTTAAATTGCAGCAAGGGAGGTTTAGATTGGACATTAGGGAAAACTTCCCAACTGCTACGGTGGTTAAGCACTGGAATAAATTGCCCAGGGAGGTTATGGAATCTCCATCATTGGGGATTTTTAAGAGCTGGTTAGACAAACATCTTTCAGGGGTGGTCTGGATAATACTTAGTCCTGCCATGAGTGTAGGGGACGGAACTAGATGACCTTTTGTGGTCCTTTCCAGCCCTACAATTCTATGATTCTATAATCTCTGGCTTATTAGAACAAAGAGAAGGTGAACCCTTTCACCACAAACTTGGACCTACAGTATGCAGGCTGTTTGACCTCCCGCCATACACTTGGGCATTTCAAGTTTGTAGCAAAGGAGGAGGCGAATTTAAGGAGACAGACTCTTTAATGACAGAGAGCATTGGGAGCTGGGAGGGCCCAGTGAGGATATCATAGGAAAACCACTTGCTGTCCTAGAGCTGTAAAAGAAAAATAGCACCATAACAAACCACTTGTGTCCTGAATAAAATGCTGACTTTCCTCTCCTCCCTAAATATCTCCAGGGTAGAATTCGGTCACTGCCTCCTGTTTCAGCTGGTGCAGGGAGGAACAGGGGCTGTTGTGCTAAGCTCCGAAGGTGGAACAGCCTGCAAAATAGTGGCTAGAGCCACTGAGCACTCTGCATCTCATATCCACCATGTGCACCACTGTCACATATTTTTCAGAAGAAATTATGCGTTGTCAAATTCAGACAGCGCACAAAGGATGGCACATTGGAAAAACAGATCACCCTCCAGGGCACACACCACATTGGTCCCTCCTGACCATGAGATTTGATAAAGTCAGGAGGGAGAAAGAGACATGGAGACAGAAACAGGTGAACTGAAGAGGCTGAAAATTCCATCTGTGTTCTCAGCATGACTTCCCTTCCTTTATAAATTCTCCCCACTAAATGGTAGGGCCTTGGTGACACAGATGAGGTTCAGATTAGGGGTAGGTGTTGATGTATCACAAGGAGTTCACCTCATTACCTGCACTTCCCTCTGCTCTACGTTTTGTGGTCACTAAGCACATAGTTTCACTCTCTAAAAAAAAAGAACACCAAAACTACTGAAAGGGTGAAAGGTGAACCTCACATTTGTGCAAACACAGTGAAAGGCCAAACGTTGCCTTTTTCACAGCCCTGATGTAAGGCATACAGGGCCATGCACTAAAATATATAGTAAATGAAAGCCCCAAATAAATCTCTTCCTCTGTAGATTAAATTAGATTTTTATGTACTGTGGGGGAAAATAGTTGGAGTAAAACATTGTTAACCTTTGATTCAACACAAACACACACACACACACACACACACACACACACACACTGCAATTCCATTTTAAACCTAGAAGAATAGAGGATGGAGGAGAAAAATCCCTCAGTCAAGACTCAGAAGGTCGAAAATAGGGCTCCCTGAAACCCCCAGGCTCTATTTAGAAGAGATACAGAGAAACTTATGGGCAGGTTTAATTGACAGTTGTGGGACCTGAGTTTTGCTTTCAGGTTCATTTGAACAAGAAAAAACAACTAAATACATAAAATACAAGTAGAAAGCAGACCAGAGGTCAAGCTGCAATAAAGTCAATGGAAAGACACCAGCTTACTTTTGTGCAAGTCAGAGTAGGTTCTATGGGCGTAATTCATTCTGTGCTGCGAATGCCCCTACTGTCAGGATTTGGGGCCCAATTCAACAAGCTATTTTAGTCTATGTGTAACTTTAAGGTTGCCATCGACTGAAGCCCCTCCCTAGAAGATTTTCCTAGGGTGCTGAGGGATGGAATGGGATTACCTTTCCTGATCCCCTGCACAATTTAGATGGAGGACCCCCATTGTTCACACCAGCTAAGGGAGGAGCTTGGAACCCCCTTTGGGGCAGTAATGATCCTGGATAGGCTAGGACAAAGAACCTCTGAAAAAAGGTGGAACTCAGCCCTAAAACCTCCGCATTTCATTTTAAATTTTATTGAACCTTAGTTTTAACCTTGGTAAGTTTTACTTTGCTTGGCTTAGTGTTCCCTGGTGGAAATTCCAGTAAATTCTATTAGAATCCTTCAACTAGTCTCTCTTGGTTTCTGCTATTCTCTGTGTTAGAAGTTCAGTAGCTACAAGCACCAACTGCTCCATTGCTCTGTTCCAAAATGTAGGGAGATCAAATGGAACCTCTAGGAACCAGCTGAGAAATATCTCACAATTCTACTAAACTTAAAGTTTGCTATAAAAGGTTTCGATAGCTTCATTCGCAAGATATTTCCAACTACAGCCAGGATGATCAAGACAGGATTTACAAGTTTGACATGAAGAGAGAAAAGCAGATCACAAAGAATTATAACAAAGCTTTTAGTGGATGGTATATAGCTCTCTGCATAATGCATAATGCAATGAATGAGTAGTTAAGTTAAAAGAATGGTGAATGGATCAATGATAACTCAGGCATGGTCTAATTGTTAAAGCGTGGAACTGGATAGATATGAAATGAAATCCTGACCCCACTGATGTAATCCACTAAACTCCCATTGATTTCAGTGGGCCCATGATTTCATCCAGGGACTCTAATCCTACATATGACACTAGCTCAGCGTGTGACCTCGGGCAAGTCTCTTAGCCTCTCTGTGTTACAATTGCCCCATTTGTAAAACAGAAATAAGAATATTACACCTACTTCAAAGAGTTTTTGGATCTTAATAAATTAGCACCTTTCTTTCAGAAAATTGAGGTCCCTGGGCAATTTTACTTAAACATTTACATAGCTACTTATGGTCTAAATACCTATTTCATTTCAGTAAAAATACACATTGACAATAGACTTCATCTTTTTCAGAATCAGGCCCTTAACTTTTGTGAATTTTTTTGAAATCCTCAGATGGAAATTGCTACATAGGTGAAACATTATTATGATGGTGATAAAGGTCACATTAATCACACATAAGCCATCAGGTTAATAGTTACAGTTACACAGTATAATCGTGTGCATGTATAAAATCGATTTCTTAATTATTTGTTTTATTAAGCAATCACAGAGTTGTTTGCATGACCCCTACCCCAGTCTAAGTCAGACACAGGGAGAGCTCCTTGCCCTGCTTATCAACCATCAAGTTACCAGGTCTTACAGCAGTGAGGATACCTGACTACAGACCACCAGGCCTCTGTATAGGCATCCGCGAAATAAAAACAAAACAAAAAAAACCCCACACCACATTGCATTTCTATTTGGTACATGGATGACTGGTTCTGACCAGGTCCCTCTTCCCAGGAGGAGGCTTGAACTCACAATCTCAACATCACTGCGCTATAAGTAAACAACAAAGCAAACAGCAGGTACTAGTCACAGTCACAGGCTCACACTATAGCATTCTCATTCTCGTTTCTAGACACCACAGGAAACCAGTTACTGGTGCAATTACCCTGTTCCTCAGAACAAAACTCTCAATGGAGTACTTCTACCCCAGTGCATTTTAATTATGCCGTTTAACCTGACCACTTTTAGAGCTGGGAAGGAAACTAACTAGACAAGAGATCATTCCACATGCTACCTGTAAAGTAACTAACTATATGGGAGCAAAGCAAATCCATGCATATGGACTTATGAATATATTATAAGCATTAGATAAATGTAGAGGGGAAACCAAACAACATTACACATGCAACTACAGCTGGCTTTCCATTGTCTCTCTCTGTCCTAGAGGCTTCCTTTCCTGCAGCTCTGACCTTTCCCCTCTTTCTCTCTCCTCAGTCTCTTTCATTATTTTCCCGCCCCCTCCTTTCATTATGCCCCTCTCTTGCAGCAACAATAGACTGCTGCTGTTCTCAGCTTTGGGTTTTCATGGGCCACGGCTGCACAGTCCAATCTAGTCACATGTAGCTTCCCCAGGCTACTGTATCCTCAGGCTTTCTGTGCCTATGTGTCTCCATAGAGGAGCACACAGGCAGGATGGGCAAACTTAGAGTATGTCTATATGGGAAGCACAGGGTGTGACTGCAGCTCATGTAGACATATCTAAGCTATTGAAGCTGTGGCAGGACAGGCTGTATATCAGCTTGGAACATGATTAGCCTATGCTGTAGCCCATGCCGCCAACGTAGACATACCCTGAGAAGCATAAATCAGCAATTTTTTGAAGTACATTTTTTCTTAGGACTTTTAACTAACCTTAGGCTGAAGGCAGAATTTAAGTATACTTGGAGACATAAGCCCAAATCTTCCAGTTCCATGTTTAGATACCAAATTATGGATCAGGGCCGCCCAAAGGATTCAGGGGGCCTGGGGTCTTCAGCGGCAGGGGGCCCGGCACTTCGGCGGTGGGTCCTGGGGCGGAAGGACCCCCCGTCGCGGGTCTTCAGGGCACTTCGGTGGCGGGTCCTGGAGCGGAATCCCCCGCCGCGGATTTGCCGCCGAAGACCCGCCGAAGACCCAAGTGAAGGACCCCACTCCAGGGGCCCCAAAAAACTCTCGTGGGGGCTCTGCGGGACTTCCCCCCCCCCCCGGGCAGCTCTGTTATGGATTAGTACCATGAATTTCAAAAACGGGTGCATAGGCATCTAAATCCCTATTTAGGTACCTGTGATCTACTTTTCAAAAGTGTTGAGCACACAGAAGCTTCCACTGATTTCAATGTGGGTATTCACACTCCTGCCAGTAGTAAGTATTTGCATTTACTGTGAATTGTATGACCAAATCCCATGCAAGGATGAGTTTTCTGAAATGAGTGTGGTTTGGAAATTGTGGAGGAATAGGAGAAGGGGAAGGGTGATGATCGCTACACTTTATTTACAGAAACATCTTTATTCATAGGTACATTTAAGCGATTCATGCTTATATGGAATATAGATTCGCTTCTGCCTTTAAGGGATAAGGATGGAATGCTGTCTGCGTACGCCATGAACTGCAATTGCAAGCATTCTTTTAATTCTGAAGTGTAAGGGCAGCTCAAGAGCTTGGGTTTCTAGAAGCAGGCCTGCAGGAGAATCTCCTTTGATTTCAAATCCATTAAATATCAATTTCCAGCAATGAAGGTGGAGACTATATGAGTCATCATAGCACAACTCTCTTAGACTCGCAGTGTTGCATTTCACTTGCTTTGTAGGCCAAGGTATAGAAGAAAAAGTTACCCACTGAATGGAAATCAAGACCATATATGCCTTTCTGATCTCGGTGGTTGCCAACAGAAGCTCCTGGTCATTCCAGACATCTCTTATCCACATTCAGTAAAATGTAAAGTTCTGATTAGTTGAACTTTCCCATAGAAGCTTATTCTTTGGCAAACTACTTCGAGAGTAGGCAAGGGTTTTTCTGGCCTCATGAAAAGTCTGGTCCAGAGCCCATTGAAGTCAATGCACACAGTGTCCACAGATCCTTGGTGCCACACCTATCACCATATATTCTACACTGTGATTTGCAGACATAGGCCATTTAAGAGTAAGTACAAGCAGCGTGTAGTATGTGTTAATAGCTGCCACATAACACCAGTTCCATTGTTTGCTACAGTGAATAAAGCTGTGAAAACAGTCACACACCCAAAGCTTTGGAAATTTGTCTTTTTGTGAGGGTGAGAAAGTCATTCTGTACGCAGTGCTACTTTGCATATTCTTTTGTAAACATAAAACCGTTGTCGGCAGTAAAAATTGCTTTTGTATGAAAGTTATGGGGTCACAATGCAGGTGGGCGAGCTTGAAGGTAAAAGAATAAGATCAGCTGTGTTCATCAATAATATCGGGCCAGATTCTGAGGTCCCTTACATCACACAGGTGTCAATGTTTTTCCAGAACAGAACTATGTAATCCCTTCAGGATTTGGTCCAGTGCAGACACTTTACATTTATATACTGTCTCTCATCCACAAATGTCAAAGCACTGTTTATTTAGAGAGTATGAAGAAATTCATTGTGGTTTAGTGGATACCACACTAAACTGGGCATTAGGAGGTGTGATTTTTGTTCCCTGACCTGCTGCGTGGCTTTCAACGAGTTACTTACATCCTAGTTTCTCAGTTTCCCCATCTGTAAAGTGGGGGTAGTGATACTTTTGTTTAGTCAAGTGCTTTGAAATATATGGATGCTGTAGAGCTAAATATATTATTATGAGCATTATTTGCTAATAAATGATATGGTGGCTGGTGCCATACGAGACATAAAGACAAACACAGTTATTTACTTGAATTGTTTACAATATAAAAGTAAGGCACAGAGGAAAGAGGACAAACCAAGTCATCCAGGGTAGAGGACAACTTATTGTTTTGTATAAAGAAATTGATTTTTTTAAATGAACACACAACTCATGGATATCACAGGAAAAGTGAACTTTTAGGAAGGTTCTGAATGAGATGGGACATCGTATTGTGAATGAGGATTGAGAAGCTGATCCATGCATAGGAAGAAACATGGAAGAAGTTGTTATAGTAACATTAATTAATTAAACCCCACAACATTCTCTGAGATTGGTATGATAACTATTTTTAGAGTTGATCAAAGTGTTTCAAAACGTGAAAAAACAAGTTTTGGGGTATGTTCCCCCACTTTCTCAGAGACTCTCTTCAGTACAGATTAGCAAACTGAAGAAGAGATTGGTTAAGTAACCAGCCTATGGCCACACAGTCAGTTGCAGATCCAGGGAGAAAATGAAGGAATCCTATCTCCTAGTCCTCTGCTATATTAATATTACTGTTTGCAGTTATGCAGCACATGAGCCAAAGGGTAGATTAGATACCAATTTCTATTCTCCTTTCCATATAACTCCACAAGCAGATATTGAGATACCTTTTTCTTATGAAGTATGGGCGCTGTAAAATCCATTTGCTTATACACATCAGAACAAGACAGTTACTAAGCCAGCCCATTTTCCACTCTCAAATCCCTCCTGGAAATTTCCCTGTCTTTTTGTTTGTTTGTTTGTTTTTGATTAAGGACAAAATGTTTAAATAGGTTTATCAGGAAAGATTTGTAAAGGATTGTATGAATCCCACTGAAATGAGGCTGTCACTTGCAGCAGGGCTCCCCTCCTACAGCCCTTTGGACATTTCTATGTCTGCGTGGGAGTAATAATAATAGAGTGGTGCTGCCACTTACATTTGGTCTATGACCCCATTCCTCCCCGTTCCCTTCACCTATTCACAGATCCAAGTCTATGTCCGACCTCCTGCTCCCTACTGAACTTGTAAACACACTTCTAAATGTGCGTATGTGTGTACATATTCTACCACCTCTTGCTGTCCATTCCTTCCCCCGTTGTTGTTAAGCAACAGTGACATAGGGGAAGGGGACAGAGCAAGGGAGAGGACGGCCAGTAAAATTGGCTGTAACTCTTCTAGGAAGGCTGCTTCTCCATCTGGTGGACCTCCCATAGGAGGATTGCCAGAGAAAAACCTCAGTCCCATGGACCCTGCTAGGTGTAGCAGCCTGGGCCTGCCACTGGTGAACATTAGCATGTCCACAGGAGACTGGAAGAGAGGTGGGATAAGAGTGACAAGGACTGCAGGGAGCTAGAGAGTGGGCTATGAGGAGACAAAGACACAGGCTGGGTGTATGTCTAGGGTTCTGGACTCTGCAGCAGGAACTGCGTGGGGAAAGTAGTCAAGGAGCTGGAGCTAAAGAAGGTTGTCTCCCATATGCAGTCTTCTCTCTTTCAGGAATGCTGCATCATTTAACAAAAGTGGCTAGCAAATCTCCATATAACTGTTGTCTTATGCTGGCAGCCCCGAACTGAGCTAGGAGGAATTAGGGAAATTGTATTTGTTTGTTATTTCTAATATTTGGAAACTTAGCCTATGTCAGAGGCATAATTCTGCTTAATTTGCATTAGATTCAGGTTGGAGGCATAGAATACCTGAATTAGAGGAATCTGAAATGGGTCTTATGTTAGAGAGGCCCAATGAAAAGTCAGACAAAGAAAAGCACATTTTCAGAAAGGATGTATTTTTATGAATTTTCAGTGGCTGGAATATTGATTGAAATATTATAAACCCGAGGTAGAAAATTCTATTAGTATCTCATTTGCATGAGTCTTAACTGTAAAGAATGAATTGGATTATTTTGAAGGGAAATGAAAGGTGTTAAATGCTTTAGCTGCAAATCACAATAAAATCCTAAATACAGAGTCATGACCGACGCACCCCACAATAAACATAAGCATTTTGAGAGTAGTTTCGTGCATTTTTTTTAATCCATAAGAAAGCAGTTAAGGATCTTGGGTGTGATTTTCAGAGAGATCCTAGGGGAATTAGATGCCTAAGTCACATTTTCAAAAGTGACTTTATACCAGATTTCCAAAGGTATTTAGGTGCCTAATGGAATTTTCAAGAGCTCCTAAGCAGGTTAGGCACCTAACTCCTATTGAAATCATTGGCAGCTAGGGCCGAGATCCTCAAATGTATTTGGGCGCCTAAATCCCATTGAAATCATAGACTTTTGAAAATCCCATTAGGTGCCTATCTGAATCTTATTCACTGTAGAAAACAATGGGATTGCTGTTATGCAGCAAAGAATGGTACTATTAGTACATATTGCACGCTGCTTATACTTGCTCTTAAATGGCCTATGTCTGCAAATCACAGTGTAGAGACTATATGGTGATAGATGCCCATCACTGTGGTATCTATGGCTACCTTTAAATTGCTTCAAGATACGTGAGGTCAAAAAGCAGGCGCATTCCAGCTGTTCTGAATGCACGGTAGAAGTTCCCATGTTATTTTGAAGTATGTTCTGGAATATAATTTAGTACATTTAAGTCACATTGATTTAGCCCGTGCAAACAGGACCCCCAAGAAAGTTTCTGACAAGGTTTTGCCAAGCTTCAGGCAGTGGCACAAAAGCCACGTGAACAGAGTAAAGGAAATAAATGGTAAGGGAAAGGATGCACAAGAGGTTGAAGCATACAAGCTGTCCTGGCGTATGTTTCATTAATGTCTCCCTTGCATAATATTTTCTCAGAACTTTTGAAAAACTCCATTAGCTCTTTCTGTTTGAAGGTGACATTTATTTTCAATTCTCCCTACAATATGATGATGAAATTACATGAACTTTAAATCAAACTTTAGTGCGACAGGATAAATAAGTCTCACAGCTGACTGCACTGAACTGGCGTCGGAACAATCGCACCAGCATTACAATTTTATCTTCTTAACAAATGTTTGTTTTCCATTTGCATTTGACAATGGAATTAATAAACTATTTTACCAATTTAAGATTTATGAAAAATAGATCTCACTCCCTAGATCCCCACCCTCACTTATCTCATTTATAGAATTTGCAATTTGCATAATGGTAAAACAGGGGCATTTTTGCTACAGCATTTCAAACACCTCAATTCTAATTTTCATGGTAATAGTAAATGCGCTTAACAACAATGGTCCATTGATCCAGTTTGTCTCCTACCTGCCCCAGAGCAACTGGGCAATTGTTAAACGTAGAAGCCACAAAACAGATAACAGAATAGACCATTAGTGCATAGGCTTTGGCTATAATGGTTTCAATAATAATTAATATGCAGGATACCTAGTCATGTCACACACCATTTCAGACTAGAATTGCATCTGTCAGTCCAAATTCTGACTACGCACAAGGCATCCAGCACCGAATCTAGTTAGACAGCTAACTGAATTAAAACAAAAATCTACAGATGCATGATAAATGCACAGGATGCTATGTCACACATGAATGACTCCTGTGCAGGCCAAATGACAGATGTATTTCCTCGACTCCAGGCCAGGCTCCAGCACAAACCACTCTTCATTTATCAATAATTGGGCCTTAATTTCATTTGGCAGTGGTGGAGCAGCATGCTCAGCTTCCTCTCCAATAGACTAACACTAATTAGACTTTTTTGGGGGGGGGGTCAATCTTTTTATTTTATCCTCTAATAATCCTCTATAAGCATAGCTATATCTTGTCCTTTTCAAGGGACAGGGTAGGCTTTACCCATAACTCATTACTAGCGATAATGGAATGGGAGTGGGAACCATTGTATTATATGTTCGAGAGTGACAGAGAGAGAGCCGCATGGGATCATATTCTGCCTATTTACATTGAATCAGTGCCTTGATTCATTTGCCACCTCTTTGGAATAATAAATGTCATGTTCTATTAGTACCTTGACACCAAAAAGGGGATTTTGTTAAATAAGTCCTATTTATCAGCGAGATTGGAGGGTAAAGTCCAGGCAGAGTAATGCTGATGGAAATGCCCCACTTCGCACCCAGTCATCAGAACCTTGCGGGTTCAATCCAGCAAAGTTGTGAGCACTCCTGAGTGGTGCTGTACACCCTCAACTCCATGGAAAAATGAAAGTGGATGGGAGTTCTGGGCACCAGAGAGGACAGAGTTCTTAGTTAACTGAATTTGGTAAAGGGAAATGTGAGGGTCTGGAGGAAATCCATGCAGTATACATGCACACACACACATACACACACACGCCCAAAAGGAATGAGGCAGGCTAATCGTATGGCTTATTTACACTGCACATCATGCTATCAAAGGGTTTACCCCCCACAGAGTTTAGCTTTACAGCTAAATTTCTTGCTGTTTCAAATGCAGTAATAGAACTGACCTTGATTTACATAAGTTTTGCTCTTATCACCTGTTTCCTCTGTGAGCTCAGAGATAAACATCATATTTCTAAACCCTTTCTTGCCTCCAAGTGATAAACTGAAGTGACTGGTCCCATTTGCAGAGAAGACCTCAGCTTTAGGTAAGTGTTAAGCTCTAATGATTGGCTCCAGGGATCAGAGCTGTTCAGTGCCACTTACATTCCCTTTAGTACTTTAGCATACAACACTGTGTTTATTGGCATACACTAAATCAGTGATGTGGTCCTGAGGGCTGATTGCTATGCCCAGATGATCTGTTGGAGTTTGCCTCATGATCCAATCTCTGGCATAATTGAAGAGGATGAGGAACAAAATTCATCCTTGTTTCACCCCAGCAACTACGCCAAATTCAACAGAGAGCTCTCCATATGGTCCAACACAAGTTAGGTAATGTGTATATTATGCCATAATAGATGAAGTCTCATAGGTTTCAGTGGCTAGTTATTTTCAAAGATCTTTCGTAGCAATTCATTGTGAATGGAACAGAATGCAGCAACTGGGAAAGTGAAAAATAGTGCTGCAGTGCAGTTATGATAGTGATGGAAAAATCTGGGCTTGTGTGAGCTTTGCAAAATAATGATGCATGCACATCTGCTTGATCTTCACCTTGGAAAAGTCTGCCATTTTTAATTCAAATTTCCTTTTGGTGAGCATAGTTAAAATATGAATAGGTAGATACTTCAAGGGCCTGTTCCCAAAGAAATGCTAAGCACCCTGAACTTCTGCTGAAGTCAGTGGGAATTGAGGTTTGTCAGCATCTTGTGGGAACAGACTCTGAAGCAGTGACAAATGATAAAATTCTTAATAACTCTAGTCTAAGCACTGGCAAAGTTATTATACCAGGTATGTAGAAGTGAAGAATGTCTATGAAACAAATTCTCCTCTTGTTTACATTGGTGCAAGCCCATTGACTTCAGTAGAGCTAAACCTAGGTAACTGAGAAGAGAATTGGACCTTTTACATTCATTCTGTTGTTCTAAATTAAAGATTTTAAAAAATTCTCCTAATTTTATTTTAATGGGTTAGTTAAAGTACCACAGACACATTTGATTATTTAATCTCAGCTGGAGAGATCACTTGGTCATTACCTGTTAGGTTCACTCCGTCTGGGGCACCTGGTATTGGCCACTGTCGGTAGACAGGATATTGGGCTGGATGGACCTTTGGTCTAACCCAGTATGACCGTTCTTATGCTTCTCGAGTCCTTGTCCCATTCTGGAATGGTTTCAAATCCATATTTATTTTTTGATTCAGAGCCATCTCTCAAAATACATGTGACTAGGGTGAGATCATCCCGTTATGGAATAATCTTCTAATAAAGTAATAGAAACACCATCATTTTAGATATTTAAAAAGTTGACTAAAACAAAACATTAGTAAAAGGTTCCCCCCCACCCAGTACCATCTCCTATGATTCTTAGTGTATTAAGTAACCAGGTATTATACTACAATTCTGATAAATAATGAAACTATCTGTATTTGAGACTGTCCAGAGCAAAGAAATTCATTGGTAGTCTAGTACTTGCTATACTTTATTTATTTGGATTGATGAGAACAATAAAGGGCACCCACTCTAGGTCTGCTAGAGTGATTAACAGATTTTATAGTTCAGTGGCTGAACTGAAAAGTCTGAAAAAAAATTCAGTCTGTTTTGAACCAAAACTGAATTATTTTTATATTTCTTAACAAAAAAACAAAACAAAAAACCCATGTGTTTCATTCAAGTTGAACAAAATACCAGTTCAAATCAACATTTTCAAGAGAAGACAATTCATTTCTAAATGAAAGGTCAAAACAGTTTGTTTAGAAGATGTTAAAACGAACCATTTGGACTTTTTTGAACTCTTTTTCCTCATATTTTAGTCAGCCAAGATAATTCTCCAAATTCTAGGCAACTACTTGCAGTCTCCCCGAAATGATGTTTATTGAATAATTTATTATTCGCTGAAAACATTTTTGCCCAGCTCTGCTACTCTAGTTACCCCTGAGAATTTAAAAAAAAACCCTAGTCACTAGAAACAGAAGAGAATCAGCAGCAGTCCCACAAAGTGTGACAATAATATCATAGATCTGCAGCTCAGATACCTCAAGCAGAATTTCCTTTCCCAAAAGCTTCCTTAAAAGATTACTCATTCATATGTTTGTTTATTATGTGTGGTTTGATGCATCATTGCTTGGCATTAAGTGAAATCCTAACACACTGACATATCCATCTTATTTGCGTGTAGGCAAGTAGCAGGAAAGTGGCCAATAATGTTTCTTTTTGCCTATAAACTAATTTTATTGTTTTACTGTGGTGGAGAAAATTGTTACATTTGTCGTGGAATGAAAACTATTAAAGATAAACAGCCAATTAACAAAATAAGGAGGGTTTTAAACATTATTTTGAAATAAATAATAGCTTCCTGGGCTCAGCTGTATTAGGGAGATATCTGTTTTCTTTCCTGCTCTAAATTCCTCATGTGGAGTGCCTCACCCTAAAACCTCGTGCATTGGTTCCAGCAGGAACAAATAGACTGCAATCTTTGGAAGGATTGAAATGATTTGCGCTCTGCTATGTTTGTTAGTTTGCAGATGTGTCAAATAGTTTGAAGGCTTGTTCAAAACAGATAAAATGGGGTCAGCTGACTCAGGCAAAAGGAACTTAGTGCAAAGAACAGAATTTGACCATGAACATTCCAAGTTGACCAAAGAACATTCAGCATACTCACCCAGCTACTTTAATGCCATGTTTCCAACCCAAAACCCTGGTGAGGAATGCTTGGACATAACTAGTTCTTATAGGATGAAATTCACCCCACTGCAGAGGGCTATCCACCTGCTAAGTCCCACTTAAACCCTGTTTAAACCCAGGCCAGTGTGGGCAGGGGGATTTAGGGGTAGGTAGAGGAGGGGCAGGGAAATGTCTAGGGGTTCCGCAATTACACAGTGAACTCCCTCATGTTAGGGAGTGCAGAGGTTACTCTCCATTCTTGCAGCTCCTATTCCAGTACAAAAGATGGAATAAAAGCTGTGTAATGGGCTGAATTCTCTCCTCTTCCTCTTGTACTTCGTTGCTTTTTGTCAGGGTGTCAAAGGATGTCAAAAAGGGGTGTGTGCAACAGTGTCCCAAAACTGCCCACTTCTAAGAGCTTCCTCCTGTCCTCAAATATTGATACCTCACTCGTTTCCAGACTTTTCTGGTCCGTTACCATGGCAATTCATTGCCTCATCACGGTCCTTGTGAACTTGTTTACCATCCCAATTATAATGTTCTCAAATCCAGGCTGATTATGACAGCTCTGTGTCGCCCATCTGTGCTTGATCTGATCAGCACTTCCACCACAATACATTGGCAGGTCACCATAACTTTGCATCACACTCTCCCCCACGTTAACTAGGCTTAACTGTTCTTAACATTCTGAAATCAACTAAATTCAGCACGCCAGCAAAATTTAAAATTCTCTGTTACAAGCCAGACAATTATGTAAGACCACAAGGGGGCAGAATCAGACAAAAAGGGCATTCAGAGCTCCGATGCTTTAAAAAATCTATTCACAACTTTTTAAAAAGGAATATTTTTATGATGCTTGTTCCTAGAGGCCTCAACTGAGATTGGGTCCCCATTGTGCTAGGCAATATGCAAACACGTAGTAAGAGACTGTCCGTGCCCCCAGCGAGCTCACAATCTAAATAGACATGATAAGAAAAAGGAAGTATTGTATTATCACCATTTAACAGCTAGGAAAGTGAGATACAGAGAGAGCTGCAGTGACTTGTCGAAGGTCATGTAGCTATGGTAGATCTCAGGATCGAATTTAGTTCTCCTGAGACCAATGGCAGTGTCTTGACCACCAGACCATCCTTCCTATCAGGGTATAAAAGACAAGAATCAGATGAGTGCATGTTGTGGCCAGGGACGGCTCCAGGCACCAGCGCACCAAGCGCGTGCCTGGGGTGGCAAGCCACGGGGGGCGGCCTGCCGGTCGCTGTGGGGGAGGCAGTCAGGGAGCCTTTGGCAGCATGCCTGCGGGAGGTCCGCCGGTCCCGCAGCTTCGGCGGCAATTCAGCGGCGGGTACACCGAAGCCATGGGACCGGCGGACCTCCCGCAGGCGCGCCGCCAAAAGCCGCCTGACTGCCATGCTTGGGGCAGCAAAATACATAGAGCCGCCCCTGGTTGTGGCTATGACCATATGTCATAATGAGAGCGGCAGCAATTGTTATTGTTGCACAACATTTTCCATTCTAACTCTTTGTTTTCAGTCACTCAGAAATGCGCTCTGAGCAGAGCTGGAGCCAAAACAACTGGGCGTTGAAGTGTGAAACTTTGCCATGAAAACAGCCCTCACTGAGGAGAAGTGTCTTTGCTTGCTCTGGAGGAAATTGATTTTGATTTTTTCACTAAGCTTGTAAAGTGTGTAGCTAAGGAATGATACACTCAACATGCTAGAGGGGTTAAATTAGCCTTGCAGAGCAAAGTCAAGTCCAATATATTGGTGTGACTTGATTAAGACACCTGGAATTGGGAGGAGTGAGACTGCAATCTTGTAAGGTGCAAAGGGGGTTAGGAAGGCTGCTATGGGATTCTCATATGTGTGAGGACTACTTGTAGGGATAGGGGTGGCAAGACTGGACATATATTAAGTGACTCTGACATATTATTCCCACATTTTTTTCAAGCAGGAGTCTGTCTGTCAATCTGCCCAGAAGGACAATTTTTTAGAAAGTTTTTTCAGCATCTGAAAATGGGTTATAATCAAAGTCCTGACATAACATTAATAACTATAGCAGGTGAGACCAAGCTCCTGCTCTGATTCAGTGGGTACTCTCTTTCCTTTACATACAGTTCAGACGTGCTGACCTGATATTAGCAGATCGTAATTGTTTGCAATGTTCCGATTGGTCCTAGGAAATTGATTTTACACTGCTTGAACTTCAGAAGTAAAAGTATTCCAAAGGGATGTTTGAGAAGTTTAGCATTCTGTCTTGGTAACAGTATTCAGGGTTGTCAAGATTAGCAGTCTGCATGTTAAAGACCATGCGGGCCTGATTCTGTGTTGAACCTTTTGCTTTGTGAAAAGCCAGTAGAGTTGCATCAAAGATAAATTTGCCCTACTGGGTTCAGATTTAAAGTTTGCAAAATATTTAAAACAATCAATCAGCATTTTTCCCCTTTAGTTACTAACACAAAGAGGGTTCCATTTTGCTGAAAAATTTGCCAGTTTTTGCCATTTCCCTCCCTTGAAAATAGGCCTCTTGTCTAGTGAAAATTAGTTTTGGTGCAAAATGGGACCATTCCAAATGATGCTGGATATTGTATTTTCAGTTTTTAAGTTTTGAATTAGCCATTTTGTTGAATAGTGCAGAAAAACTACATCCGAAGCACACAATGTCACCCATAACAAAATGACAATTTTAATGGAAACAATTAAATGAAAAATGTTCACCACATGATTCACCCGCTCTACTGTATGTTCCTTTAAAAAAATGTCTGGACCTTCAGATACCTAGCAAGCTCAATCTATTTCATTTACCAAAAAGAAGGTTAAGAGGAGACTTGATTAGAGTATATAAATAGCTACTGGGAAGAAGATTTCTTAGAGGTGAATGGTCTTTAATCTATCAGACAAAGGCATAACAAGATCCAGTGGTTGAAATCCAATGGTTGGAAGCTGAAGCCAGGTAAATTCAGGCTAGAGATAAGACAGAACTTTTTTTTTACAGTGAAGGTATTTCAGCATTGGAACAGCTAACCTGGGGATGGACTCAATTAAAAAGATTGGGACTGTTCAGCTTGGAAAAGAGACAACTAAGATGGGTTATGAGAGAGATCTATAAAATCATGAATAATGTGGAGAAAGTGAATAAGGAAATGTTATTAACCCCTTCACATAACACAAGAACCAGAGGTCACCCAATGAAATGAATAGGCAGCAGGTGTAAAACAAACATAAGGAAGTACTTCCTCACTCATTGCACAGTCAACTTTGTTGCCAGGGGATGTTGTGAAGGACAAAATTATAACCGGGTTCAAAAAAGAATTAGATAAGTTCCTGGAGGATAGGTCAATAAACGGCTGTTCACCAAGATAGTCAGGGATGCAACCCAATGCTCTGGGTATCCCTAAGACTCTGACTTTCTGATGCTTGGACTGGCCGACAGGAGATGGATCGCTATAGATTTACCCATTCTGTTCATTTCCTCTGAAGATCTGGCACTGGCCACTGTTGGAAGACAGAATACTGGGCTAGATGGACCATTGGTCTGACCCAATATGATCGTTATTATCTTCATCACTTGAAGTCTTTAAACCAAGATTGGATCTCTTTCTAAAACAGATGTTCTGGCTCAAGACATGGTCTTGATGCAGGAATTACTGGGTTAAGTTCTTTAGGCTGTGCTATGCAGGAGGTCAGACTAGGTTATCATAATGGTCCCTTGTGGTTTTAAAATCTATGAATCTATCTGAGAAAAAAATATGTGCTGGAGTCACTTGTGCCAGCTTCTGACTCAGTGATATGTGCACATTTTTCAGAGTGGAGTTTTCCAAGTAACTTAGTGTTCTGAATGAGTTTTTTATGAAACACTGAATGAGTGTTGTTCACTTTCACTCTGAGCAAAGAACAATTTTGATAGTTTCTATCCTCATTCAGCTTCTCTCTTCACTCCAGACTCATCACACTGAACACTCATTCCACTGGAGTCTTCCTGCTTAAAGACAAAGCAAATTCTAATCAGTGTTGCCACGTGTTGAGCAAGAATTCTGGTTATTTTAAAAGTTTAGCACTTTAGCGGATTCAGTTAAAAACTAGGACATTGTAGATGTTCCAAATGAAGTTCCTGGGATATTGGGAGGCCCTATGAAAAACCAAGATTGTATGGGGAAAAAATGGAACTCATGGTTACTGTTTCCAAATGCCAAAATGCTCCATGTACACACCAGGGAGGCTAAGTAAGCCCAAACACACAAGTTGTGTACATGGATGCTTTGGAATGTAGCACCTTATTGAGGAATAGATATACTGCTTTCTGTGCACTTCTATTTGAAATGCAAAGAGCAATGTTCTCTAGTTTTCCATACATGAAATCTAAAAACCATTATAATATAGCCTAAGTTCATGCAGTACCCTCAGGCTTCTTAGCTCTATGTCAAAGCAACTTGGCTATTTATGATCAAAGCTATAATTGCAATCCCAGCAGCAATTTCATTCCTGGGGTGGACTGCAGCCCTGAGGAAGGGAAGCTACACTACCCCAGGAGCAGCACCAGGAGGCACTGTGCCCCAAAGATGACCCTCTGAGGCATAAATTCTTCCATGCTCCCTCTTCCTCCAGTAAGGATGGGGATAGCAACTTGCTGTTGACCTATGCCAGCAGTGAATTACACCACTTCCTGCACCAGCCTAGCTCTTGTAGTAGGGAAGGCAAAATACCAAGGCTCTGCCCATTTCTTGCCCTATGCATTCACGGTCCAGCCTCCTACAGGGGTGTAAGGGAGGATTCTTACTCTTCCTTATTACTCAATATGGGAATGTGGTCGAAGTCCAAATTGCATTCTTGTTTATAAAAGAAAACGGGGGTGGCTTAGCAGCTTGCAATTTCAGATATTTAATAAAAAACAGTTTTGCATTGACAGGTAGCATTTGTATTATTTTATTCACAACTGGATACATAAATTCTGATTTCTAAATTAAGCTTTTAACAAGTGTACCTTTTCCTGGTTTAACACAGCCATCGCTACTTGAATCCATGATCAAAACATTTGACTCATGAAACTGACTAGACTTCAGTGGAGGTAGGAGCTATGCCTGATGAGTGTTCTAGCATTGAAGCAGAGAGCAGTGGACTAGATTCAGCTCTATTTCAGAGGGAACTGTGCCACTTTCTGAATCACAAAGCACCACTCCCTCCAGGACCCCCGGTTTTCCCTGGAAATCTCACATCCAAGTATCATGCTCAACCTTATTTAGCAGGTGAGAGCTGACATGATCACAACACAAGGTGTGATGGCTGTAGGCATCAGATGGTGCCAAATTCAGTCTTGTTTATATTTCTGTCCACACCATTCCAAATCTGAAATGGAACATTCATTTATTCTTTCAGCATAAACATTGCAAGAGATTATAGGCTTGAACGGGCTTCCAAAAGTCCATTTTTCATTTTCTTTTTCTCCTCATTTGCATCCCATTTTTGCTGATTCCAATGTTCATATTTGGAAACAGCCAGTGAGAGACTTTGAGTGGCTGCAAAGGACAGTAGCTACTTAATGAGCTGAAAGCATTGATACTCAACAAGCCAAGTCATAGCCTATGAGTTGTATCTCTAGCACCCTTCCACTGGCCATGATCAGACTGCGTTTTCTTACATTGGACAGTGAACCTTTCCATCCCTTTCTGCAGCTGCTTTTCCTGCATGGCTGCGCAATACAAAGCCGTGTGGCCACATGGACTTGGTTCTTTTTCAATCTATTTTTGCAATACTATAAAAATGATGGGTTTGGGGGTGGGTGGATTTTTTTCCAGAACTGCTTTCTGTTTTAGTTTTTCATTAAATCCTAAACTTAATTTCAGATGTGCCTGTGGCAGAAAATTTTAGTGAAATGTCGCTTTTCCTGCCAGAATAGTTTTACCGTACTTTGCTTTCTAATCCCAGGAAGCTTTATACTAAGCTGAGAAACATCTTTGGCTTAGTTTGGACAGACATAGCTGGAAAGAGAACACAGAATGCCTGTTTTTAAAAATAGACATATCTGTACTTCCAGAGACAGGTACCGATCCCCTACCTCATGTTGAGTGGCACCTTATGCCACAAACAGTCCCGTTGACTGTCACCACCAGAACAGAGAGGAGAGAGCAGGGTGTGCGCTCATCTAAGAGGAGGGATTATGACTTGGCCTGGCATTTGCGAGAGCAGGACAGAATGACAGGGAAGAATCCTTCTCCCCATCCATCTCACACATCCACACAGGGATGGGGCAAATGAAAACCTCAGTGAGAGGACAGGGAAGATCTGGGTAATATATGAAAGACATTTTCCAGTATTAAGTCATTGTCCACAAGAAACAACACATACAGTGACTATCTTTGAAAAGAAACGGTATGGCCTGGGTTTCCTAGGGACATTGCCGTGGTTTTATTTATCAGGGTGTGTCTGTGGTGGGGGGAGCACAGTGAGGAAGAGAGAGAGCAAATTTTGTGCAGAGTGGACAGCACATTTGTCAGTATGACCCACACTTAATACACCATACCAAGGCTGTCTATCTGTCTCTTTATGAGCAAAGGTTATATTCAGCTGCTTCTTCATATGCAAACCTCATCTTCATGATGGTGGGTGGGACTGGCTCCATTTAAAATGTTGTTTCCCACATTATAGGAAAGCTTGATGGAATTTAATAGGGATGAAACCAATGGGCTCTGCAGAAATGCAACAGGTTCTACAGAAATGACTACGAAAGCCTATTGAATATAACATAGAATGGTCGCCTTCCTATAGAATTGTTAAACCTTCCTATAGAGCTTAATGGTGCAACATCTCCCTGCTTTAGAATGTCATAGGCTGGTTTAAACATTTTTCATTCTTTATTGAATTCTATAGAACTTTCCCATAAGAGATTGCTTTAATCTACATATCGCTATTGATGGGCCTGAAATTAATCACCTGTCTGCTACAGGAGCAGAAATGTGCTTGTAACAGCTCTAGATTATAAACATTGTTGTTTCTTGCAAGCTTCTTCCCCAACCAAAATATCTCCCCTGCCAAATAACTCAGTTAATACTGCCCCCTGCCATTCTACCCAACTATATCAATTCTTCCCCTGCAAATAACTTCTTCCCCCACTAAATCAAGTATCTCTGCCTTCCACCTTGATCAATTCAGCCTCCTAAAAACAATCCATTCTTCCCACCAATCAATTGCCCCTCCACAAAACAGTCCATCTGACACCCTATAATCTATTTCTCCCATCCTCTATGCAGGATCCCTGTACTGATTTTTCTGCTGCTGCCCCCCATAGCTCCTGCTGTCCTGATCTCTTGATCTCCCAGCTCCTCCTCCAGCGGGGCCCTGATCCCTGCTCTGCTCCCCATTCCCCCCCTGCCCTTTATTAAAGGAGCAGTAGCTCAGGGGCTGCACTGCTCCTAACAACCCCTTCCTTTCTCTATAAAGAGCAGCATCGCTTGGTTTGCTTAGCTCCTTAAGTGGCAGAACAGCCCCCTTTGCATCTCCCCACGTGGACAAAGAATCAGGTCCTAAGATTGCCTGAAAGAATAAGTTGTTCATTATGAATAGAATGTCAAGTTCTATTCTATTTTGTAGAGGTTCCTGTACCACCATCATTGTAGTATCTGAGCTTCTTTCAATGGTGCATTAGCAACATGACTCACATCTGCCACTGGCACCTGATATACACCTGTATAAGAGACGGGAGAATTAGATCCTAGTCTGAGTTCTAAGCTTCTAACACAACCTGATACCAGGCAAGTTTCACATGGTTGTGGGCTTTGTTATGAACACCGGACATGGCTCTGCCTTAGACAGACGTACCAAATGAGACATCTCCCTTGTTGTGTATTTGTTTCAGTCCCAGCTCCCAGTGAGGAGTTGTTGTTGTTGTTGTTGTTTTAAAGCTCAGTTAAGTTACTTTGGTTGATTTTTTTTAAACACATAAGTTCTATTAATTTATGATAGGACACATGCTTGTATTCCTCTCAAGGACACAGCTGGTCCTCGAATTCAACCCCCAGTCCCTGCCCTCTTTATCTTTATCACACTCCTTTGTTTCTTTCCTCTCTTCTGACTCAGTGGCACAAGATGGCTTGAATACTAATCCCCCTCTCAGTGAAGTATTTTCTCTCTTTCAATCTACCAGGTCATATCTTAACAGATCTCTACTCACCACTATTACCATTCCCAACTCAACCAGCAGTAATGAGAAATCAAATCACAGCTGTTAGAGAGATGTAGGCGCTCTGGGGCTGTTCTCACAGCTACAGTTGAAGACAACTTCATCCCTTACCCCTGGTTTCAGCTGTATTAGTTAACATACTCTCACACTGCCATGCTGGACTGCTCCTGGCAATGCCTTGTCACTGTGGGTATAGTTGTGTTAGCCCATGTAGCAGAGCAATGACTGCAAATCATCTGACTGATTTACTCCTGTATATGAGCATCTCCGGCTAACTCTGCAGCACTTTATGACATCTGGCAAGTATAATAAATTCCTTCTAGCTCAGCTTGGGAAGCTGGACCTTTTGCTGCCTTGAACACAGCTCTGGCTATCTGATTACCTAGCTGTTTGATTACCTTATGCCCTTATGCAAAGCTTGCCAATGTCTCCATCTTTTTAGTAATTTCTTAACTCTCTGGATTCTGTGAGCTGTGGCCCCTGGATTTCAGACACGTTTTTCACAGTGTACAGCTTTGCATGCAATAGTCTTTTGACTTTAAAGCACAGGGATGGATTTTGCATGTTACAGACAGAGAACAGTCATACAGCGTTAATTTTAAACTCTCAAAACTATGGAATGGGGAGTGGAAAAGGTGGGTCTGAAAACTTCTGTCTCATTATTGTCAAGACAAATTCAGGTCTCAGATGCATCAGGGTAGACCTGGTGTAAATTCACTGACTCTAGTGGAATTGCTCTGGATTTACGCTGGTGAGAGAGCAGAATTTGCCTCAGTGCTTCCAAAATTTACGCAGGGTGCTAAACTGCCAATAGTGAGAACCTCTGCCATTTCAAGCCATTTATACTGTGTACTGGGAAGTGGGTTCTAAGCTGGATTAGTGCTTTGGTCTTGCTTCAGCAAGATGACACCAGATAGATACTACTCTTCTAGTCCTTATGCAGGGAAGACTCACATTTAATTCTGTGAGAGTTTTGCGTATGGAAGAAATATAGGACCAAGAGAAATGCCTTCTTTGAAAACAGCAGTTCTTCTAAGGCAAATCGTACTACCTTCACAGAATCAATGCTGGGCTAGCACTACATACTCTGGTGACTTAGATGATATCTGGAAATGCAGAGAATGTGAGGAGGAGAAAGGTGCCCTTCAATTGGCGGACTACTACTGTTCCCAATACCCTGACCTGAAGAAGAGCTCTGTGTAAGCTTGAAAAGCTTGTCCCTCTCTCCAACAGAACTTGGTCCAACAAAAGATATTACTTCACCCATCTTGTCTCCCAAATACCATGGATAGCCATATTGTTAGTGCTTCAGGAAACTTGGCTGAAGTTAAAGTATTGTAATAAATCCAGGGAGACCTAGAACTTAATAGTTGTGCCTCTTCTACCTGGCCACATATAGTAGTGATGAATAGAACCCACATCCACGTGCTTTGAAAGCACAGACTGCTACTCAAGACTCTTTATGAGCCTCTAGCACAGAGATGGGCAAACTACGGCCCATGGGCCACATCCGGACCACGGGACCGTTCTCCCTGGCCCCTGAGCTCCTGGCCCAGGAGGCTAGCCCCCGGCCCCTACTGGTCCCCCTCCCCCGCTGCCTCAGCTCACTGCGCCACTGGCACAATGCTCTGGGCAGCGGGGCAGTGAGTTCCTGGGGCAGCACAGCTGCAGAGCCCGGCCTGACCCAGTGCTTTCTGGTGCGCAGTGCATGGCTGGCTCCAGCTGGGTGGTGCGGCTGCCTGTCATGGTGCCACCGTGCCTTCAGCCACTGGTGCCCCAGGCAGTGCAGTAAGGGGGCAGAGAGCAGGGGAGTTGGATCGAGGGCCGGGGAGTTCGGGGGGTGGATAGGGGTCGGGGCGGTCAGAGGGCAGGGAACAGGGTGGTTGAATGGGGGCATGGGTTCTGGGGGAGGTCAGGGAGAAGGGGTGGTTGGATGGGGCAGGGGTCCCGGGGGGGGCAGTCAGGAAGGAGGGGGGGGTTGGATGAGGAAGTGGGGGGCAGTTAGGAGCAGGGGGGGCTGGGGGCGGTCAGGGGACAGGGAGCAGGGAGGATGGATGGGGCAGAGTCTGGGGGAGGCATCAGGGAACAGGGGGATTGGATGGAGCAGGAGTCCCGGGGGGGCCGTCAGGGGCGAGAAGTAGGGGAGGTCAGATAGGGGGCGGGGGCCGGGCCACGCCTGCCTGTTTGTGGAGGCACAGCCTCCCCTAACCGGCCCTCCATACAATTTCTGTAACTCGATGCAGGCCAAAAAGTTTGCCCACACCTCCTCTAGCAAAATAAGGCATTTGACATGTAAACAGACATTCGAACAGTTCTCAATCCATCCAGGAGAGGGCAGTAGTGCACATGGACATACCAGGCCAAATCCAGACCGCCAGATTCTTTTGAATGGACCACGAAATCTTTTTATTTACTTAATATTATCATTATTGTTATAGTGGTGTGAAAAGTGTTTCTCTGTAGTCTGGATCTGAACTATATCTTGACCAAGAAATTTGGACCTTGACAAGAAATAATTGAATACCCCATACTAGGTCATTGCATGCTATCCGAAGGCTTGTCTGCAAGGTACCTGCACTCGCTGAGGTGTTAATTCTATGGTGCACGAGCATATTGCGCACTAGCTGGCTCGTATGGACTCTGCTGGCATGCACTAAAAGTTCCCTGAATACAGAAACATATGACGGAGGGAACTAACCAACAGTGCGAACTCTAGATTTTTCACTTTTCAAAGCACTTTTGAGATGGTTTTGAATATACAGTTTAGAATTTGCTTTCAAGTATAAAACCTGGTATTCTCAAACCTTTGCATTAATAATGATTAAGCACTTAAATGTTCCCTGAAAGTGAACAGGAAAGGAACATAAATATAAGCAAATCAAAATTTGCTTTCAAGTTTGATTGCACGTCAGTGGAAAACCATGGTGACTTCTTGTGCAGCTCTAGCTGGCACTTCAATGCACACCCTGGCCATGTAGAACTCCAAAGCCAAGCTAGTTCTACACGTACAGCAGCAGAGAATAACACCTCAAGTTTACTAAAGATATGGCTAACGTACTTTTGAAGGAAGTTAAAAAAAATCTTTCCAGAAAGAAATAAGGGTTGATCATTTGCTATCAAACTCCTAATGGCTGACATACACTTGTAAGCAGGTCTGACTGAGCTCTCCCTGGACCACTAGCTGGGGAGGGGAAAAGGCTTCAGGACCAGACTGTATTTACATGAAAGCACCCACTCTGCCGAAGTATCCAGCTAACAGTGCTGTGTTGCCAAAGTGATCAACTTTGGCTGGTGGTGGGTTACAAATCACTTTAGTGCCGACGAGAAGCGCAGTAAAGAAAGTAACTGAAATACTTCCCTGAGAGATTGTATTTTCTAATTGGACAACCTACCCTAATTCTCAATTACTGAGGGACAATCTCCACTCATTGATATATTTTGCTTTCCACAGCCAAATCTCTGTACCACTTCTCATGAGTGATGTACCTGAATACTTGGATGCTAATATCTAAACTGTATTCTTAAATTTATTCACCTAAATTTGGGTTATTGCTGATTACGTACTATAGGTATCATATGACTTTTAAAAACAAACTTTGTATTTGTGGATAATCTAAGCACTATACCCAGATGTACAGACACCCATTTCTCAACCTGTGTATTATATCATTTTTAACATTAGCTTTAATAAAAAATTTAAATTTGAATGCAGTGGTAATGAAATTTTATCCTTATGGTATGAGTAAAGAGCAGCAGAACTGTGCTTAGCCTGTCCTGATTGAGAGGGTCACCCTCAACTGAGCTAAACTCGGATGCCAGACCTCTGTGAAAAGAGAGGGGGTGGGGGCAGGTGTCCCTGGTAAGAGGCGTGGGCTCTGCCTAAGTGTCCTAGGCATGCTTTAACCTGCCCCTCCCCACTGTCCATATATACAGCCAATTAAGGCTCCATTCGGAGTCTTTTGTTAAGTGATCACTAGAGCTCAACTCACTTGTTGAGGGACAGCATTTCTCCCCAGACTGCTTCAGCAATGAAGTTCCCTCATTAAAAGCTGAAAATCACTGAGAGCTGGGTGAAACATCAAGAGAAGGACCGGCAGAGGTCACAGTAGAGAAGCAGGTAAACATAAGAACATAAGAATGGTCATACTCGGTCAGACCCATTTAGCCCAGTATCCTGTCTTCCAACAGTGGCCAATGCCAGGTGCTTCAGAGGGAATGAACAGAACAGGAAATCATCAAGTGATCCACCCCCTGTCGCCCATTCCCAGCTTCTGGCAAGCGAAGGTTAGGGACACTTCAGAGCATGGTTTTGCATCCGTGCCAATCCTGGCTAATAGCCATTGATGGACCTATTTTCCATGAAATTATCTAGTTCTTTTTGAACACTGTTATAGTCTTGGCCTTCTCAATATCCTCTGGCAAAGAGTTCCACAGGTTTACTATGTGTTGTGTGAAGAACTACTTCCTTTTGCTTGTTTTAAACCTGCTGCCTGTTAATTTCATTTGGTGACCCTTAGTTCTTGTTTCTTGTGTTATGAGAAGGAGTAAGTAACAGTTCCTTATTTATGTTCTCCACCCCAGTCATGATTTTTATAGACCTCTATTATATCCCCTTAGTCGTTTCTTTTCCAAACTGAAAATTCCCATTCTTATTAATCTTTCCTCATGTGGAAGCTCTCCATACCCCTAATCATTTTTGTTGCCCTTTTCTGAACCTTTTCCAATTCCAATATATCTTTTTTGAGATGGAGCAACCAGATCTGCAGGCAGTATTCAAGATGTGGGCGTACTATGGATTTATAGAGGCAACATGATATTTTCTGTCTTATTATCTAACCCTTTCCTAATGATTCCCAACATTCTGTTCGCTTTTTTGACTGACCCTGCACATTGAGTGGATGTCTTCAGAGAACTATCCACAATGACACCAAGATCCACTGGAAGTGGCAGCAGGAGGCACATCAGTGATGGCTGGCAGGGTGGCCAAAGGAACAACCAGCAGAGTGGTGTTGCCAGAGCAAGTGCTCAGACAGTGGAGCAAGCAAGGTGCCTCCCCTCCCCAGTCCTCCCCCTCCCCTGGGTGGAAGGTGAATTCACACAGATGCACCTCTGAATTCTGGGTCTTCACTGACCAAGGACAACCAGGAGGGAGAAGAGAAGGGCACGCTAAAGGAACTTCTGGTTGTTGAACTCAAGAACCTGAGGCAAAAGACACTGCCCAATGTACTCTGGGGTGGGTGCCCTACTCACAGTTTTATGTTTATGAATCCTGCTTGCAGCGTTTTCCCAAATTAATGCTGGGTGACTTCCCTCCTTTCATTAAAAGTTTATTTTCTACCCTCAGACTCTGTGCTTGGGAGAGGGAAGTGTTGCCTCTTAGAAGGGCCTAGGGGGTAGTGTGTCATTTTCCTAGGTTACTGGGTGGGGGCTCGAGCCAGTTCTGTGTTGTCTTGCTGAAAAGAAATCCCTAGATATTGAACCCAGCCTGGTTGCTGCTGACTCCACCTGGCAGAAGGCTGGCACACTATAAAAAAAATACCATTATTTCTACAGTTAATGGCAGTTTTCCTTTAGCTTAAACAGTACCTGTTTCTGGAACTAAAGATCATGGGTTCTGTTTCCAGTGCTGTATGTTTGTATTATTAACACCTGTATTTATATGGAAACAGATTAATTACGCCCCTTTTATTTTAGTTTTGAACATTTAGCTCTTCAAAACAGAGACTGTCTTTTTGTTATATGAGTATACATGCCTTGCACAATGGGACCCTGACTCTTGGGGCCTCTAGCTGCTAATGCAATACAAATAATCAATAATAATAACAGCAGAATCTCCGTGAAAATTGAAATGTTTTGTAGTGAACATCTGCTCCCAAGAGACACAGGGGCAAAGGGGACTGTAGTTTGGTTTTGCAAAACCTGGCTAGCATTATTCAATTCTTTATCTCTTTTTAGTGTCTGCACACCCACGGGTCAGATATTCACATCACCACAAAAAATGCTCAGACACATCTACAAGGCCACCTCCTCAGCTGGCGTAAACTGGCGTAGATCCATTGACTTCAGATTTCCACCAGCTGATGATCTGGCCTCAAATGGTTATTGTTTCCATTCCTCAAATTAAATTCCAAATACTTTTGAGGTACCCATGAACAAGTAAGTCGTTTGCTAAAATCAGTCTCACGAATGTATCTGTTTGATTACATTTTCTGTAGTATTCACCCTTTTTGGTGAGTTTATTATGATCAAAAGTACAATTCCATTTATAGATTAGCAGCTGTTGCTATTTTAAAAAGTGGGAGAAAGCTGCATTTGCTTATAGAAATTTTTTGAGAGGTATGTTTAAATTAATCTCAACAAGATGATGATAACTCAACAGAAGAGTTGTGAAACACAATAGCTGGTGCAACTAAATGCAGCAGAGATGTGTAGAGAAATGAAAGCTTTTCATTTTCAGGGTAAACATTATTCTAGAAATTATGGGTGCTTAGTCAGTATTATGACACCAATCTAAATTCAGGAAGAACAAAATTTTCATATTCCCATTAAACAAGAATGAAAATCAGATACCAGAACCAGTCACTCAGATGTTGTGTTGTGATGATGACGACCATATAAGTACACAGATATATTCCATTTACTTATTGGGTTATGAATGACAGATCTCTTAAAGATTAGAATATTATATATATATATATATATATATGATCACCCAACTTTAAAAACCAGATTTGCAATGACAAGTTGGAAGAAATGGTGAAATTCACAAATTGACTTCACTTGCATCTGAAGAAGTGAGCTTCTTACCCACAAAAGCTTATGCTCCCAATACTTCTGTTAGTCTTAAAGGTGCCACAGGACCCTCTGTTGCTTTTTACAAATTGACAGTAATTTCTAAGTTTTCCCACAGACAGTGAACATGATTATTTTGCACTGCACCAGTCTGAGTTCTGGAACCTTTCCTCTGATTAATTAAGAACTATAGTAAGAGGGTAAGAAGAGTTTGAGGAAGGCTAGTGTGTTTTCAGGAATGTCAGAGTGGTGGGGGGATATTGTTATTGAACTGTCTTTCTCACTGGGTTTTTGTTTGTTTCTTTTTTGCATTTTTTTACACATAAACATTAAAGGAAAATAAAAATATTCTTGTTGGGATAAAAAAAGAACAATTTTATCTATATATACACACTAGGTGCTTTTATGGTTCCCATTACCATAGTATCTGAGCACCTCACAATTGTTATTTATACTCACAACACCCCTTTGAGGTTGTGAAGTGTTATTATCCCTATCTAACAGATAGGAGAACTGAGATACAGAGATAATAAGTGACTTGCCAAAGGTCATACAGGAAATCTGTGGCAGAGCAGGGAATTGAACCCAGGACACCAGCTAATGTGCCAACCACTAGACCGGTGGTTCTCAAAAAAATTTTTTCGTGGACCATTTGAAAATTGATGAGGGCTTCGGCGGACCTCTTAATGATCTTTCCAAATGTTGTTTGTACCATTAGCTAAGTATTGTAAAGCGCTTTGGATAAAAGTGCTATATATAAAAAAAACCTTAATAATTAATGTTTTTTGTTCTACAAATAAAAGCACACAACTCTTATTTTAATAGTAGTAGTCTTACCATTCTAATGCAATGGATGTGCCCTCTCTTCCCCACCGCAGCAGCCTCCAAGCTGGGGCTGGGAAGAAGGGAGGGGGGGTTTCTCCCTCTCTCCCCCACCACAGCAGCCCCCTAACTGGGCTGGGAAGGAGGGGGGTCTCTCCCCCGCCACAGCAGCCACAGAGCTAATGCTGGGAAGGAGGGCTGTCTCTCCCCGGCAGCCACAGCCCTGGAGCTGGGGAAAGTCGCCTCTTTCTCCAGCCACCGCAGCCTTGCACATCCCAAATGCCCTCCACCCCCTCTTCTCACCCCACTGCCCCCTCCCACTTACCCCCTATTCCCCCCCCAAGGCCACCACCTCACCTCACATGTGCTTCTTCTCCAGGGTCCAGGCACCTTATTAGTGGTGCAACATCTGTGTGGCTCCACTAATGAGGTGGGTGGCCCTTCGTTCTCTTGTGTGTGGCCCCCAAGTGCGTCCCTTAGAGGGAACTATCTGCGGACCACCTGAATGGAGCTTGCAGACCACAGTTTGAAAACCTCTGCACTAGACCATCTTTCCTCTTTGTTTTAAAACTGAGTTCTCTTCACTTGAAATGTTTTTAATCCTGAGAAAATAAATCTCACTGAGGGTGTTTTTTTTAAAGAATGGTATTTAAGCAATGGCATTTCTGTGAGTTAGGGGGTCATATTGGATGGCCCATTAGAGGACTTTCCCAACACAAATTCTTACCTGATTTTAATCACCTTAAGGGTATATATTTCATTATTGAAAACCATGAAGGGGAGGAATTGCACAGGGTGATCCAACAGGGAATAACTAGAGCTAATAGGATCACATTAACGATAGGAACAGTTTACCAAGGGTAGTGGGAAAAGCTCTATCCCATCACTTGTGGTCTTTTAAGAATGAAAGTCATTCTTAAAGTTATGATCTAGATCAGCAGTTCTCAAACTTCATTGCACCACAACCCCCTTCTGACAATAAAAATTCCTAGACGACCCCAGGACGGGGGACCGAAGCCTGAGCCCGCCCAAGCCCCACCTGCGTGAGAGGAGAGTCAAAGCCAAAACCCAAGCCCCACCGCCCATGGCAGGGGCCAAGGCTGACGCCCAAGAACGTCAGCCCCAGGCAGGGAGCCTATAACCTGATCCCTGCCACCCAGGGCTGAAGCCCTCAGGTTTCAGCATTGGCCCTGGGCGGTGGGGCTCAGGCTTCAGTTTGGCCCTGGGCCCCAGCAAAGCTTAAGCCAGCCCTGGTGACAACATTAAAATGGGGCCTTGACCCACTTTGTGGTCCCAACCCACAGTTTGAGAACCCCTGCTCTAGTGCACAGCTATTGCGAACTTCTCTACTAGGAAATTGCTGCGCAAAATTCTGTGACCTGTGTTATGGAGAAGATTAGATCAGATGATCATAACAGTCACTTTTGGCCTTAAGATCAATGAATCTATGAACACAAGATCATTTTTGAAGACAGTGGGCCAAATTCTACCCTCAGACACACAAATACAACTCCCAGTAGCTTTGGGTTTAGGTCCAATCCCTCCAACCTTTCTGCACAGCTTGGCCCATACAGTCCTAACTATGGATTTAGAAGCCTAACTTTAAGCTGCAAATTTTGAAAATATTTTCCATCCTATTTTCGGACTACAGACAGCAGCATAGCCTGGGGTCAGATGCTCAGCAGGTGTAGATAGGGTTAGGAGCGCCGCCAGCTTTTCTGCCGCCCTAAGGCGGCAGAAGGTCTCGCCCCGAAATGCTGCCTCCCCCCCGCCCACAGAGGTGGCAGAAGGTCCCGCCACCGAAATACCGCCGCCCCCCAAATTGTAGTGCCCTAGGCGACCGCCTAGGTCGCCTAATGGGTTGCGCCAGCCCTGGATAGGGTTAGCCCCACTGAAATCAATGGAAGAACGCTGATTTAGGCCAGCTGACAGTCTAGCTCAATGCATATAAATACAGAAAAATAGAAGGGGCAACACCAGAGATACTTACCTATCGTGATTAATCACTGCCACAGAGAAACTTTTGCAATTTACCCAGGATTCGAAATTTTTTGAACAAAATTCAAATGAAACAGCAGGAACATCTTGCTTTAGCTGGGAAACCTGGGGAACTGAAATATAAAAAAAGCTGTAGTAGGGTCAGATCTAGAGCTGGTATATATCAGAGTATATCAGATCCAATAAATGAAAGGAGATGTGCCAATTTACACCAGCTGAGGATCTGGCCCTACAGTCCAACTGTGGAGGGGACAGTAATTAGTGTTGGTGGCATGATTAAAACAAACCAGAAGTGGGTGAAAGTGCACTCGTTTGGGGTGAGCTCCTAGGGGAAAAGGCAGACATATTTTTGCAGATCAGATTTCCACAAACCGCGGGGAATGTTAACAGTCATGCCTCAGACAGTTAACTGTGGTGGTGTTTTCAGGAACTGGATAAAATCCACCAGGTGAAAATAACTGCCAAATGCAAGTCTGAATGGTACTCAGACTATAAGTGCTTTCAACATAGAATGTGAAGGAACAGTGAATATACACTCTGGCTTCAACAGGGTTATAAAATGGACACAGGGCTGTATTGTTTTGGAAATGGCACACGACTCAACTTTAGTACAAAAGACTAAGGACTCTAACTATGGAGGACAAACAAGTGATGGACAGATGCTCATTTTTAATTTGTACCTATTTTCTATAGAAAATCATATTAAGCTCATTGCACTGAGCAGTATGCAAATCCCTACTTCTCTGACTATCTTAACACAGCTGGTTTGCCAGTAAAATACACAAACTCAAGAAACAACTGCATGGACATGGAATCCTCTCCATTGACTGGCTGGAAAAAAATTGGTGCTGCCTGGAAAACAAAGCTAGTTTGCTTGGTTGACTGTTCTCATGCTCATTTCAAGTAAAAATCAGAAAGGATGGCTTAAGCAAGACCCATTTGTTCATCCTAAAATAAGTATTTGGATGATGAGTCAGTTCCATCGTTTCTGGGTAAAAAAAGACATTTCCAGAGGATTTTGCAGCATGGCTTGCTAACATAAGATCTGCCTATCATTGATTGTGTTAAAGGCTACATATTAAAGGATTGTGGTTTACAGCTTTGGAAATGTGTTAGAATGAATTACCTGCAGTGATCACAAGGAAAGACTGGCAGGAATCTTTTCAGAGACACTGAGATTGACCAATATCCACAGCTAATTTACAATGAAGATGACTTTGAGGAAGTGGTTATGTAGTTGGATATAGTAAGCAAAAGACAGGGCACATAGACCAGCCGACAACAGAATACCCCCGACATCAAGCAAAGAAGCAGATTCAGTGACCAATAGACAGGACATCTGCATTTTGATGCTTACATATTCTACAGTTTCATTGCAATGAACAGTAATCAGCTAAACTTGTCAGAAGTTAGGAGTTATGATGAAGGGAGGTTGTAGAGAGGGATCAGCTTTAGAGAGAGAATAAAAGGACCAGAACATGTGTAGACATGATAGAGACAAGATGGGTGGGGTAATATCTTTTATTGGACCAACTTCTATTGGTGAAAGAGACAAGCTTTCAGACTAAACAGAGCTCTTCTTCAGGTCATGTTGTCCAGTTTGTTGAAAGGACTTCACACTGTTCAGCTGAGGACTTCTGATCTCTAGTGCAATTCTTTCCTGGAACAGCAGAAGGTCATGCACGATATAAAATCCTAGCCAAAACAGTTATATCATGCACGACCGTCTGCTGTTCCAGGAGTCTTGTTTAAACAAGATGTGGGTGAGAACCAAAACCCCAGGTCCACATATCCACAACCTTTGCAGAGGTCCAAACCCAACCTTCACGACTGGCCCCTGTATCTATAGTTGGCAAAAACACAACCCTAGAGCTAAGTAATCACAAACTTTATAGCTTGATCTTATCCCTATTCAAACCCTTATGAAATTAAACAGACGGATTTCACTTCAAAGGTGTACATGTTCAGACTACTCACTCCTGAATAAAATCAGAACTGTGCAAAACTATCATTCTAAAATCCAGCCAAACCTCAGTTTTCAATCTAAAACAAGGGGAATACCTGTTCTGTTCACCTGAGTTTCACTTTGAGATTTTAGGTAGTTAAACTCAACACTCTAAGTGAAATCCACAGCACATGACCCTAATAGGAACAAAAAAAAAAATTAAGACGTTTGTACAAAATGCTTCTGAAATGGCACGGAGATAAATTTTGCACATAGATGAAATGTACAAAAGCTCTAGGAACATGTTTTCTCTTTTCAAAAGCTGTTTTCTAAATGTCAGTTTTATCGCCTTTTTTTAAAAAATCATTTATGACCATATGTGTTTTTATGATATTCACAACATGCTTGTGCCACACAAGATGCAAATGTAATTTCCTGTTATTATGGCACAATATGCATAGCAACAATGAGAGATGAGTGACACAAAATAATGAAAAGTTACTACATACATATATAATATATATATATGTGCAGTGAGAGGCAATGAAACACTAGAATAACCAAATGTTTTGCTTAAACTCCCAATTCTCCACAATTGCACATATCCATAAGGACCGGGCCAAACCTGGCCCAAAGGGACTTTCAGATCTTCAGTGAGTTACTGATAGGATCTGTTTGTTAAGGAAGCCATCATCTTCATAGGAAAACATAGGCCTGCTTCTCCATTATTTGGCACATTAAATTAGCTCAAGAAAGAGCTCTTGGAGTCATTGTGGATAGTTCTCTGAAAACATCCACTCAATGTGCAGCAGCGGTCAAAAAAGCAAACAGAATGCTGGGAATAATTAAGAAAGGGATCGATAATAGGACAGAAAATATCATGTTGCCTCTATATAAATCCATGGTATGCCCACATCTTGAATACTGTGGGCAGATGTGGTCGCCCCATCTCAAAAAAGATACTGTATGTTGGAATTGAAAAAGGTTCAGAAAAGGGCAACAAAAATTATTAGGGATATGGAACGGCTTCCGTCTGAGGAGAGATTAATAAGACTGGGACTTTTCAGCTTGGAAAAGAGGCAGCTAAGGGGAGATATGATTGAGGTCTATAAAATCATGACTGGTGTAGAGAAAGTGGATAAGGAAGTGTTGTTTACTACTTCTCATAACACAAGAACTAGGGGTCATCAAATGAAATTAATAAGCAGCAGGTTTAAAACAAATAAAAAGAAGTATTTCTTCACACAATGCACAGTCAACCTGAGGAACTCCTTGCCAGAGGATGTTGTGAAGGCCAAGACCATAACAGGGTTCATAAAAGAACTAGATAAATTCATGGAGGATAGGTGCATCAATGGCTATTAGTCAGGGAGGCAGGAATGGTGTCCCTAGCCTCTGTTTGCTAGAAGCTGGGAATGAGCAACAGGGGATGGATCGCTTGATGATTACCTGTTCTGTTCATTCCCTCTGGGGCACCTGGCACTGGCCACTGTTGAAAGACAGAATACTGGGCTAGATGGACCTTTGGTCTGATCCAGTAGGGCCATTCTTATTGTAGACTCAGTTATACCTGTGATGGGTAGTGTTTTACACCCATTTGTATAGGTGTAAATTGGAATATTGGATTTGGTCTACTTACAGAAGATGGTGAAGGGTTAACATTCCTGCTGACAGGGGATGAATCTTGCTTCTGGAATTCTAAATGGAGTTAGAGACCCTGAAATGGCAATTCATGCATAAATTAGGCACATGCTGAAAAGACGAGATGGGGAAGGGAGCATGCAGAAAGAGCTGGTTCTTGAGAACAAGAACATGATGAGTTAATGTCGGAGCTTCCTTTCTGGATCAGCCCTACATGTCAGCATTGCGATATCCATCACGGCATTGGGTGCATGATAACCATCAGTGCTGCAACTAGAGGTGGAGTACTGGCTTTTGCCCTTGGCAGGGGCATTACAAGGCAGGAGAGGGCTAAGTTTGATGGGAACCTAGGTCTAGTGGTAGCAGAAATGGCTGGTGTGGGTATGTGTGAGAGAAGCTAGGTCAGAATGGTGTGAGGGTAACCACAAACTATGTAGAGAGGGCAGATATCAAAAGTGAGGGACAGGTGGTAGTGACAAGAGATGAAAGAAAGGAAAATGAGGAATATTTGTCAGGGAGAAGGTGGGTAGGGAAAAGTAGGTAGGGATAACAGGGAAAGTGTACAACAATGGGAGGAGGAGTGTAGAGACCAGGGGTCCACTGGTGGGTGGGGCTGAGCAAGGCTCTACTTCTACTGGTTGGCCTTCCAGGCCTGGCAAATTCTGTCTGGATCCCTGATCATTATGTACAGTGAGTGTTCTGATTCCCACCCAGTGTATTAAGGCACGGATAGTCTTTCCCTAACATCATATTTTCAGTACTAGCTTTTTCTTTTAACCAAAATTTACGTGCTGGTTTCAAAAAGGCATGCGTGCTAGAGTATAAACTGACAGGAGAAAATACATTCAAAGCTGTTAATTATTATTATTGTTACCATAGCACCAAGAAGCCCTGATCCTAGACTAGGACCCCATTGTGCTAGGTGCTGTACAACAGAACAAAAGGACAGTCCCTGCCCCAAGGAGCTTACAATATAATTCTAAGACAAAGACAACAGGTGGATGCAGACATACAAGGGAGTACCAGGAAACAATGGGACAGTATTGGTCAGCATGATAGGCAGTGGTCTCAGCACATCAGCCGCCTATATTAAACTCCCTCACTATGGGCTATATGGTCCTCTGGATTGCATGCTACAGATAAGGCTGAAAGGTGTGTGTGTGTTTAGGGCGGTGTATGGCAAGTTATAAAACCACTTCCAACTCACAGAGATACTGTACCAGAACCACAAAAAACCTGCTAGAATTCCTTGGGCAAAAAGTCACTTCCCCACTCTGTGCCTCTGTTTCCCTCCCCAGTCTTTTGTCTTGTTTATTTAGATTATGAACTCTTAAAGGCAGAAACTGTCTTTTACTGTGTGTTTATACAGCTCATGGCAAACTAGAGCCCTGATCTCACCTGGGGACTCTATACATGGCTGTAAATAATAATAATTAATAACACTGGTCTACAATTTTTGAGAAGTCATCTGCTTCAGAGATAAAATGTGCTATTTATTATGTATTTTGATGTGCTGAATTCAAATATGACAATTAAAACAACTGATTGGCTACTGTTGCTAAGATATTTAAGTTTTTACATTTTATGTCTATGTATTGTGACAAAGTTCCTCCTCTATCTTGGTTGGTCCTGCACTTATTGGCAGATTTTCCTGCCTCAGAGATTCACCCTGTGGGTTGAGGAACAGCCCAAAGACCTTCCCCTCTGGAAGAACCCACAGCCCAGGTCAATTGGGAGCTTGGGGGGAACTCATGCCCACCCTCTACTCCAGGTTCCAGCCCAGGGCCCTGTGGACTGCAGCTGTCTATAGTGCCTCTTGTAACTGCTGCATGACAGCTACACCTCCCTGGGCTACTTCCCCAGGGCCTCCTCCAAACACCTTCCTTATTCTCACCACAGGACCTTCCCCCTGGTGTCTGATAATGCTTGTGCTCCTCAGTCCTCCAGCAGCACTCACTCTCAGCTTCTTGCTCCCAGCTCCTCACACTCCCACCACAAACTGAAGTGAGCTCCTTTTAAAACCCAGGTGCCCTGATTAGCCTGCCTTAATTGATTCTAGCAGCTTCTTCTTAATTGGCTCCATATGTCCTAATTAGCCTGCCTGCCTTAACTGGTTCTAGCAGGTTCCTGATTACTCTAGTGCAGCCCCTGCTCTGGTCACTCAGGGAACAGAAAACTATTCATCCAGTGACCAGTATATTTGCCCTCTACCAGACTCCTGTACCCCACTGGTCTGGGTCTGTCACAGTATCTTGTGTAGATAGTAGAGTTTTAATCATAAATTTTAAACCTAGGTCTTTTCATGTGTTTATGCTTGCTTTACATGATAATATTTCACCTGTCCTGTTTATGTAACACTTTAAAAATCAGCCAAAGGGTTATATAAATAAAATGTATTATGAAACAAAAGGCAAAAAACTATTATGTGCATAGTTTAGTCCTATTCAGTGTCTACTCGGCGCTTCTTGGCTTGTCTCTTGTATTCATTAAATGGAGCATCTCTTGTCACTGTCCAGCAATAGTCTGCAAGCATTGATGGGCTCCATTTGCCCTGATAGCATTTCTCCATTGTTGTAATGTCCTGGTGAAATCGCTCACCGTGCTCGTCGCTCACTGCTCCGCAGTTCGGTGGAAAAAAATCTAGATGAGAGAGCAAAAAATGTATCTTTAGTGACATGTTGCAACCAAGGCTTTTGTATGCCTTGAGGAGGTTTTCCACCAACAACCTGTAGTTGTCTGCCTTGTTGTTTCCGAGAAAATTTATTGCCACTAACTGGAAGGCTTTCCATGCTGTCTTTTCCTTGCCACGCAGTGCATGGTCAAATGCATCATCTCAAAGAAGTTCACGAATCTGAGGACCAACAAAGACACCTTCCTTTATCTTAGCTTCACTTAACCTTGGAAATTTTCCATGGAGATACTTGAGAGCTGCTTGTGTTTTGTCAATGGCCTTGACAAAGTTCTTCATCAGACCCAGTTTGATGTGTAAGGGTGGTAACAAAATCTTCCTTGATTCAACAAGTGGTGGATGCTGACCACTTTTCCTCCCAGGCTCCAATGACTGTCGGAGTGGCCAATCTTTCCTGATGTAGTGGGAATCTCTTGCACGACTATCCCATTCGCAGAGAGAACAGCAGTACTATGTGTATCCAGTCTGCAGACCAAGCAAGAGAGCAACAACCTTCAAATCGCCACAAAGCTGCCACTGATGTTGGTCATAGTTTATGCACCTCAAAAGTTGTTTCATGTTGTCATAGGTTTCCTTCATATGGACTGCATGACCAACTGGAATTGATGGCAAAACATTGCCATTATGCAGTAAAACAGCTTTAAGGCTCATCTTCGATGAATCAATGAACAGTCTCCACTCATCTGGATCGTGAACGATGTTGAGGGCTGCCATCACACCATCGATGTTGTTGCAGTCTACAAGATCACCTTCCATGAAGAAGAATGGGACAAGTTCCTTTTGATGGTCATGGAACATGGAAACCCTAACATCACCTGCCAGGAGATTCCACTGCTGTAGTCTGGAGCCCAACAGCTCTGCCTTACTCTTGGGTAGTTCCAAATCCCTGACAAGGTCATTCAGTTCACCTTGTGTTATGAAGTGTGGTTCAGAGGAGGAGGATGGGAGAAAATGTGGGTCCTGTGACATTGATGGTTCAGGACCACAAGTTTCATCCTCTTCCCCTTCCTCGTCTGACTCAAGTGAGAATGATTCTGGTGCATCAGGAACCGGCAATCCTTCTCCATGGGGTGCTGGGCGTATAGCTGATGGAATGTTTGGATAATGCACAGTCCACTTTTTCTTTTTTGACATACCTTTCCCAACTGGAGGCACCATGCAGAAGTAACAATTGCTGGTATGATCTGTTGGCTCTCTCCAGATCATTGGCACTGCAAAAGGCATAGATTTCCTTTTCCTGTTCAACCACTGGTGAAGATTTGTTGCACAAGTGTTGCAGCATATGTGTGGGACCCACCTCTTGTCCTGATCTCCAATTTTGCAGCCAAAATAAAGGTGATAGGCTTTCTTAACCATAGTGGTTATACTGCGCTTTTGTGATGCAAAAGTCACTTCACCACAAACATAGCAGAAGTTATCTGCACTGTTCACACAAGTACGAGGCAGCTCTGCTCACTTTGGCTAAACAGAAATGTGTCTCTTTGCAAAATCAAACACTGACAAATAAGAAAGCATGACACTTTATGATTTCTAGAGCTGATATAGGGCAATTTGTTCAGCAGAGTGATGTAAGCTTCGTTATGATTGCATCATCCATGACTTCTAGGAATAACATGATGCAATTCATATCATGTATGATGCAATGCCAGCTTCAGATTGCATCATTCATTGTTTTGCCTAAAAAGCAAGTTCTGTCCAAACCCAGTCATAGATTTATTCATAGATCCAGTCAAAGATGTATTTTAGCCATTTCTGGTTTAAATTGAGATCCCTTCCCTTTATAACTCACTTATCCTCTGTCATTCCCAAGTCAAGGGTCGTATATACTGACCCAATAGCGTATCTTGAAAACTAGAGCCAATCAACAATTTTAAGCATCATTTTCGTTCTCAGTGACCCAGAATTAGTAAAGTTTGACTACATTTATTTCAGAAGCATTTTGGCTGTAGAGCAGTATAATCAATAAAAGGGGGTTGGTGAATGGGACTATGGCAAGACCAGCTTGGAAAGATATATCCTATGCTATGTTTGTTGCCTAATGAAACCAGAAACATTTATATGGAGACACAGCATGAAAAGTACCGGGGCATGGAGTTGTACCAGTGTAAAATTAGTGTAAATCTGACCCAGTATCTATTGCATTGTTCTATGGCTGCTGTGACAGATTGGAAGATTTCTTGTCTTTCTGCTGCTTTTCTAGACCATGCTCTCTGTTTGGTCTAAAGACCACTAATGCGTGTATAATTGCTAGGTGTGATTAGAGCTAGCTGAACTTTGTTGCAAACAATTTATCCTTGCATTTCAGAAGTTTACAGCTGGATTGTTTTAATTTGTTCTGTGATAGATGTGACCTGCAAGTTCTCAGCCCAAGAGTAAAAACAACTATAATGTAACACAATTGTAAAACAGTGCTCCCACCCTGGACACTTTGCAAAATAGAAAAAAAAAATAAAAAAGGACCAAACTTAGGTCCTGATATTCATGTGAGCAGTCCCATTGAAGGCTATACCATAGGCAAATTAAAACAACCAGGCTAAACACCAGAGATTAACAAATAAATTTAATCTGAATGAACAGGCTCTGGACTCTCTTATGTAATCAGGAGCGTAACTTTATGTATTCTTATGCCAGCTGGCAAAATGCTGGGTAACCAAGAGATGCCAGAGAGTGCCCTTTTCCATTAATTATAGGCAGAGCCGATAGTGACCTATACTTATACTTAAGGTTGCCTAACACCTGCCATTAAAAGACCCTGTTTTTAGTTGTTTATAATTTTGCCAAACTTAAATAGTTCAAGGTGAAATTTTTCCATGCCTCAGGCTGAATTTTTCTGGAAAGTCTCAGTTAAAATGGTGCAGCTCTTTCTGAGAATGAGATGAGAAATAATCTTAAATGTTAAAAACTTCTTACACCAGTTTTATTGAGAAGCTGCAGAGCCTCCACTCTTTGGAGCAGGAACTTGAAATTTGATCGGAGGTTCACCATGGTGTCAGGGATGTATTTTTTACCATCCTCATGAAAGTCAACCCAAAACTGGCCACACCCTTCTGAAAAATCTCAGTTTGTGTGTCCTCAGTAGTGACTTGTTAGAGTTTGGCTGCTAAATTCTCTAAAGATTTTGTCTGCACTGAGAATTCTCCAGGGTTGCAGGGCTTGAACAGGATTTAACCTGCTTTTGCTTCTTTGGGGCACCTGGGAGTTGCTGTGGCAACTAAGAGAAGGAAGACTGTCTCTCTCCGATGCTCTCAATGCTCTTCCTGCTGGCACCCTGCTGGATACTGAGTCTAGGGAAGTAGGAGACAGGGAAAACTGGAACATGAGCAGGGAGAGGATGAAGAGGGAGGGGATGAGACTGGGACAGGAGCTGGGGAGGAGAAAGGGGGAAGCTGGGGGCGGGAGAGAATGAGACCGGAACTAAGGGAGAAAGGGGAAGGAGATTGGGGTAGAAGCTGGGGAGAAAGACTGGGACAGATGATGGTGGGTGGACAAGCGGAAGTGGGGGAACAGTGAGGAAAGAGATGGGGTAAGGGAGGGAGACGTGAGACTGGGACAGGAGCTGGGGAGGAGGAGAAAGACTGGGACAGGGACAGATTGGAGGGTCTGAGTAGGAGGGGTCAGGCTTGGGGCAACAGAATCAGAAGGGTCTGTAACCACTACAGCACACTCCCTTCCAGAACCTGGAATTAGACCCAGGATTCCTGAATATCTACACTCCTCTGCTCTGTAGCAAATACCTGTGAAATCCATTGGCAACATGTGTGTCTCTTCCCCCTCTAGCTGCTGGGCCATATAATGTTTAGCCACCTAATACTGTTCCTGGGTACTCCATTAGCTTTAGTGGTAGAGGAAATGAGCTAAGGATCTAAAAACCTTGTTGATGCCCCATGCAGAGTTTAATTTGGTTCCACATAATTGAATTTCTGTTTTTCAGTGTTCACTGAAGCAGTCTTTAACAGATGGCCACATACTATCTCAGAATGCAAGCACATAATAGGGCCAAATAAGGTTGCATAGGCATTTCCTAACTTTTGAGTACTTGACTTTGAAAACTTAACATTCTTTTAACAAAGTTTTTTTTTTTTTTTTTGCTCTATATTGTTTCCTATCTGTCAAGTGGTAGCAGATGTTCAGGGTCCTACTTGTTGGCTTCCCAGTGGAGGAGAAATCAGTTTAGGTTTATACCTTGTTTTATTTACACATATACACCAGACCTAGATCAGAGGTGGTCCCAAACAGCATGCAGAACAATCCTATCTTTCCGGAATCTCATTCCAACACCACTGCCAGGGAAAAATTCTTCCAAAACAATTGACTCCAATCAGAGATGAAGGCAGAGAACAAATTCCCCTGCTACTCTGCCAGCACCTTTTATAACAAAACTAAAAACAGCACACAGCATGTCTTCTAAAGACGGAACATTTGCTCATATGCTAAGAAAAAGAACTTGGAAGGGTATGTGTAACAGTTCCACCTGGTGTCCCCAGAAATAATATCTTCATGCATAAAAGGTATGTTAAAAGAACATTATGAAGGTTGCAAACTTAAGCACATAAAATGTAATAAATGCCAGAATTAGTTTGCCTGTGTAACCTAATTCAGCACCCTTGTGAGTATGCATTATGGTACAGTCTTTAATTACATGATTACATAATATTTTTCCTGCTCCTCTTCCAATCCCCTTCTCCCTATACCCAGCCTCCAGTTGCCCACTCTCACCCACATTTCCTATCCCCACTGACTCCCAGTCCCAGTCTCCATCCCTAAGCTCTTTGTCCAATCTCAGCATTCCCTCCCTACCCTCCCCCAGTTTCTTTTCACTGCTAGTCCCAGTCTCCCTCCACCTGGCTCCCAGTTCCAGGTTTCTTGCCCAACCAGTCCCAGTCTCCTCTGCCCCCTGTACCTCAGTTCAAGTATGTTTTCCCTGCCAGTTCCAGTCTCCCCCGCACTCCAACTCCCAGTCCCAGTTTCACTCTCCCTCCTCAGCCAGACTCTGGTCTGCCTGAGTCTCTACCCTGCCTGTGCGCTTCGTCCCCTGGTCTATCTGCCCATTGATCTAGCTCTTTTCTCTTGCAAATCAGGTAGAGTCCTCCTCCATGCTGCCTGGGTCCAGCATGGGGGGCACTGAGAGCACAGGAGAGACAGGTTCCCTGCTCGCAGTTCAGGTGCTCAGACGTGGCCCAACTCACAGAAGCCCAGAGCTGAGCCATGGGCTGGAGCATGTCCAGTGTGCACTTAATCTTTGGAGGATTTAGCTGTAAAGCTCTAGCAACTCTCTATTGAGCATATGCAAACTTCAAGTTCCTGCTCCAAATCATGGGGACATTAGAGCTTCTCAAAGAAAAGGTCACCAGAAAGTTTTAACGTGAACAAAAGAACCCCATATCTTCCCTAACCTGAAAAATAAGTAGTGGTACAAGGTTTGCCTATTTATATATGTGTGCATGTGTACACACATGCAGACATGCACAATGTCTTGGTTTAAGTGAGGTCTTGATTTAAAACATTTAAAAAATAATAATTGATGTAGGAGAGACACCCAAGGAAAGGAAGCAAGAATACAGGAGAGTTCCTGAATGGTAAATGTTGCTAGTACGAGCGATGGGTTTGAACTCCATTCACATACAACCTTGTCCCTAGCATTTCCTGACTTTTGTTTCATCATGCATGATGAGGCTCAATTTAAATGAATACCCCAAATTAAAAAACATAGTAAGAGGACCAAAAAAGTGCCACCATGGCTAAAAGAAGCAGTGAGAGGCAAAAAGGCATCCTTTAAAAAGTGGAAGTTAAATACTATTGAAGAAAATAGAAAGGAGCATAAACTCTGGCAAATGAAGTGTAAAAATATAATCAGGAAGGCCAAAAAAGAATTTGAATAACAGCTAGCCAAATACTCAAAAAATAACAGCAAAAAATGTTTTATATACATCAGAAGCAGGAAGCCTGCTAAACAAACAGTGGGCCAACAGGACGATCAAGATGCTAAAGGGGCACTCAAGGAAGATAAGGCCATTGCAGAGAAACTAAATTAATTCTTTGCATTGGTCTTCATGGCTGAGGATGTGACTGAGCCATTCTTTTTTAGGTGACAAATCTGAGGAACTGTCCCAGACTGAGGTGTCATTAGAGGATGTTTTGGAACAAATTGATAAATTAAACAGCAATAAGTCACCAGGATCAGATGGTATTCTCCCAAGAGTTCTGAAGGACCTCAAATATGAAATTGCAGAACTACTAACTGTGGTATTCAACCTATCATTTAAATCAACTTCTGTACCAGATGACTGGAGGATAGCTAATGTGACGCCAATTTTTTTAAAAGGCTTCAGAGGCAATCCTGGCAATTACATGCTGGTAAGCTTAACTTCAGTAGCAGGCAAATTGGTTGAAACTATAGTAAAGAACAGAATTATCAGACACCTAGATGAACATGATTTTTGGGGGAAAAGTCCACGTGGTTTTTGTAAAGGGAAATCATGCCTCACCAATCTACTAGAATTCTTTGAGGGGGTCATCAAGCATGCGGATAAGGGTGATCCAGTGGATATAGTGTACTTAGATTTTCAGAAAGCCTTTGGCAAGGTCCCTCACCAAAGGCTCTTAAGCAAAGTAAGTTGTCATGGATCAGTAATTGGTTAAAAGATAGGAAACAAAATAGTCAGTTTTCAGAATGGAAACTCCGCCTTTCCCCCGCTTCCCCCAGCAGGCTGCACTGGGACAAGTAGTGTTCAATATATTCATAAATGATCTGCAAAAAGGGGTAAACAGTGAGGTGGGAAAGTTTTCAGATGGTAAAAAACTACTCAAGATAGTTAAGTCCAAAGCTGACTGTGAAGAGTTAAAAAAGGATCTCATAAAACTGGGTGACCGGGCAACAAAAATGGCAGATGAAATTCAATGTTGATAAATGCAAATTAATGCACATTGGAAAACATAATCCCAACTATACAACTAAAATGATGGGGTAGCTCTTACCACTCAAGAAAGAGATCTTGGAGTCATTGTGGATAGTTCTCTAAAAACATCCACTCAATGTGCAGCGGCAGTCAAAAAAGCTAACAGAATGTTGGGAACCATTAGGAAAGGGATAGATAATAAGACAGAAAATATCATATTGCCTCTATAGAATCCATGGTATACCCACATCTTGAATACTGCATGCAGATCTGGTCGCCCCATCACAAAATATATATATATTGGAATTGGAAAAGGTCCGGAAAAAGGCAACAAAAATGATTAGGGGTATGGAACAGCTATCATATGAGGAGAGATTAATAAGACTGGGACTTTTCAGCTTGGAAAAGAGATGATTAAGGGGGGATATGATAGAGGTCTATAAAATCAGGACTGGTGTGGAAAAAGTAAATAAGTAAGTGATGTCGTGGTGGGAGTCTGCTATAGATCACCAGATCAAGGGGATGAGGTGGACGAGACTTTCTTCCGGCAACTAACTGAAGTTACTAGATTGCAGGCGCTGGTTCTAATGGAGGACTTCAATCACCCCGATATCTGCTGGGAGAGCAATACAGCGGTGCACAGACAATCCAGGAAGTTTTTGGAAAGTGTAGGGGACAATTTCCTGGTGCAAGTGCTGGAGGACCCAACTAGGGGCAGAGCTCTTCTTGACCTGCTGCTCACGAACAGGGAAGAATTACTAGGGGAAGCAAAAGTGGATGGGAACCTGGGAGGCAGTGACCATGAGATGGTTGAGTTCAGGATCCTGACACAAGGAAGAAAGGAGAGCAGCAAAATGCGGACCCTGGACTTCAGAAAAGCAGATTTTGACTCCCTCAGGGAACTGATGGGCAGGATTCCTTGGGAGAATAACATGAGGGGGAAAGGATTCCAGGAGAGCTGGCTGTATTTTAAAGAATCCTTATTGAGGTTGTAGGAACAAACCATCCCAATGTGTAGAAAGAATAGTAAATATGGCAGGCAACCAGCTTGGCTTAACAGTGAAATCCTTCCTGATCTTAAACACAAAAAAGAACCTTACAAGAAGTGGAAGATTGGACAAATGACCAGGGAGGAGTATAAAAATATTGCTCGGGCATGCAGGAGTGAAATCAGGAAGGCCAAATCACACTTGGAGTTGCAGCTAGCAAGAGATGTTAAGAGTAACAAGAAGGGTTTCTTCAGGTATGTTAGCAACAAGAAGAAAGTCAAGGAAAGTGTGGGCCCCTTAGTGAATGGGGGAGGCAACCTAGTGACAGAGGATGTGGAAAAAGCTCATGTACTCAATGCTTTTTTTGCCTCTGTCTTCACAAACAAGCTCAATTCCCAGACTACTGCACTGGGCAGCACAGCATGGGGAGGAGGTGACCAGCCCTCTGTGGAGAAAAAAGTGGTTCAGAACTAGTTAGAAAAGCTGGATGAGCACAAGGCCATGGGGCTGGATGCGCTGCAGCCGAGGGTGCTAAAGGAGTTAGCGGATGTGATTGCAGAGCCATTGGCCATTATCTTTGAAAACTCATGGCGATCGGGGGAGGTCCCGGATGACTGGAAAAAGGCTAATGTAGTGCCCATCTTTAAAAAAGGGAAGGAGCAGGATCCGGGGAACTACAGGCCAGTCAGCCTCACCTCAGTCCCTGGAAAAATCATGGAGCAAGTCCTCAAGGAGGAGAGGAAAGTGATCAGGAACAGTCAGCATGGATTCACCAAGGGCAAGTCATGCCTGACTAACCTAATTGCCTTTTATGATGAGATAACTGGCTCTGTGGATGAGGGGAAAGCAGTGGACATCTTATTCCTTTACTTTAGCAAAGCTTTTGATACAGTCTCCCACAGTATTCTTGCCGGCAAGTTAAAGAAGTATGGGCTGGATGAATGGACTATAAGGTGGATAGAAAGCTGGCTAGATCGTCGGGCTCAAGGGGTAGTGATCAATGGCTCCATGTCTAGTTGGCAGCCGGTATCAAGCAGAGTTCCCCAAGGGTCGGTCCTGGAGCCTGTGTTGTTCAATATCTTCATTAATGATCTGGAGGATGGCGTGGACTGCACCCTCAGCAAGTTTGCAGATGACACTAAACTGGAAGGGTGGATACGGAGGGTAGGGATAGGATACAGAGGGACCTAGACAAATTAGAGGATTGGGCTGATTAGGTTCAATAAGGACAAATGCGGAGTCCTGCACTTAGGACGGAAGAATCCCATGCACTGCTACAGACTAGGGACCAAATTGCTAGGCAGCAGTTCTGCAGAAAAGGACCTAGGGGTTACAGTGGATGAGAAGCTGGATATGAGTCAACAGTGTGCCCTTGTTGCCAAGAAGACTAATGGCATTTTGGGCTGTATAAGTAGGGGCATTGCCAGCAGATCGAGGGAAGTGGTCATTCCCTTCTATTCGGCATTGGTGAGGCCTCATCTGGAGTACTGTGTCTAGTTTTGGGTCCCACACAACAAGAAGGATGTGGAAAAATTGGAGAGTATAGCGGAAGGCAATAAAAATGATTAGGGGGCTGGAGCACATGACTTATGAGGAGACACTGAGGGAATTGGGATTGTTTAGTCTGCAGAAGAGAAGAATGAGAGGGGATTTGATAGCTGCTTTCAATTACCTGAAAGGGGGTTCCAAAGAGGATGGATCTAGACTGTTCTCCGTGGTACCAGATGACAGAACAAGGAGTAATGGTCCAAAGTTGCAGTTGGGGAGGTTTAGGTTGGATATTAGGAAAAACTTTTTCACTAGGAGGGTGGTGAAGCACTGGAATGTGTTACCTAGGGAGGTGGTGGAATCTCCTTCCTTAGAGGTTTTTAAGGTCAGGCTTGATGAAGCCCTGGCTGGGATGATTTAGTTGGGAATTGGTCCTGCTTTGACCAGGGTGTTGGACTAGATGACCTCCTGAGGTCCCTTCCAACCCTGATATTATATGATTCTATAAGTGTTATTTACTCCTTCTCATAACACAAGAACTGGGATCATCAATGAAATTAACAGGCAGCAGATTTAAAACAAACAAAAGGAAGTATTTCTTCACACAATACACAGTCAATTTGTGGAACGCTTTGCCAGAGGATGTTGTGAAAGCCAAGACTATAACAGGGTTCAAAAAAGAACTAGATAAATTCATGGAGGATAGGTCCATCAATGGCTATTAGCCAGGATGGGCAGGGATGGTGTCCCTAGCCTCTGTTTGCTAGAAGCTGGGATTGGGCTACAGGGAATGGATCACTTGCTGATTACCTGTTCTGTCATTCCCTCTGAAGCACCTGGCATTGGCCACTGTCGGAAGACAGGATACTGGGCTAGATGGACCATTGGTCTGACCCAGTATGGCAGTTCTTATGCATCCTTAACATTCTTTTAATGTAAGGGGATTTTAGTGGTTTTTACTATGGTTTTAGAAAGAAAGAAAGAAAGAAAGAAAGAAAGAAAGAAAGAAAGAAAGAAAGGAAAAGGTGGGAAAGAAATTCCATAATCTGGAACTGTTTGGCTAAACACCACTTGTATGTTCTGTCCAAATCACCCTAGTAGATATGGTAGAGTGAGCAATGAATTGAGACACCAATGCATCTATTTAGTTGCCAAGAATAAGGTTAGGGAAAAAATCGTGGTCCCAAGAACAGAAAAAGTGGAAGCTGTTTACTCAAAATGCAGACTAAGAAACGAAAGAGTGAGTAGCATCAAGCATTGATATTGCTTATAGCAGGGCAACTCCATTGATTTCAGTGGCGTAAATGTCAGTGGTATTAGAAACATCAGCTTTTAATGTTTTATACATTTCTAACTACAAGTTTGAGGACAGGGAGGTCTTGTCGTGGAATAAGACTGTACTGAACTGGCCCAATATTGAGGTGAAACCTTACCTGTCTCTGCCCATTCATTACCTACTTAATGAACTGAAAGGGGCTTTCAGGCTCTGCATCTGACATGGACCAAAATTACACCACAAAAATGTATTTTGAACCTGCTGCAAACATCAGAAGCCTAAAATGAAGTATTTTAAATCCCTCTTTAAAGTACAGTTTTTAATAGATGAGACACTGTGACCTTCAGTGACACATACTGTTTATATATACACACACAAAAAGTAGCTTCTGCTTAAAATATTCATACCTTAGTTTGCAGACTGACACATGTAGCAGTTAGGAAGCAAAAGATTCCAGAGGGCTTCAGCTGTCTGATTTTAGCTTTTGTAGGAATTGCCCATTGAATAATAAATTTCCATGAATTATTTAACAATTTTACATGTAATACACTGGAATACAATTCCCACCTTGGTATGTGTTTTAAGTACATAACTTTATTACAGCTTCAGAAAGGAGATCTTGCTCCTTTCTTGTCATATTGCAGCTTGGAGTATTATTCACAATAGCCTCTGTGGAAGAGTGCTGACATATTTTTCTCACACATCTCTGAGGTCACAGGTTTAAATCCCAGTGGGGGCCAGGTGTAAGCTTCCTTCACCATCTGTGAATCCAAGATGAAATATTTCTGCTGCATTTGTAAAATGCATAAACTCGTATTTATAACAGAGATTGTGACTGAATTTCTTTGCAGTTTTTCTGCACGAGCATATTCTGAAGCTAGAGGTGCACTTGCACGAACTGCTGTCCAATGCTTAAAGCAGGGACTTGCCAGACAGGCATCCTAAATTCTATTCTTAGCTCTTCCACCGACTTTATACTTGACTACAAAAAAATCAATTATCTTCACTGTGCTTCAGTGTACCCATCTTACAGATGGGTATGATAATAATAATATCACCTGCCTATCTCATATGGGTGCAGTTAATAAAACTGGTTGAATTATATACATTGTGCATAATATTCATTTTGAATTTAGCATCTTTTTTCTCTTCACAAATTGTAAGCAGCCCTGAAGCAAACAATTGTGCCCAATCCTGCCACCTCTTATTCATGTACCTACTGTAAATCTTTGTCTTCCCTGTTATACAACAAAATAATGCAAAAATATATTCAATATTATAAAGTACATTTAGTATAGCTGTTTTTAATAACTATTGGGGACAACTGTTTGTCCCCAGGGCAGTTTCAAATACTTTTACCATGTGTGGTTCATGTCAAATCTGCCTTCAAATTATAGCTTGAAGTCTGATATCAGCAATTTGCATCATCCAAGACAAGCTCTTCAGTGAATTATTTTTGTTCTTTCACTGTCCATGTGACCAGCTGATTTCAGATAAGTAAATCAACCTCAAGATTTATTTAACTCTCTTTTTTTTAAAGAACTGTGATAAAAAGGAAATATGCAGAATTTTGCTTTTTTATAAACCCCTTGGAATTACACTAGGGATGGATTTGGCCTATTATTTACAATCAGTGGGCCAATTTCAGTCTGGTGCAAATGGGCACAACTCCCAGTGGAGTAAATTGGAGTTGCACTTGTTTATACTTGCACTGAAACTCGACTGATATATCAGTTACATATTTATAAATAATAAGCAGAAGGATTTTTCCAAATGTGTGTGGCATAACGTTGTCCTAATTTAAGAGCTTTTGTATCTCCTCATAAAGAGCACTAGAACAAGAGGATTAGGGGGAAATTCTTTGAAAATCAGAGCCCGTGTTATTGCTTCTTGATGGACTAACAATTCAGATCTAATTGATCACCGCATTAATTACACATAATCTCTATGTACTAGGGTAGCCTTGTGGGATATTTCTAATCAAATTAAAACTAATTCAAAGCAATCTGAGATTACAGAATGTTTTGTCTCTATTTTAGGACAGGGAGTCAGGGGATATGAAATGCATATTACATCTTGATCTGAGTGCATGCACTGTAAAAAGGTTTTTAATATAATCACTTCAATGGAGTGATGATTATGCATACAGTAGCCATATAGTAGGCAAGCTCATAGAAAGGAATTTTTTAAATTAATTAAACAGGCAACATAAAAAAGCTCTGAAGCTCTAATTTCAGCATGAAAACAAACACCTTACATGAGTTTATTTTTAAAAATAAAGGACCCAAATGCTACCCTACTGAAGACAATGCCTTTTCTAGGCCCTAGTTTATCTAATAGTTAAATGTATGCTTAAATCCACTTTTATTCGGCAAAGCCCTTATGTGTGTGCTTAATTTTAAGTAGGTGCTTAAGTCCATTGAAGTCATGCTATACATGCAGCTAGGTACACATTTAATTTTCTTTTCACTAAATGCCTAAATATATGTTTTGATTTATTTTTGCTAAGACGCCATCAGGCTTTTAATTTAAATATGTCCATCCCTAAAAGTACTGTTTCTTTATTGCAGATGAAAAAGAAGCATGCTAGCCAGCCTTATGGCTTACGATGAAAGTATCCAAATATAAGCAGTAAATAAAAAGTCTGTGGGCCAGATCCTCATCTGATATAAGTTGTCATAGCTTTATTGGCTTCATTCAGTTGAAGATTTAGCCTTGTATATCTAGTTTATTCAGGCACTCATGACTAGCCAATTTCTGATGTCAGTTATGGACTCAGATCCTTTATCAGATCCCTGACAATCCCATGCCAAATTCAGGGAGCCACAAAAAGGGCATATTACCACCATAAAACCTTCTACAGATTCTACTGTTTCTTGATTATGCTTCCTTATTAAATAACGAATAGGTGAGAATGCTTGACTGTTTCACAGTCTCATCTGCTCCCCTCATTTGACGAATATGCACGAAAAGCCAGGAGCAGGAACTGAAATGTGATCTTTCACCTGCTGGCTATAGTTGCTAACTTCTAAACCACTGGAATGGATTCCACAATACTCCCAGAGCTTGTTTATTTAGGAAAGTTAGACTAATTATAATGCAACTGCTTTACACTCACACATCTCAAAGAGACACCTGTTCCTCAGCTCCTGCTGGCATCTCAGATCAGTCCTAAAATATCTTAAACAGTACAGAGAAAATGTGGCAATTAATTAATTTGACATTCTCAAATTAGTTGTTCTATGTATATAAGTAAAGCCCACTGGAGGACAGGCACTGTTTAGCTTAAAACATTCTGCACCTGAATCTGTCCTCCCTTACAGTGTAGCTCTATGCACTTCCTTACAGCCTGGTTTGCAATGATGTAAGGTGAGAGATGAAATCAGGCCCTTCCCATGACTCTCAGGGCTTTTAGAGAGAGGGCAACAACAACCCAGAGAAGATGGGATCCTTCCTGTATATTGAGCACAGGCTTTGATATTGCAAAGCAAGAGCGTTCTTTTCCAGATGGGCAAAAGTCTCCAGTCTTCTCACAGATGGTGTTATTGAGCTTACAAGGCCAGAAACTCCCCTTTGACCTAAACCTCTTAAAATCTTTGAACATTGCGAGTAAGTGGCTTGCTGTATGTTTAGAATAATAGAACACTTTGGAAATTTCAATAAAAAAGTGGTTTATAGATTCTAATTAAATCTTTTTAAAATGTATAGCAGACACCAATTCTAGTTAACTTTAATTTAGGACTGACATTTACATGCTGTCTAAGAGGTGGGAATTCGGGATGGACAATTCATTTTAATTTTGGGGAAAAATATCATTTAAATGTCAGAAAACTGCATATTTAACATTTGCAGTAATTAAGTGATTTTAATTTAATAATAAATTGCTCTTTCTTTATCTATTTACACTCTTTCGTCTGTCCTCGTTGGCGCTTTCTATAATGATTCAACTACTACTAATTACTTCTTTTCAAGTGTAAATATGTTTTAATACTTTTTCTGTCCAGGTAGCACGTTTACTATTTAACTGATAATAACCTGTTTCACAAAATCTGTAATTTGGGGGCTTCTTTTGTGTGACAAAAGTTTTTATTTATACCTTGAAACAACAGTCTAGACTATCAAGTCTGGATCTGATTCTGGTGTAAAAACCACCAGCTGGAATGGTTTTCATTTAAACAGGAAGAAAATTCTACAATAAGAAAATTTAGTCACCTTAAGCAATTGTTAAAAATAACTTTTTTTGGTAACACTTCATTTTTGCAGGGCACTATGTGCATCCAATCCATCTGTCTAAGAATCTCTGGATTTTTTAGGGAGTTCAGATTCAGCTGCTTAGACCCAAATGTATTTTGAACATTGTATGTCTATGTTTGCTGGACCTTAAATAATTTTCCTCCCCTGATCCTATTTCTGAGTCCTCCTCCTTCTCTGTTAAAGCCCAGGAGAGGATGCCATAGTTCTCACTTAAAAAAGTTGTTCTTTGGAGCAAACACTCAAAAATGTCCCTAATTTTGAACAGAAACCTCAACATTTTTAAAATTTAGTTTGGAAGAAAATAAACAGGCAAAAACCTCAAGCTTTGATTTTTCACTGCAAAACCAGCTATTTTATGTGTGAAAAGAGCAAATATCTTTTCTGGGCCACTAAGTGTCCCAAAGGGACATTTTTCTGGTGAAATTTTGCAAAATGGGATTTAATGGATTTTTACTCAGTGGTAGACTTTACTTTGGTTTTAACAAACATTTATGTCAGGCCAAATGCAACCATATGGGCCAGATCCTCAGCTGGTGTAAATCAGCCAGTTTATGCCAGGTGGTGTCTGACCCCCTAGATCCTACCAGTTCAACTCTCCATTTTCATTCCAGGTGATCCACTCATCACTATTGGGACTACCATCCATCATCAAGGCAATCCATAGTACAGCTCTGATTCTATATAACTTGACCAGATAACAGGAACCTGAAATTCTTTAGTCATCACATACCCTTCACCTTGGTTTGCTTTAGCATCTTGCATGCATACATCTTAAAATGCTTTGATGTCCAACTTTTAGCTGCTGCTGCTATATCCTTTTGCTGAGTGCTCAGGTTTTTGCTCCATATGTTATGGCTGAAAGTGTACATGTGTCAAAACCCTTTTTAAGCAGAGTTAGCTTAATGATACCTATTATTTAGGAACTGTAAATCAGTTTAATGTTTTAATTAAGCCATTCAGTAACTTCAGACACACAGTGTACTGGAACCCTCATGACCATATGGATGTGCAGTGGGAAGTTTTCAGCATGGCGCACTGGGATTTAGCTGTATGACTTCCATTAACAAATCTAAAAAGCAGGAAATACACCTCTGCTCCTTTAATCTGACATGCTGTGGAGCTAACAAAAAGGTGTGGAAAGCAAAACATTTCAAGTACTTGAAATAGCTGAGTATCAGAGGGAAAGAAAATCATAAAATGGCACGATCAGCTCTAGAGGAACAATGACACATTAACCTGTATCCATTCCACCCTGGCCTGAGGTCCTATCAGATCTCACAAGGATGGTCAGTATTTGAATGAGAGACCTTTTCCTCCAACCTCCTTTTCCCCCAGCCTTCTTCCCCTCCCCTCACAAAAGGAAGTGGGGTTGGTTATTCAGAAGCTGATGTGTGGAGCAAAGTCCTTAACTTTGTATTCTATTCTTATAGGAATGGCAGTTGCCAAAGCGATTGTTCTGAGTTCAATTGCTCCATGGCAGCTAGGGACTGGTGCAGAAAGTGGCGAGGATGTGATGAAAAGAGATGAGGGGAAGCTCTGTTGAGGCTTCTCAAACTCATTGTTTCATTAAAAATTTCATAGTGCAAAACAATAAAAACATTTAAACCACTCAGCTTCTTTGCTTAAAGGAAATAGGATATATTATTAGTAACATTTTATTTCAATAGTGCCTAAAGGCCTCAACAACGTCAGAACCCCATTGTGCTAGGCGCTGTACAAGCATACAGTCATGATAGTCCCTGACTCAAAGAGCTTGTGTGATGACCGCCATCTTGGCTGACACAACAGCAACTGAACCAGGGACTTCCACAGCTAAAGAACATGAACTACTATAGCTTGAGCTAAAGCTCCCTAGGAAGGGGTTGTGCATAACTCTTAGCCAATCAGTAGCAGTGATCACGTTGTCACCTGACTAGCCATCATCAGATTGCTGTTTCTAGTTTACATTACAGCAGAGGTGAGCCTAGAGGGGGGACTTGGAGGAGGATAAGGTGATGGCTTAAGGAATTTTGACTAGGGACTTTTCACATGACTAGGGTCAGCGTGGGAGAAAGCGTGAAGGCACTTGTGGGAGAAGCAGATGATCAAGGCTGACATTGTAGGCAGAGCGGAAGTACAAGTTGACCTCACAATAAGATGGAAGGTCAATGGTTGGGTGGAGGTCTTTGAAGGTTAGGATGAGAAGTTTGTGCGTGGTGTGGGGGAGGAGAGTGAGCTCATGGGGGCTTTAAAGAGGGAATGGTGGAATCGGAGTGATAAGAGGTTTGCATTCACTTCAGAAAATGAGAGACGTTTTGGCTGGTTTTTGTATGTTTTGAAGTTGTTCAGCCAGCCCTGGTTTTAACCCACACAGTTAATTTGTATTCTAACTTTGAAGGATTCTTTTATCTGAGCATAGCTGTGCAAATACCTGGCCAAATTCTGCTCTGGCCAGAGTGAATGGGGAAATAGGAACACTGGCTAGTACATTCATTGCTCCACAAATCCTACCAGCCAGGGCAGGAGTCCATGGAGTGGGTAGGAGGATAGATGGGGATAGGGCCATGTCTATTTAGTGCCATGATGCAGTTCCCATTGTGAGAGCAGATCATCTAATCTAAGGCGTTCCTGGGTGAACCTTATTCTTTTTGCCCACTAACAAATTCATGCAGTGGAGGGAAGGACCTGGCATGGTATTTTGTTATTTTGTCAGTAGTCACTAAAATACATTAATAGAAATTACTTCTTTGTGCCCTGTGAGGAAGGGCCAAAGAAGCACTATTTGGGTCCTTATCCAGATTAGGTTTAGATTAGGGTTCAGCACTAGTATTCAAAGGTTGACTTGGATTCAGCTATGCCACAATCTCATCAATATCTTAAAATCATGCCATTAGAAGTTTTGTCTCAGACTACACCAGGGGTAGGCAACCTATGGCACACGTGCCGAAGGCGGCATGCAAGCTGATTTTCAGTGGCACTCACACTGCCTGGGTCCTGGCCACCAGTCCGGGGGGCTCTGCATTTTAATTTAATTTTAAATGAAGCTTCTTAAACATTTTAAAACCTTATTTACTTTACAGACAACAATAGTTTAATTATATATTATAGACTTATAGAAAGGGACCTTCTAAAAACGTTAAAATGTATGACTGGCACGCGAAACCTTAAATCAGAGTGAAAAATGAAAACTCGGCACACCACTTCTGAAAGGTTGCTGACCCCTGGACTACACCATCATGTATTTTACAGAATCATGGAAATGCAGGTCTGGAAGGGACCTCAAGCGGTCATCTAGTCCATTCTTCCAATGCTAAGGTAGGATTAAGTATAGCTAGAACATCACTGACAGTTGTTTGCGTAACCTCCCGTGATGAAGATGCCACATACATATACATTAGTCCAATAGCTTTGGTGTAAATGAGCAATCCCATTAAATCAATAAAATGTTTTGTAATGGAATGGTTACTCCTGAGTAACATTTCAAGTAAAATCTCCTTTAAATATTTGAGTGTGAATGGGTCATTAGACCACACTGTCTAGGGATTTTACAATAAAATAAGAAGAATATTGCAAGGGTGGGGAACCTTGAGGTGCTGAAATACCAATATTTTTCTCATTTCATTCTGAATGAAACCCCAAGATTTTTCAATCCAGAGTAAAAGCAGTGATCAGAGCACTAATGGGAATTGAAGTGGTTAATATGCATTTTAATATGCTGGCCTTTTAGGGTTGTATCCTGAACTCAGTGGTAGTTGAGGTTGCTTAGACCCTCACAGGACTGGGCTACTAAGGAAACCAGAAGCAACTTCCTAACCCTGCTGGCAGGACCACATGCTCTGCAGGAACTATGACTTCATTTGCTCAGATGTCTTTATTAAGTGTCTTAAACAGAGAAATGAAATGTAGTGAATGTTTATAAACATCACTGCACATATTATTAATATTTTCCTATAGCCGGTGGTAACCTTTTGCAATTTGAAATTTCAATGACATTAACAAAATTTTGGATTTCAGTTTTTGAAAAGTGGGGGAATAGGTGCAATTTCCCCTCAGCTCTATTCTTTAAATTTAAATAGCACTTCAGAACCAAATCTCAAAGTGCTCTACAAGATGTGTAAGTATTATTATCCCCATGTGACTGCGGGGATAACTGAGGCCCACATGTTACATTATTAAGTGATATGGCAGAGGTCACATACCTCATCTAGCATAGAAGGGACAAAAATGAGCTGTCTTCATTTCTCAACACATGCCTAGTCCATTAGACGACTCTACTTCTCTTTGGGTATTGTGAGTAATACCATCCTTTGAAAAGTACCAGTGTCTGGTATCTAATTTGCTGAAGGATGACTATATATGCATTTTAAGTGTAATATCAAATAATTTTAAGATATGAACCTGTTTCAAAGTACGGCGAGGGAACATTTCAGATTGCTTGTCTGTAATGTTGGATATTTTCAATAACCAGCATTAAAATGTGTGTTGAAAACATTTCAGTTAGCTTGTCTTTATTACAGGATATAACCAGTCACAGATCTCTTAGGCTGGACTCATTCAAAGAAATCTTGTGCTTCACTACAGATGTTTCTAAACATTTGGATTTATTTTTTATGAAGGTTTTACAAGAATCAATTCCCATTTATAAGTCTTTTTTTTTTTTTTTTTTTTGAAGACGGAAGAAGATTTGGAGAGCTCTTTCTGGTGTTCTGTTTGCTTTTTAAAACACTACAATTTTATGTGAGCTACAGCTTTTACAGACAAAGTAGCTATCGCATTTCACAAATCACTACTTCTGGAACCACATTACATGTGAAATACTGGAGCAGCGAGACTGAAAGCTGATAGATTTAGTGGTCACAAGGTACAGAAAGAGAAATTAGATTCATGCGCTAGCAGTAGAACATTTTTCGGGTGGGGGAAGGTGGCTGCTTCCAAAGCAAATCAGAATAAGGAGAGAATCTAATGAGAAAATTATTGAATTGAGGGTTGTAGTCTCCTGAGCCTTTCCCAACCCACATGCCATTCTAGGGGTTAGGGACCCAATCCTGAGAAGTGCTGAAGTTAACTGGAGTTGAGAAATTCAGCATCCGTTAGGAGGTGCTCAGCAGGCTGTAGATTCTACCGTAGATTGTACCAATACAGTAACAGGGAAGTAGAGGGATGGGAAGCTCTAGAGAGTGAAAATCCAAGCAGGATCCCCCCTTTCCCCAGTTAAATTCTAACTAGAACTCTGGTTAGGGTCCAAAAATTCCTAACCCAAGCACAGTGTAACCTTTCTACCAAGGTTTGTCGACAACAAGTTCAAATGTCTAGCTGTTACTTCTGAAAACTTAAATAACACGGGCTTGAGCTCCCATCCAAAAACCTGGAAGACTATATATAACACCCTGCATACCCTTTACATACATCCCCACTCAGAAGCACTGAGTCCAGGGGTTTGAGACAAAGAAAACTTTATTGGGGGAACAACAAAATTAAACTTGGGAAAACCAGAAATCAATAGATTTATAGTTTCTATTGGGCAAAACTCCCCAGGGAGTCTTAACAGTAGTCCCAGCCTCAGTCCTCCTCTTGCAGCTGTGAGTGGCTAATGCATTTGAGTCACTTCTCTGCTCCCTAGCTTCACAGTCACAGCTTGTTGTCCAGGCTTGGTGGAGTCCAAGAATTCTGGCAGGTCAGTCTCCAGCCCCGAAGGGAATTGCTGCCTGGATTGCTATAGGGGCTGTACCACATGACCCAGCTGAAGTGATTTAATCTTTCATTGCTGGATAGTGAGGCCTGAATTGGAGTCCTTTCGATAGGGTGCTGCTCTTTACAGCTTCAGCCCAAGCAACCTCAGCTCCATCATCTGCCTCAGCTCAGCCTACCGCCTCGAAAGCATCCACTGTCTTGAACCTGCCTTTCTGCTGAGTCTTTGGAGAGGGATCAGTCGTATGTAGGACCCTTAACAGAGTCCTTGCCACCAGAGAGGCACAGCAGCAGAAGATAGGAGCCCTTCCCCTACCCAACTGGGCTTGGCTGCAGCCTCAGTCAGGGTGACCCCTCACCCTAGGCACATTTGGTGCAGTTTTCTTTTCCTTTCATTTACCAACAGGAATAATAGTGTTGCCCTTTTTGACACAAACGTCTAGTCAAAGTTTGGGGCCCTGAGGGTCTTTCAGTTGGGAGTAGAAACTGGTAATATTACCTGTCACCCTGCTTCCTCTGTAGGGAGGTATTCCTCAGCCTCCCAGACTCACTTTTGTACAGGCACAAGTGATGGGATCACAACGGAGGGTTCCTCTGTGGAGGCTTCTCCCTGGACAATGGCAGACCACGTAAGATGAGGGGAGAAAGAGAATCTGGCAGTGCAGATGCAGACTCTGTTTCCTGCTGGTCCTTTGATGTCCCAGACTCCTTCCCACAGCTTGTTGTCCAGACAACTTCCCACTATCCTGGGGTCCCACATTCTTTCCAGGGACCCCCAAGCCAGAAGTGTGTGGCCAGGAACCCCTCAAATGACCAGGGTCACCACACAGGAAACATTTAATCTTTTCAGAGGTAACAAACACTGTATAATCCGCCCCATCTATGTGGTGCTTTAAAAACAGGTGCAAGGGCTGTTCAGGGTTATTTAGAACCACATAAATGTCTCACATTTGGGTTCTTGCAGCCTAACAGAATCAACCTAACAGCATAAGGTACCTTCCCATAACAGGGGAGATCGGACACTAGCATCTCATTGTGAAGGAAAGCATGTGGCGGTGCGGGGGGCAGATTGGAAAAAACTACTTTAGTAGCAGGAATGGAAAAACATAAACAAAAGACTTCTTGACGCAGAGTCCCTCCTGTACCAAACAATTCACACACTGCTCCTGGGCCAGTAAAATCACTATTGATTTACTCATTTGAGAAGCAGATTTTATATTGGCACAGCCAATAACCTTACCTACTCTCAGCAACACATGCTTCACAGTGCAGGAAACAGCAGGCACGCAGCAAATCCCCCACTGCAGGTCAAATGGCTAAACCCATCTGAAGTGGACACCACAGAGAAACCCTCAGTTCCTCAAGGAAAAAGGAGGGCACTAACAACACCCCTAAAACAAAAAAACAGCATGTAACAAAATAAAAACAAACACAGCTAGTGCACACAGCACATACCAAACACAGCCTCACTCTCAGAAACTCCCACAATCCCTAGAGAAAGAGAGAGGTTTAATAGCTTTAGAACAGAATCCAAATTATGTCTGTCAAACCCAACAGTACATATGGCCACTAACCTAGGAAATCTTTCCTAACTCACCTGTTATGGAGTGTTCATTGAATAGTGCACTTTTATTTAACACATTACCATTTCTTTTAGATTTCCCCAATCGTGGGATATTCTCCATTAGTTTTCAAACCTTGATCAAGTTTCCAAGCGTTTTGTCTTACACTTGATTTAGCTTTGCTAGACTAAGCACATTATTAATTGGTTCTCCTTTTATTTACAGTACTATTGCTTGAAATATACACTACACTCTGTAATTGAATTTTCGGAATACAGTAATTAAAAAAGTCAAAAGAGCAATAAACAGAGGTGTTAGTAAATAATTGCATCTGAGGATGAGCATAAATCATCCAGATTAAATGATTTTATTTCATATTTGAACTCTTTAATTTTAATTTATGATTTCCAGACAATTTACAATTGCTGCTGACTACATTTTCTTCTCTGTGTCATATAGCCTCAGTGCTGCTAAAAGGATCTTGAAGCATTCTGCGATTTTTTTAGTTTTTGGATTTTCTTTTTCCAGAGGTGAAATGTATAAAAATGTTGAGGTTGGTGAAAGAAAAAATGATCCGAGGCCAAAGCATGCTTCAGACTTGCTTAATGTGGCTCAGTAATCAAAGTTCAGAAGTCAAAGCAGGAATGTTGAGTGTAATTCAGCACAGTTTGAAGTGGCTGCTTAAAGTGTGCCTTCCTATTTAAGCATTAGACAAGGGGGCGGAGCCACAATTATACTGATGGCAAATTGATCAACTAAGTACAATTCTGTGTGTGGCTGTGATCTTCTGACATGATTGTAAATGGAGTGAATGCTTTTTCTAGGACACAGTTAAGCATCTAAAGTAGGATTAGAGGTGGCATATCCTATTAATCAATACCACTGAACAGTTTGAATAAATATCATATCATGCACCTTCTGCCAAAGGATATCTGTAAGTTTTACCAATATTGATTTATCCTCACCACACCCATTAGTGGTAGGTATTAGTGTTCCCATTTTACAGATAAAGACACCAAATCACAGCTATATTAAATAACTTTTCTAAGCCCACCGTGTGGCAGCTCCAGGAAGAGACCTCATTTCTCCCTGACTCCTAGTCCTGGCTATTAACTACAGGGCCATCCTTTCTTGACCTGTTGCCCAGAAGCTGGAACTTGTTCTGCCTGCAGCTTTAGAAACTAATGCCAACCATTCTTACTCCCATCATAATGACTTCTATTCATTTCTATTCATTCATTTCTAAGGGGTGCTTGTGGTTTTTTTTTATAGGCACCACTACAATGGGCAACAATTTGCTCTGTATAAAATTTTTATTTATAGTTTCCTTTGCATCTGCTTAGCCCTCCATAGTGGAATATGTTCAAGTGCTAAGATGTCCAATTCAATGGTAGTTAAATGGGAAAATCACCCGTTTCTCATTATTATAAACTTCAGGGACCTTTAGGACCACATTCTCTGCTGTGCAGTTTTTCTGCTTGGCTCAGCAGAGAGGAGAAGCCATCAGGGAGCCAGAACATGTTAGAGCAGTCCCACCAGCTGGTGATGGTCCCCAAGGAACCATCTGCCAGCTGAAGATAGCTGGAGTGATACGTGCATCCAGCATGTCCATCCCTGCCCAACATGCTCCCTGTGCCAGGGGCTGCAAGAAGAGAGGCATAGGAGCCAGGTACATCCTCTGGGAACTCCCACAAACTGGGAAAATCCCCAACTAGGGGATTGTGGCCAGTCCCCCTTTCCTTTGTGCTGCTCAGTCATCAAGAGGGAGTAGAACGGACCAGAGATTCTGGTCTTTACTATTTAACAGTTCCACATAGGTCTGGACATTTATGTTGGAAGCAATTGACTAATTTGAGATTGGCATTAATTTCCCTATATTGGCAATGCACTTTAAAGTAAATATCAAGAGCTCCAGAAGGTAGCAACCTTTAGGCACTTTAGCAGAAAGGGCTGCATAACACTGCACCATATAGAACAATAATATTTTAGTAGTTGCGGGTAGGAGGAGTGTGGTTAAAATTGCCCCTTTAAGTTCTGTTTGCGTAATGCTTCCTTTTGGTCTCTGCTGGCTGATGGTAGGTCAAATGTGACATGGAGGGCTCAGACGGCTAGTATCCAAGTAAGAGGTTGGGAATCAGCAGTGAGGGGAAGCACAGCAGAAAAAGCTGAGGCTTCCTGGTAATGGGGATGGTGGGGACATCCTAGACAAGAGACTCTTGACCCAATCTAATCTACCAGCAACCCTCTGCCTGGCCCAGTATTGTTTAGCAGAGCTCTAGGATACATAGGGAATGGTGGACAGTGCAGGAGCCTATAGTATATCTCAGTGGAGACAATCAGGTGATTTGGGCCCCAAATTTAAGTTCTGTACAATAAGAAAAAGGTTTATAAAATCAAACATTAAGTGTTTTATTTTTATGACAGTTATTTTTTAAAAAACTGTTTCGATGAAAAATTGCTGGGTTTGGATTTGAACATTCCCTATTGTATTTGCGATGCAAACATTGCATGATTGTTCATGCGCATTAGCATCAAAAGTAAAATTGATGAGACTACTTTTTTTGTCCAGAACTGAGAAAAAATTTTTAAAAGATAGTTGAAAAATTCTGAAAACTAGACTTTCAAGGCCAGAAGTCAATGAAGAGATGCCAGTTTACACCAGTTGAGGGTCTGGCTTTTAAAAGTAATTTCACTTTCAATAATCTGTGATTTTTTACCCTGATAAAGAATTTTTTTATATGACAGGGGCTGTAAATAGCTCTTTTTTCTGTCTTATCTATAACTGAGAACACAAACCGTAGTGTGTTTTTAAGCAGTTTCTCTCTTGCTGATATGATAAAAGATGGTGAAGATACTTTAGTGTGCTGGCTAATTCATTTTGCCCAGCCATGAGGCATGTCTTTGTGATACCAATGGTAGGATACTGCATTGCACTTTATTAAGAGATACCAAAAAAAAAAAAAGGCTGATCCTTTTTTTGCATTAATACAGAATGTCATAGCTCAAATACTGTCAGACAAGGGCAGAGGGGATTATGCCTACCTGCTGTTGTGTTTACTTCACTGGTTGCCTGTGTGGGGCATAGACTGAGTTTTAAGGCCCTTAATGAGCTGGGTCCCAGATAATTTCCTCAGCTTCTGGCCTCCTGAAGGCCAAGGGGATGAAGCTGTAGGAGCCAGAAGGCTTGAGAGACAGGATTAAGTCTCTATCCCTGAGCCTATGGCTCTGAAGCCAGGGAAAATTTCCCCCCCTTCGCCTTAGAATAACCATGCAACTAACCTTTTTTAAAGCAGGTTTAAAACTAATTTTATTTCAGAAGGCCTGTGGCATGACATATTGATATTATATGTAGTTTTATACAGGTGGTTCATTTTATTGTAAAGGGTCTTAAAGCCAATATTTTTGCTTTGTTAAAATAAGAATTAAGAAATAAACTTGAAAATCTAATATTTGCTTCACTGGTAATGATGTTTCTTCCCACCCTGACACGCACGCTCTTGCTAACTATGCTAGGGTGGGGGCCAAGTGGGACGCAGACAAGCAGCTCTGTTAGCTTTGCATCACCTGAAGATTCCTTATGTCAGGGGAAATTCTTGCCTGCCCATTTTTGGGGGGGCTAAAAGTTTCACTTGTGCACATTTAGGCCCCAATCCTGCAGTGGGACCCCTGGCTCCAATGGGACTGCTCCCAGGTTTAAAGTGAAGCCTGTGTGAGAGTGTTTGTAAGATTAGGAGCGTGACTTGTACTCATTTTGCTCAGAGAAGGTCTGACTCTGAGTTACACCAATGTGAGAGATTCACAAATATTTTCTGCCATTTCCATACACAAGTGATAGTGCACAAAAATTTCACAAGTGTCTGCGTGCACCAAATTGGACATGCAGAGATAGAGGCCAGTTTTTAGTATTTGTTCTCAGTCTGAAGAGCTATAATAGTGCTGCTAACATAGGAAATAAATGTGTTCTAGAAGATATTTAACTTGACATTGTCCCTTTCATGTAAGATAGGCTTTTATTCTGTATTAATTTCATTATAAAGTCCCCAAGATAGTCATTTGTAGACACTATTTACAGTAAAAGTATCAATATTTAAAATACTCTTAGAAAGAAGTCCATGAGCTCCTAAAGCCATTTCCGTTTGAAGCCGTGTTTGTTTTTTTTTCCAGTAAGCCGAACTTTATTCATTATTTTTAGTTGTCATTTTTGAAATGTACCATCTTTCTGGATTACACTTGATAAGCACTTGCTGAGGACATAAGCTATCAGTTTTGTAGTTATGATCTCCCAGAATTCAATTTTTTCTGGCTTAAGATCAAGAGATGACAAATATCTTGAAAGAAGACAGAAGCTTTATTGTTGCTATTTGAGGATATCAGCATGTCAAAAATAGAGTTGGGTTGTAAACTACCCTGTTATTTCAGACACGTATTTCCAACCTACAAAAACACTTAGGCTTGATAATTTTGCACATCTTTATTCAGAATAAAAGATGTTCTGTTGTACTGTTGATGTTGTCCACTCAGTGAAATCTGACAGTCAGTATGGTTACTCTTCTTGAGGCATTTGAAAATGTCACTAGGGAAGTACTGCTGCCAGAGGCACATTTTAACTGGCACTCAGAAAAAACAGGTACTGTATCTGAAAACATCGCTGAAAAAGAATAAATAAGAGGCTAGAGTAATCTCATAACGCTGGCATCAACAAAAGCCTTCTATGGGCGGCAAAAGAAGTGAGTTATTTGACAAAGTTCAATGTGACGTGTGCAACAACGTGAATATTTTGTGTCCTTGTTTAAGTATTTCAGAGAGCCTTCCCCTCCAGGGTGTTACTCCTAATTTCCCCCCCTCACTAGGCAGATTTAGGTTCCATCTACAATGGTCCCTAATTGTGTTAGTTCAGGGTTTCCCAGCCTCTCTGTGGGGTGCCAGGCTAATCCGGGAGGGAGAGAGGTGCGGGGCAGAAGACCAGCTGGAGCAGGAAAGACTGAATGCTTTGGATCTGTCCTTTCCACAATCGTTTGACTGTGGTTATAGTGGAGGGCAACTCCATGATTGCTGCCTCCCTTTCTCACCTGTTCTTACGGCAGCCATTAATACAACTGCAGAAACAGCTTATGTGCCCAGGGCTGTAGACTCAAGCAACAGACCACAAGACAATGCTTCCCTGCCCTCATGGGACTCAAATTGTCAGAGCAGATGGACCTAGCCTCATCATGCATCTACCAATGGATTCCTCCTCCACACTCCAAGCAGCATGTAGCTTTCTGGTGACAGGGGCATTGGGGTTCAGGAACCACCATGGAAAGAGAAGACTGATAGGGAGCAAAAAATACAGAATGCAACAAAAGGGAAAAGAAAAGAAAATGCATGGGGATAGAAAGAAAATGGGAGAAAGGGGCACTGAATGAGGCAGGAGAAAGAGAAAACCTATTTATTTACTTATCTGTATTACTGTGGTGTTCTCAATGTGATATTTGGGTAAGTAAGCTATTTCCTGTTTTATAGATGGGTAAGTGAGACACAGACAGGTGAAAGTCTCTGGCACAGAGAAAGTCTCTAGAACAGCAAAGAACAGAACCTGGGTCCAGATTCTGGCTTCTGTTAAAGCCCCTTTACACTGATCTAGTGGTGTACAAGGGCAATAAAGGGAGCAGGAGATGGGAAGAATTATACCAGGGGACTCATAGATCTGGTGTATGTGGCTTTACATTCTCACCTCTTCACAGCCTCCCACATTAGGAGTGTATGGGAAGGCGGAGGGTTATTGGGGCAGGAGAGGAGGGGCCAGAGTGCTTTCGTGCTCTCTCAATTATAGGCAGGCTGTATCTTCACTGAATAGCTGCAATCAACTCTGTACATGCTTCATACAGAACAGGTAGGTACTCCACAGTACCAGTTATTCTTTGTATTAAAGTGGTGCCTAGAGGGCGCAACTGAGATCTGGGCCCTGTTTGTGTTGCATACTGGACAGTGAGCGACAGTCCCTGGCCCTGTCATCAATGACCCAACTCAAACAACCAATCTCTGAACTGGAACCATATTTCAAAGGAAGACAACATAAATTTGTTTTTTTTTTCACACTTTTGGAGCAGGGCAAAGGTGATGGAACTGGGAGCCAGAATCTGCTCAGGAGAATAACTTGGTCTTGGACTCACTTCTTGTGGGCAAAGAAGCCATGAGTCTTCACGAGGTATTTATGGCTGTGACTAGGATGACCAGATGCAGGGCCGGCTCCAGGCACCAGCCTGGCAAGCAGGTGCTTGGGGCGGCCACTCCAGAGAGGGGCGGCACGTCCAGCTATTCGGCGGCAATTCGGCAGACGGTCCCTCACTCCCACTCGGAGTGAAGGACCTCCCACCAAATTGCCGCCATAGATCACGATCGCGTCTTTTTTTTTTTGGCTGCTTGGGGCGGCCAAAACCCTGGAGCCGGCCCTGACCAGATGTTCCGATTTTATAGGGACAGTCCCGATTTTTGGGTCTTTTTCTTATATAGGCTCCTATTACCCTCCATCCCCTGTCCTGATTTTTCAGATTTGCTGTCTGGTCACCCTAGCTGTGACCCACCCAAAGACTTAAGCACATACACTATGTATATGAGTAGTCCCAGTAAAGCTAGCCATATGCAGTAGTTTTTGCAGGATCAGGTCCCTAAGCCTTAACAGAAAGAATTATTCATGTTTAACTGTATTAGCTATTTATGTCGCCCAGGTTTTTTATCATTATACTTATGCGTAATTACAGTTTTATGGCTTTCGTAATATGTTTAGCCGCTGGTGGAAGAGTGGCTATTTACAGTAGCTCTATCTTTTGAGCCATAGCTATGTATTTATATAAAAAAAAACCCAGTATGATTCACTAGGAAAAAATTAAGAAACATGTGGAATAAATACATCTTTAGAACTCCTCTCCGGAGAAGAGGCGTTGTTATGTTAGTATTCTTGGGCACTGAGAACTTGTATTAAACAGTCTAATTAAAGATGTAGCAAATTGCTCAAAGATAATTCAATATTAGCCCATAAGACAGTGGAGAAATGTAAGTTGAAGTATCATATCAATTGACCTGTTTTTAGAATTGATTTAGTAGTATAATTTGAAAATACAGCATATACCTATACAATCCAGTATACAGTAGTTGCCATAAGTATATGCAGGGCTAGATTTTTTTTTTAAAAAAAGAGCATGCATTAGTTACTTTGACTGAAGAGTATAGAAAGGTAAAAAAAGCACGTCAGTCCAGGACAAACATTTTGGTTTCTTCTGAAAGGTTGTAGCAGTGATTAAATGACTTTGGAAAACCATATCATATGCCTTGTCAGAGAGGAAGGCTGGTCTTGTACTTAAGGCACTAATTGGGATTCAGGAAATCTGGGATATGTTTCTGGCTGTGCCTGAAACTGTGGGCAAATCATGTCCTCTCCCTGTACTTGTGAAGTGGAGATAATACTTCTTTGGTCACGCCCTTGTCTGTTTAGCCCCAGACCTTGCGAAGATTCACAAATGTGCTTAACTTTATCCACTGTTAGTAGGGTCTCTGGAGTCCATGGGGGGTCAAGTGAGTGTGTATTCAGGCAACTAGCCTGAGCCACTGCCCGGGCTCTCCTTGTTACACTGCTTTAGCGAATATGTCTACAAGAGCAGGAAACACACCTCCCAGTTCAAATGTAGACAAATCCACAGGTTGTAAAGTTAAACACATGCTTAAGTCTTTGCAGGATCAGAGCCTTAGATTGCATGCTCTTTATGGTCTCTTCTGTGTAGCCACAGCACCTGCCACAATGGGGCTTCAGTCTCAGTTGAGGCTTCGAGAGGCTAATATAAGTAATAATATCTGCATATTTACAGTTACCCCAAAAAAGGAAAATTTGAGACTACATACATCATAATGACCACCCAATTTCACCTAGCTCATAAGAATATTTATTTGTGAGCATCTTTCAGTGGTAAGAAAGATTTGTGGTGACTTGGGTTTGTTCATGTAAATATTGAAATGGGAAGATGAATTTCTGGTTAAAAAAGTACTTACTATTTATATTGCACTTTCTGGGCACAATTTTCAACTGCACCAAACTCAGTCAGTGCACTTGTACAGGGGAAGATAAAGATGGCTCTAAGCCACCTTTACATCTCCCTTGGTCCTGGACTGGCCAAAGGGCTGCTCTAACTTACGTTGGCTAGAACAGTCACCAAGGGATGCTTGCACTGGTGAGGGATCAGTGGAGTGAATCTCCCTCTGGCCTCACCACCTCTGGTCCTCATAAGCCCCTTCCTCATGCTGGCACGTTCCTGGTGTGGTCCCAACATACACCCTACAGAATGAGGGTTGAGGAGAGGCTATCTATAGCAGCCTGGAACTCCCCTGGGCTAGGACTCATCAGTCCCTTTAGGGGTGGTTTAAGGTAAATGTGCATTCATCCAGTGGCACAAATGGACCTTAGCAGGTGCAAAGGATCTGGACCTACAGATTTTAGGTGTGTTAAAATAGCTCCTTGTTTACACTGTTATTCTTTATGCCAAATAGAAAAGATATACCTTAATTATTCATACAAATCTGACAAATTTCAAAATAATTGAGTACAAAAATCTTTTTGGCAGCCCATATCAGGTGAGATTACACTAACTGACTTGCCAAAATAAGCAGTAAAAGGTATTGTATTGTGGGATAGCAGAATGGCAATTTATAAGGACTAAAAAAAGACGAAGATATATTTCAGATAAGCTTTTATATCTTGGAGGAGCATTAACACAACCTAAGAAGTTGGGATTGATGAGAAAAACCCAGAGTTTGTTTCACATCTATTTTTTTTAAATCCCAAACATTTACTTGTAAAACCAAGTAATGAATAGCAATTCAGTTCTGTGAAAGCTAAAATATGGACATTAGCTCTTCCTTTTGCTCGTTAGTTCTCACTCTTGCAATGATAGTTATAAACCTTTAGCATCACAGCCTAGAAACAGATTTTTTTTTAAAATGAAACTGTTAACAGATTAATTTATTTTGGTAAATCATCCTGACAAGCAGAAGGAGGCCAAATTCATTGTTGGTTTAACCCCAAGGAACCCAATAGATTTGTACCAGGGGAGTATTTGACCACTCATGTTCTAAAGTTCATGAGTTCTAGTCAACTTATTCATAAATGATCTGGAGAAAGGGGTAAACAGTGAGGTGGTAAATAATACTAAACTGCTCAAGATAGTTAAGACCAAAGCAGACTGTGAAGAACTTCAAAAGGATCTCACAAAATAAAGTGATTGGGCAACAAAATGGCAAATGAAATTTAATGTGGATAAATGTAAAGTAATGCACATTGGAAAAAATAACCCCAACTATACCTACAATGTGATGGGGGCTAATTTAGCTACAATGAATCAGGAAAGAGATCTTGGAGTCATCATGGATAGTTCTCCGAAGACGTCCACGCAGTGTCAGTCGCAAACAGGATGTTAGGAATCATTAAAAAAAGGATAGAGAATAAGACGGAGAATATCTTATTGACCTTATATCAAATCTTGAATACTACATACAGATGTGGTCTCCTCAACTTAAAAAAGATATACTGGGATTAGAAAAGGTTCAAGAGAAAGGCAACAAAAATGATTAGGGGTTTGGAACGGGTCCCATATGAGGAGAGATTAAAGAGGCTCGGACTTTTCAGCTTGGAAAAGAGGAGACTAAGGGGGGTTATGATAAAGGTATATAAAATCATGAGTGGTGTGGAGAAAGTGAATAAGGAAAAGTGATTTACTTGTTCCCATAATATAAGAACTAGGAGCCACCAAATGAAATTAATGAGCAGCAGGTTTAAACGAAATAAAAGGAAGTTCTTCTTCACACAGTGCACAGTCAACCTGTGGAACTCCGTGCCTGAGGAGGCTGTGAAGGCTAAGACTATAACAGGGTTTAAAAGAGAACTAGATAAATTCATGAAGGTTAAGTCCATTAATGGCTATTAGCCAGGATGGGTAAGGTGTCCTCTGTTTGTCAGAGGGTGGAGATGGATGGCAGGAGAGAGAGATCACTTGATCATTACCTGTTAGGTTCACTCCCTCTAGGGCACCTGGCATTTGCCACTGTTGGCAGACAGGACACTGGGCTGGATGGACCTTTCGTCTGACCCAGTATGGATGTTCTTATGTTCTTATGTAAAGTAAATAGTACATTAAAAGTCACTTATAATAGATAAACATTGTCAAATTGTGCTGGGAGGGCATTGCAAATTTGTGCTGCAGCAATTAAAAAAAATGCAAATGCTAAAATTGATATCAGTAAGAGAAGAGCCTGGAGAGCTCTGGAGGCTGGAAAGCTCACCGTCTGTGGTGCTTTTAGACTGCTTCAGCACAGCTGTACAAATGGTCACTTGAAATGAAATTTGTTTCTATCTTTGGTCTCTCTAGTTGCAGTGTTAGTATTCAATCTGATTTAGTGAAATATCAACAGCTGAACTCCCACTCCTTGCAGAACACCTTCATATTGCATTTCATCCTTCACCTACTGATTAGCTCACAGCAGAGAGAGGCACCAGGCAGTAGGTTTATTTATTTTTTTAATTGTCTGCAAAACGCTTGCAATAACTTCACTGAACTGTCCTCCAGAATACATTGGCTCCATGAGCTGAGATGCATTATTGAGTATGACACATTAGAAAAGATCCTCGGCCAGATCCTCATCTGATGTAGACCAATGTAGCTCCATTAAATTAATTTGCATTATGCAGATTTACACCAGGTGAGGATCTGACCCAGAGTTTATATTTTATGAAGTTGGGCCATATTAATACAATAATATTTTTTTACTCTGAAGTTGGCTATAAATTCTATCCTGATTTATTAAACAAAACACACTATTTACAGTGCTGTAGTGCAGACATAAAGGTTCACTCTACAATATATTTAGAGTGGTGTGGGATTGGGATTACATGACCTATACATTTACCTCCTATGTTTTATAGTATGACCTGCTGTGACCATGCCATTATAATCAGATACTGATTTGGAGGTTGCATAAGGGGAGGGGGGTCATGAACAGATGTCAAGAGGCCATAACTACTTGACCTTTACCATATTGCTAAATAGGTAACGAGTCCTCGCTAGAATAGTAGGAAGTTTTGGAGGGTATGGGAAAAGTTGACATTGATTTATTGTATTGTATGCTTTAGGGATCGTGTCTAACTTAGACGGACTGAGGGAGTGTTCGTCTTCCCAGAGGACTAAATTACATGCAGAGAGGATAGTGTGTTTATGTTCTAGATGCTTATGTGGAGAATTGATAACACAAATTTCCTTTGGGGATTATGGGTGTTTTGAGAGGTTATCATTCTGTACAGGAGACTGTGTAGGCAGAGAGGCTTGTCAATTCTAAAAAGGGAACCTCCCAGACTTCTGACTGTGAATAAAGATTCTGCCAGGGTTTACACAAAAGGGTCTTTTGTGTTTTATTCAATGTAACACAGGGCACTATTAAAAGTGAAAAAAAAACCTGAGACTATTGTTTTGGGTACAATTCAGATCCCATTGTTAGGAGAATTTATTGGAGGAAGATTGCCTTGGACTTTTGTAAAAATCAGCAGCAATGGGTAGAAATTAGAGATGGATATGAACCAAACCACTTTGAGCTCTGGGAAAGTTTGGCTCTGCATCTGTATGAGGTGGTTTTGGTTTATCTCTAATGTGCATTTCTTTTCCCACATGGAAGGCATACATAAGAACATAAGAATGGCCATATTGGGTCAGACCAAAGGGCCATCTAGCCCAGTATCCTGTCTTCCAACATTGGCCAATGCCAGGTGCCCCAGAGGGAATGAACAGAACAGATAACCATCAAGTGATCCATTCGCTGTTGCCCTTTCCCAGCTTCACCGTAAATCTACACACCGCTGGGCATGTGGAGAGACCCTGGGTTCCATTGAAAGCTGAGCTGAATGCCAAGAGAGAAGGTAAGAGAAGCTTGGGCTGTTGAGCTGAACTTAAGCTTCCAACCCTGTACACGTGAGCCACCACCAGAGCCAGCTACATTAGGGGATGCAACCGGACTAGAGAGGAGAAGTAGGTGACTTTTCTTGCAGATGTAGCAGCACGTTTGTGGGAGGTATGTGGTTCTGAGGGCTTGCAACTTTCCCTAGCCACACTGAAACTCTCCTCTGCCTAGTGCAAATAGTCTTATATAACCTGATGCCTGCCAGGCCAGGAAACACTTTGCCTTCAAACAGACTGTTGCTTAGACTCTTCACATTTTCCAGAGTTTCAGAATGATTGGAATCTGCCTGTGTTCTTGAGCCTGCCAGTCCCCGGGTACAGTATGTAATAGTTTGTTTTGCATGGGGGCCATTGGGTTTTAATGGCTCAGATGCAAGTACAAACTGATGCTGTCTGTCTTCAAGCTTGGCATTGTGATATGCTTGACAGTTACATATGAATATTAGCCATCTGTAGGATATGATGATATACTTACAATTTCTTTTTTGGTGGACCCAATCACTGCTGAACCATGTTTACTTGTGAACTCTACAGTCATGAATTTAAATGAATGCGTCTGAACACTATTTTGCATATTTGGCCAGCTCTACTGAGAATAGATAAATAAATAAATCTATTCTAAAAAACGTTGAGAGGAATGGATTGCAGATAATTGCAATTCAGATAGAGAATTTATCTGAATTTTGGATTATTGAGAATTTTAATATGTACCCAGCTCCAAAATCTGTAGTGAAACAAATGCCATTTAAATATTTTGGACATCTTCAAAGATATTTACTAATCAGCCTTACCTATAATGCATTCGTCTTTTATTTTTGGAGAGCTGCATTTAAATCCCAGGCTGGGTAACAAGAGAAATGATTTTAGCATGGGCTTAAACTAGCCTATACTGAATGTTTTGGTTTACATCACCACACCACCATACGGTGTGGCTTAGTTGGTTATCATAGAATCATAGAACTGTAGGGCTGGAACCAAGTACACCTAGACTATCTCTGACAGGTGTTTGTCCAACCTGTTATTAAAAACCTTCAATGATGGGGATTCCACAACCTCTCTTGGAAACCTATTCCCGAACGTAACTATCCTTACAGTTAGAAAGTTTTTCCTAATATCTAACCCTAAATCACCCTTGCTTCAGATTGAGCTCATTACTTCTTGTGCTACCTTCAGTGGACATGGAGAACAATTGATCACCGTCCTCTTTATAACAACCCCTTAGCATATTTGAAGACTGTTATCAGGTCCCCCTTCAGTCTTTTTTGCTCAAGACTACACATGCTCAGGTTTTTTAAAACTTTTCCTCATATATCAGGTTCTCTAAACCTTTTATCATTTTTTGTTGCACTCCTGTGGACTACCTCCATTATTCCATATCTTATTTAAAATGTGACTCCCAAAACCGGACGCAGCACTCCAGCTGAGGCCTCACCAGTGCTCAGTAGAGCAGGACAATTACCTCCCATGTCTTACATGACACTCCTATTAATACATTCAGGAATGATATTAGCCTTTTCCTCAATCACATCACATGGTTGGCTCATATTCAGTTTGTGATCCACTATAACCCCAAGATCCTTTTCACCAGTACTATTGCCTAGCCAATTATTCAACATTGTGTAATTGTGCATTTGAATTTTTCCTTCTCAAGTGTACTACTTTGCATTTGTCTTTTTTGAATTTCATCTTGTTGATTTCAAACCAGTTTCTCCAATTTGTCAAGATCATTTTGAATTCTAATCCTGTCCTTCAAAGGGTCGGCAACCCCTCACACTTTACTGTCTTCTGCACATTTTATAAGCATACTCTCCACTCCATTTTCCAAGTCATTAATGAAAATATTGACTAGTACCAGATTCAGCACAGACACCTACAGGAACTCACTAGATACATCCCCCCAGTTTGACAGCAAACCCTTGATAACTATTCTTTGAGTAGTGGGAAGAAGTGGGACTAAAATGTGACATGGCCTGAGGGCTGAGTTGTGAGAAAAGGCAAACCACCACAGGACCAGAGTGTCACGAGGAGGTATTTGAGGAGGAAAGCCTGCTATACCAAGGCACATAGGGGATGAACCAGAGGTAAGTACAACATCATTATTCATTGCTATGGTAAACAATGGATTATTACTGCAGGGAAGAAATGACTAGTAAGGGCTCAATCCTACGAGGTCCTAAGCTTCAGTGAAAATTGTAGGGACTCAACACCTCACAGGACTGAGCCCTAAGGACAGATAAACTCCCAGGACCCAAATGTGCAATCCTTACTCACTGTGGTGAACATTTACACATGTAGATGACATTGCCTTAACTGTTCAGCACAAAAGGCTTCATACCATCAGCTGCACCCTAACTTGAGATCTTAGCATAATGGCCGATTATTTCCAATGCTGGAAACTTAGGTCTAACCCCCCCCAAAAAAACATGGTAACCATTTTCCATCAGAACAATAAAATGACTAATGCCAAACTCGATGTGCAGTTCTGCGGTGAGAGCTTCAGCCATGAGGCTAACCCAAAGTATCTTGGTGTTACACTGGACTGGAGTTTGACCTTTCAACAACACCTTGAGAACACCCGCAATAAGGTCAGGTCTCATGTCATGCTTATCAGAAAATTGGCCGGAACATCACGTGGATCAATATTGTGCACCAGTGTGATCTCACAACAGTCACACTAAACTCCTTGACACTCAACTCAACAAGGTTATGTGCATAGTGTCAGGGACGCTCAAAACGACTTCAGTCGACTGTCTCCCAATCCTATCGCACATCCAGGCTCCACAGATTAGAAAAGCTGGTCAGACATCTCACTTTCTTAACCATGTCAATGCAAACACGAGGATCCCGCTGCACAATGACCTGCAGAACCCACCAAACAAAAGATTAAAAACTCCACAACCCGCTATTGAACCATGTCAAGACCCTTACACCCAACTTCAATGCTGAGGCTCAATGGAGAGACACCTGGAGCTTTTCAACCATTCAAAACAAACAGCTTGTCACTGACCCTGCCAGGGAGCCACTGGGTTTTGATTTATGTCAGAAAGACGGGTACAGATTAAATCGTATCAGGACATCTCATGAGAGATGTGAACAAACCCTCTTTAAATGGAAAAATGAGGCAAACATATGCGACTGTGGTCACCAGGCACAAATGACAGAGCACATCATATCTGAGTGTCCCATTCATTCTTTCACCGGGGGCCTGAAGGCAATGCACCAGCTCACTGCTGCGGCAATGTGCTGGCTATCAAATGTAGACATACATTGGTAGTTGTTGCCACCCAAGCCATACAAAAGAAGAAGACACATGTAGTCATTTTGTATGTCAGGTACGCCCTTTGAGTAGGTTCAATGTGAATAAGGGTTGTGCAATTGGAACTTTGTGCCACAATTATCCTGATTTGTGCATATTAACATATAAAAATTGTGCATATTAGCATATAAAAAAAGATCTTCAGTTGGTGTTAATCAGTATAACTCCATTAAAGTCAATGGACCTATGGTGACTTACACCAGCTGGGGATCTGGATCATATTGAGTACAAAAGACAGGGGGAGGTAACAAAATCTAAGGCATAGTAGCAGAAGTCTGGAAAAGTGTCTAGTAACTCTGGTGTATTTTTTAAACATCTGTAAACTCTTTGGGCCAGGAACTGCCATTTACTGCGTTTGTTCAGGACCTAGCAAAATGGGGCCCAAACTAGCTGAGGCCTCTAGACATTATATTTAGTTAAACATTGATGCAAATCATGGTTGGACAGATACATGGACAATGACAACTAATAAAAACTCATGTTCCAAGGCATAAGGCAAGCACTGACTCAAATGATTAGGAAGAAACATCCTTGATATGCAGATTATTTCTTAAATGTCCACTACAGAGTTTCTTGCATCTTCTTCTGAAACAGCTGTTACTGGCCATTTTTGGAGACAGGTTACAGTGCTAGATAGACCACTCGTCTGATCCACTATGACAAGTCCTATGTTCCTACTTAGGACTTGCCATAGTCCTCCAGCTTTTCTTTAAAATGTTCTAAAAATCTACAAGGTATATTACTTTCCGAATGAATAAGATGGTAATCAGCTGGAGGTAAGTTTACCGTGGAACAGTGCAATAGGCCATGCTGGTTTATTAGTGGCCCTTCAGTCTGGTAGTACATTTACTGGTGGCCTCTCCATCTCCTTTGCCTTTCCATCAAAAATTTGTGCAAGGAAATAATTGGAGGGAAATCAGGCAAAAATCTCCTGGTAAATTACATTTTTTACCAAAATACCCTGATTTCTTACAGTCTTTCTGCTGTGTTTTTCTCTATTTTCTCTATTTTAGAATCTTCTGCCATAAAACTTCTGATCTGGCCCCCCCCCCCCCAGCCTCTGCTGTAGAAATGATCCCATGCATGTCTGTGTGATATCTGAAATGTACCAACTTTTTGGCTATTTTTCATTCTCAGGATCATCTGTCACTTTTCTTCCTTGCTACTGTTTTTGTTGCTGCATATTGACCAATGCTACCATATTCAAGAAGTTGTGAAAACTCCTTGTATATTTGTGATCCAAAGCACTAGAAATATTAAGGCACAGAGTCAATGACCAAATTTGCCCCTGCTGTAGATAGCTCTGTAGAAGTTCATGGAGTTACACCAGGAAGGAATTTTTCCTGGATGTAACATTTTGCCCATAGAAGGTTATTTCTTCTATGGACAATCAAGATGTTTTCTCATTCCCATATTTAGATGCACATCAATACACTGGATTAAACTCCCCACATGCCAGCGTGTCCCAGCATATGTTTTCAAGGCACAGAATACACATCCTGTCATGCTAAAATGATTTGTGGCAAAATCACACAAAGCCCAAGTAAGTGTTTTTTTAATTGTGCTCTTGAAAGCAATTACATTGTTTCTTTTCTTTTACTAAAAAGCCCTGTCTGGGGATGCCTGTACCTTTCATTTGAGAGAGTCTAAACAAACAGCCTTTTTCTTTTTTGCAGGCCTTATTGGTAACCATAACCAGGGAAGTTTTAATGTCTGGGCTAAGTGCTATTTTGGTGTGATTAAAAGAAATGACATTTCCCCCTTTATGCTGTGCCTTTTGAAAACATAAGTTATTATTTTAAGTGCATGATATAATATGCTGTTGAATGTTTGCAATGTATGGAGTCAGCTTTCAGCAACATACTGCCTATTCATATGTTTAAAAGAGAACAAAAATCTATTGATGTCAATATGTTGGATGCAAATAATACAAAACCAAATTAAGAGGGATTGAAACTATATTCTAAATTATATGTATTGTATGCGTGTGTATGTTGTATGGGCAGCAGTTGAAAAATTTCTGGAGTGTGAGGGCCTGATACACAATATAGTAGGTAAAGGCAACTATGTAAATGTAACCCATTGAGTGTGTGTTGACAGCAGATATGATTTTGATACAGACCCACCTCGGGAAGGTTGGTTCTTTAGGTCAAGGTGTACAACTCATGCTTTTACTTTGAAGGTCCCTAGCTCAGTCTCTGGTGTCTCAGCCAAGATGGGTCATCACATAAGCTTCCTCAGCTTTGTTGTTGTTGTTGTTTTTCACTAGTGAACTGATATCCCTCCATTTCAGTTCTGGGCCTCTCTTGAGAAAGTCTTAAATTATGTTGAGTTTGAATTGTGTGGCAACATAAATGGTAGGATGAGTTGCACATAGGGTGTTAAATAATCATAAAATGGATATAATTTGGTGTAACTGACAAAGTAATGTGATTTGAACTAACTTCTCCTAGTGGGTATACAAAGCTAATGTAATTTACATGGGGGAGGGGTTTGGGAAGCAGGAAAAGCAAGTAACAAGAAAAGTAAGATGACCCAAAGGCTGGTTCTTTTGCATCTGAACCAATTTGGAGGGAGTGGTGCAAAGGTGACTGTAAGCCACCCGTGTGGCTTTCTGATCTGCAGACAGTCTGACACCAGTTTGGTCCTGAAGAGCAACCTGGAAAAACTGCAGGGATGCTTTTGGGTGCAATGGCTCTCATGGGGTCGTTTCCAATCCCAGGGATGAACAGAGCGCAACAGCACTCCAGCTTATCCCTAGCCACGCTCCCTGTGATGAGGGGATAGTGTGCAACTGGTCACTCCAGCTCAATGCCATCTGAGGATTCCCTTGTGCCAAAGGAATACCTAGGTAATTGCTTAAGCCAGTGGTGCATAGTAGGTGTAATGAGGTCCAGGATCTGGCCCAAGGTGTGGGGAGGCTTACTGCTCTTTATTTACTATCTTTCCTGTTGTCGGCTTTTCCCCTTGACGTGTAAGATATCTGTACATTGCACTCTCACTGAGTGATAAACAGATGTAGGTTACAATACTTCACCACTTCCACCCAAGGTGTGACTTACACCATCACCTCACCAATAAATATTGCTCAGACTTCTATGGCAGTTGCATGAAATTACACTGAGTGTCTGATTCTGATCTTACTTACAGCAGGGTTAACAAGGAACAGTGTTAACAAAGCTACACAATTATATTTAATATAGTGCAAGCCAGGTCAGAATCAAGCCCAGAGTTCACTAAAGTTACTGCTAACTCACATTGCTATGAGTGAGAACAAAATCTTCCCCAGGTATTGATTTTTCCCTGGTTGTATGTCTCACTAGGCCAATTATGTTCTCATTTACTCAGGTATAAAAGTGAAGGAACTCCATTGACTTAAATTGAGTTCTTTTGTATTTACATCTATGCAATCAGGAATAAAATTTTCACCAGAGGTCCTGATTCTGATCTCACTAAAACCAGTTCCACACTGGTATAACTCCCTTAACATAATGTAAAATAAATGTGCGGTTAGAATCAAGCCTTCATGTACCTCTTACTGTATTTTCTTGTGAGGATCCTAGAATTGGATCTTACATTTTACATTTCTTTCATGTAACAGTTTTATACATAATTTCTTCTTACAAGCAAAATATTGACAATGGCCTTTAGCTTCCAGGTTTATACCATGTCTTATGCAATATGATTCTTTATGTTCTAAACCTCATGCTATACTCCAGCAAACTGTTGCAAACTTAGGGATCCCATAAGACACTGAGCTTTAATGAAAACAGATTTCAAGGGGAATTGAGGGCGCTCAAGGATCAAACACATAACTGACAAATATTAGCAAAGTTGGAGCAATCTTGTAGTTAAACTCTGTTCAAATGAAATTCAGATTTCAGTAAAACTTTCCTTAGGTGTCAATTTTGTATTACTAATTATTGACCCTTATAATAAGATTCTACCATGGGAAAATTAATCTTCCTATAAAATGCTTACAATGTATTTACTTTTCCTTATAGGAACATGCTCCACAGTAACTTTCTATATTAATTATTAACAAAGGTTGTATTTAAGATTCCTGTGTCTACTGCTTAATAACACCCAAATTAGTCTCAATGGAATTAGCTGTAATTAAAGACATTGTGAAATATGGTGGGGGCAAACAGAATTACACTGTATTACTTTATTAATAATATTCTTTAACTACACTGTAAATTGCTATTAGGCCTGCATATTACTGCCTGGATATGGAAATAGTCTTTTGCTATGCTAATCTAACACAATTTTCTTTTAAATGTAAACAAATTATACTCTATTAATATGCTGTTCTACTTGCATATTTAATTATTGTAACAGTAAGGAATAAAATTGTTCTGCTTTCTCTGTTTCTGATGGAAAAAGGGCTACATAAATAGTTTAATAGGGAACTAATTATGCAAAAAATTTAGATGCCTAAAATGTGTTTGTAATTACATTAAAATGGTCTTCTGTTCAAATATTGGAAAGCCTGCTAATTGGAGGCTAGCTGGAAATTTAAATATTGTGAATCAATGATTTGAATACAGTACATGTTTGGTTGTGTTTCTGTTCATATTTGTCTTTGGAAATAAAGAGAATATTTAACGGTGTTTAATAAGAGGAGTTCTGAATTTCATACCAATGAAGTTAGTAAGTGGCAGACATGAATTTTAAACATGGATGCTGCAGCATTCTCCTTAATTTAGTCAAGGGGTCTGGCAGCTGCTCAGCACTGCAGCACTGACAACAACAAAATAAAATGCTCCGAATGAAAGTTGATGAGAGAGAGAACCTGATACAGACCAAATCAAAATGTACTGGAAAATGCTACACGACAACCTAACAAGAATTGATACGGTTGTAAATTGCTAAATTGTATTAGATAAATAAACACATGTAGCATATCACCTGCCTATTCTCAGAGGAATCCAAGATGTATATCACCTTCTGAAGCTCTGGGTAAGAAGTGTTAAGGACATAGGGGTAGATTTTGAAATGCCTCGTTTACTATAGGCCGACATCTAGTGGAAATGAGTTTTCACTGTTCCAAGGGAACTAGAGAAGAGGAAGCCCATGCAAGAGGATCCTGTAGGCTCTGCACTTCCCCAATGCCATCTCCAGAGCAGCTCGCTACAGGGGAAGTCTGGAGGGGTGGGTATGTCACTCTCAAATAAGGGCATGTCTAATGAGTCTATATACACATGCCATCTCCATTAGCTTCAAGGTTGGTTTTAAACATAGCTAACTGGCAGCTTCCTAAATTGCTATATTTCAGGGAGGTGCTGTGATTCTGAGTTCAACTCAAGGGAAAGCATTGCTCTATGGGATCCAGTTCCTAAACACATCAAGATGTACTAGAAGAACCTCAAGACAAATACTCCACACCATTGAAGGGGAGGGAACGGTAGATGGGGAGGCTAAATTGGGGAAAGAAAGAAGGAAAGAGAAATGGTAGTGTCAGGAGAAAACAGTTAAGTTGCGAGCCATTGAAGAAGGAATTTAAAAAGAGGGGGTCCCATTTTGTTGATTTGAGAGGAGGACATAGAAACTGAAAATATTCTTCACTCCAATGCTCCTCAGGATGGCCTTGGGGATTAAAATAAGGCATCTGTAGCTGAGTAGCACCCAAGTACAGTGAGTTGGAGAAGAAACATGAAAACAGCTTGTGGTACAAAGGAAAGGATAGATTTCCAAATGGCTAATCTCCAGCCACCCACATAAGTTTTGTCTCTCTTTAGCACCTTTCTCTGTTGCTAAGTCTTGCATCCAAAAACTGGAGCGGAGACACTCCAAATTATGCAGCAAAATTACACGTCAGGTAGTTGAAAATGGGCATTCAAAAAGATCTGAGGAAATGCAATGAAACAATTATTTACCGTGAGAAAGTGAATCGGGACAGTGCAGGACCCACAAAGTAGTGTGAATAATGGGTTGAGACAAATATACAATGGCCATGAGCACATAGATCTGTTGCTAAGTAGGTTGGTACAGATTCCTGAGCAACATGTTGGCAAGCCTGAAATTCCTCAGTTAACTCCAAAGGAATGGGGAAGACAGCCAGCGGATAGAAGCAGATCGGTGTCATGAGAGAAAGGGCAAACTTCCTCTTCAATTGACCTATCTCAGAATGACTCAAGCTGTCTACTCCACCTACCTTTAATGAAGAGGACACAGGATGGAGGAAAGATTTTTAAATGATGGGGCTGATTATGCATCCATGATCTCAGGTCTCTCTCATTTATGAGCTTCAACTTTCCCTGACTGATGTATAACAATAATCAGTAAAGCCACTTCCTCTTCCTTGTCACAAAAAGGTCTAAGGAAGAAAAGTGATGGATAAAAGGTTGTCCCTGTTCTCTGTAGTTGAACTAACCACTTGCCTAGAAGTGCACAGCAATAGCTACACAATAATTTAGCTTCATCCACCCTAATTGAATTGGCCTCGTTAGCAATCACCTCCCCCACTTGGTAAGGCAACTCCCATCTTTTCATGTGCTGTATATTTATACCTGCTTGCTGTATTTTCCACTCCATGCATCTGATGAAGTGAGTTATATCCCATGAAAGCTGATGCCCAAATAAATTTGTTAGTCTCTAAAGTGCCACAGGGACTCCTCATTTTTTTAAATAATTTAGGAGTTACTCCCCTGAGTAATCCCAATGAAGGTAATCAATGTGAGGAGTACTACCATCCAGACTTGTGTTTCTGATTTCCCACGAAAATGAGAAACCCTTTTGTTTTTAACTTACAGTGTAACTGCAATAGTAACAAATCTTACAGCAACAAATTAAACAGCTTCTGCTGAGATTTCCCCCCAAAATCTACAGAATTCTCCCAATTGTCATGCAAATTTAATGTCATTACAAGTTTAATCTATTTTGTAATAAAACTTGCAAATATGGATCAAAGTTGCAGCTCTGTGGATCTCTCAATAGCGGCACAGTAGCAGCTAGCTCTAAACATGCCAACAACATTTATAATGGTGAAACAACCCCCCAGCAAAGTGGAGAAACTTCAGCAGCATTGAAAAGGTATTGGCCCCATCTCAAGGAACAAGGTGCAGCAGTTTGTCACTCCATGAAACTTCAGTCAGGTGGTTGCTGTAGGGAGAATCCATTTAGTTGTTAGAGCTGTTCAGAGGACAACAATTCCATTTTGTGGAAACTTTCAAGGCTCCAAAATTTGTTTTGGGTCCCTACTTGAATGACAACAAAACCTTCCAAACATTTTTTGTGAAAACAGCTTTTGGTTGAAATGCCCATTTGCAAATCGAAAACCTGAGGTATTCAATTCAGGCTGTAGCATTGAAGTGTGTGTGGCCTGGTGGTTAGGGCACTGGCCTTGCATGAGGGGGCAGAGCCAACGTCAAATACCTGCTCTGACTGATCCAGAGGAGATTTTTTTTCATCCCAGAGCACAGATTCAGGCAGTTAGGAACTTAAGGCTGGGTCCCTCACAAGCCAGTTCCCTAACCACAAGGCTACAGAGTGTGACAGAGTCAAAAGCCGTTTTGACAAAGACTGGCAAAACTGAAACACTTCCACAAAATGTTTTGGCTTTCATGACATTTCATTTAGTCAAAAATGTTCTGACCTGCAGGAGTGGCTCTCCACTGGGCTGGAACCATCTTGCAGTTGCTATGTGGCAAGAGAGAATTGGGATATTTTTTAAAGTAAAGAATTGACAGAGACGATCTCAGTCTGCTGCTAGCCCCAGAAGTGGGCAGGCAAGACCAGTCTTGGAGAAAGGAAGGTGCAAGCTGGATAAATTAGGGATGGGATAAAGGACCAAATTAACCCCTGGTGTTAACACCATTGATTGAGTATATTGTAGTGTGGTGCAATAGGATTAATTTGGTTCTTTGTTTCTACCCCCCCCCCCCCAAAACAATAGGAGTTGTATCCCTGCCCATATTCTATAGGACAGGACATACGTCCAAGGCCAAGTGAGCAATGCCAAGTGTGCAATGGCTGTTGCATTTGCTTACGCAGCTGCTGTATTGCTACTATCTACCTTGCTGCTTTGTAAAAGAATTAGTGATACTTGGTGTACGTAAGGGGCTACAGAAAACTAAATTTTATTCTACAACTGATAATACAGTCATGATTTATTACCCCTCAAGATGTGTTAGATTAAATTGAAATACAAAATATTGATTAGTGTTATACAAATGAGTGATCTGTGTTATGCTATTTCCTATTTAAATAATAATAATAAAAATGCTTGAACTAGGTAAGGGCAGAACAAAACCCTCAAAATTAAAATGCCTGACAAATTAGATTGGTCCTTGAGTTATCACCACAATTTTCATAGTAAATACCCTATGAAACAACCTACAAAGCATATCTTACACCAGCCAGCCTGCCAAAATCCCCAAACAGCTTCCTTGCTGTTTAAGAAAAGAGCTTTTTAAATATCTTTGCAGTCTTGTCTGTTTGTCTGACAGGTGTCTGCACTGTACTGGGAACTGTATTCATGTTCAGAATGTAAATAAGATTATAGGTCCTTAAATGTTTCCATTACATTGTATTTACCTAGATGCAGATGAAAATAAATAGGAAGCATTTTTTTCTGGTAGAATTTTCTTTTCTTCTAGCAAGCAGGCTTTAAAAAATTGCCATGTCAGTTAGATGTTCTGGTCTACACTGTTATCTAACAGTTAGTCCAAAGTGCACATCAGCTGAATCAAAAAGGCAATATCTGTCTAAAAGTATAAATCACACTGATTTGAAATGTATCCTTCATATTAGTTTTGCAGTGTAGACAACAAAAGTCTTAATGATGGAGTCTATTCAGACACCTGTTTCATTCACATGAGTACCACAATATTTCCTATGAGAACAGAGCCAACCTTCCTATTATGCCAGATATTTGACAACACCAGAGTTTACTAGATACACAAAGATCTGCCAGACTCTTTGCACAAACCAGCTTCAATATAATTAAAACCCAGAACCCATGCTGAAGTATTGCTAAGAGTCTGGCTTCAGCTCACAAACACAAGGCAAACTCTAAGCCAGTCATTGATTGTTCACTCATTGCTGTTGAGCCTAGGTAATCCCGAGGTCCTGCAACATCACATGATACTCTATATATGACAGATTTTGCTTCTGTTGAGGAACACTGAGCTGATCAGGGGAAGGGATGTTTGCCATGCCCATGAGTTTCTGCTTTAAATGTGACTCTCCTCACTGCTAGAAGTTTAAGGCTGGTTCAGTGAAGGTGCCTCTTTGGCAGTGACTATGGCAGAGCCAATGCATTGTGGTGAAGCAATCATACAGCGCCTGCAAAGCTTTATTCAGATAAGTATTCCTTACTCTCACTCAGTTACACAGAGTGTGCCTCCTGTGTTCACCTATGTTGTGGACATGTCGTGGCAGGCTGGGTAGAGATGAGTTAATATGTAGGGAGCCAGGAACAGAGTATAGGCAGACTGCAGTGTGCTTTGACTATTCTCTACTTCCTTGAGCCTATTGGGAACTAGAATGTACTTTAAAGCAGTCCTGAGGCTGCTCTAACTTGCACTAGCAGACTGGCAGGCCTACAGCTGCCCCAAAACATAGGGACTGCAAAAAGGAATTCAAGACACCATTGCACCCCCTCCATTCCTGCAATGAGTTCAGTAATGGAGCCACTCAGAATTGGGGCACAGTGTTAATATGCCTTTATCTGTGAGGGAAAATAAAGTGAAGAAAAATTAATGCATTTATGTTGTGGTCAATTTTTTCAAACCTTAAAGGAAAATGGCAACAGTGAATTTTATGCTGATGAAAGCAACCAAAGTTTCAGTCCTGGAAATTGAAATTCTCTGTTTATCTACAGAACAGTTACAGCTTGGGAAACATAATAAATTTCCCCACCAATGTACCTTAATGCTCTTCAAGGTTACTATCTAGGAGTGATAGTGTCTGTTCATTTTCCAGGTCCTATAACATACTTGGCTTGTCTATAAAAGGTCCAAGAAATGTCCCAATGTCTGATCCAAAGCCCATTCAGGCAATCAGCCTTTCCTTTGACTTTAATAGGCTTTGAATCAGGCCCTAAATATGCTGGAGGATTTTTATGTAGATATATATGCACAGAGACCACCAAACCACCATCATGTGTCCACCTAGCACACTGTCCAGAAAACTAGAGATAACAAAGAGGATCTATAGCCTATTACCAACCCCCTGAACAATGCAGTTACAGCTAGCCAGAAATTGGCCATTTTACTTTTTCCAAATACTACAAAGACCTAAATCCAAATTACTTTTACAGGATTTAATTTTTATAAAAGAAAGATATTTCTAAGAAGTTCAAAAATATATGGAACAATCAGTCTGATTTTTTCTCAGACGGAAGTGATTTGAAATTGGATTAGTCAATTTGTTAAATTAACAAAATGTTTCTGGATTTAGCTCATGCATGCCAAGAGTCAACCAAATGTTATGGCTGAGTAATAAATCCTTTAAAAGCGATGTTTGACTTTGCAATGGGAATGTTGACAGACTCTTAGCTATAACAGTGCAAGTGTGCACCATTATAAGGTACAGCAAAGTCAACGTTGTAATTGATCCCGACTTGTATATCATGCCACGTGTGCAGAGCTTTGTGCACTGGGCAGCATTTGTTAATATAGCTGCTTTCACCTGAAACAAATGAGGTCTAATTAGATTAATCTGTAAATCAGTGCTCAGCAGTTGTATGATTAATGAGCACTTTACAGTTCTTAAAGATCAGATGAATGGATTATTTGAAGGGATTTATTAGGAAATAATAGATTTACTCATCTATAACAGTGCTACCAGTGATCCCATGTCTTCCTTGTTATGTCTGTAAAGGAAAATTGTGCAGACGAAGAAATTCCAGGCTCAATCTGTCCCCTTTTTGAAGAGCTGAACTTCTGATTGCGAGGGTGTCAGATGGACATTCTACAGCTGTTATGGAACCATGTGTCAACATTATTTACTAAAGTGATGTGATGATAATTATGGCATAAAGTATGGGTAGAAAGCATGCAAGCAGAATGGACATACATACTTAATGATTTTATTCTCCAGCATTCAAAATCAGTCGGAGTTGAGCTTGTCGCTGGAGACATGTTGAAGCAGCAGTGCAAGCTGTCTGTGCAGAATCCAATGATGACTGTATGTGGCAGCGTGCATTCAAAGTAAAAAATTAATTTACAAATGGTTTTCAGGGTTCCCACCAGATGGAAGAGCAATGAAGTCACAACCAGTCTTCTTTGTCTTTTAACCCTTGAGCTGATAGCCTGCAATGGGAACACAGCCAGCTATAAAATATAATAATCAGAGGCCCCATTTATTTCAAAATGGTTACTTTAAAAACAAAACACCTGTAGTTTTACTGCTTGCTACGATGGACTTATAACATAACATTCAGGAAGCAGATGTGGAACTGAAGCCGTGGTAACTGGTTCAGATTATAAAAACCTCGGTGAAGAAAGGAGATTGTGAATATATTTTAAAAAAGCTAAAATTTGAGATCAAACCCGAATCTTTAAAGTGTCTCTTTAGAGTCACTCACATCGAGAATTACCTGACACCGCAAGTAGTCTTGTAGATTTCAATGAATCTCTTGCATTGATTTCAGCCGCTCTGTGTAAGTGTGTCAGAATCTAACCTTAAAGATTTATAGCTCCATCAATTATTCCTCAACCAGGAAATATTTGCTTTTCCTAAACTGTTCTGCTTCACTTCAAACTCTGTAACTCTGAGTCCAACCTCTATCTTCTATAATAATCAATATAATCATCATTATTAATAGTGTTAATAGTGGAATCAGTTACCATCACCTTTATTTGTAAAAACAAACTTTTTTTAAAAAGTGACTCTTGGTTAAAAGGGCGTATCTTAAAGAACCATCAAAGATCTGTTTAAAGATTAATTTTAAAGCATGAACTGCAGCAATTTCCCTAGAATCCTGTTCAATTGTCATAAAATTTACAGCATGGTGTGTTAGTTCATTACGGACTGAGTCATAATGCACAAAACACAGCATGTTGGAGAAACTATGTGAGCCGTTGTGTTTGTGTCAGGATTTGGTCTGAGAGCTGGGATTGATCTGAACTTTGGGGGATTGCATCTAAACTCAAATGTTCCCAAATCTCAGTTTGCAAAAACAGCTGGGACTTTTGGGAAGCAAAGACTGGATAGCAGACTTGGGAGATTCTGAGACGAGTAAATGAAATAAAGATAATAACAGCTGATGAATGAGGGCCATTCTTCCAGAAGGCTGTTTGCCTGGGTGGGGATCTTCTTTGTTCCTTTTCCTGTAGGAAGTGTCCAAAAGGCACACATGGATCAGCCAGTGACTATGTTGGAGCAGTCTGGGATCTACTTGAAAGCCTCTGTGAATTCTGAATGAAAACAGGATGTGTGTTAATCCTCACATAACTCACCAAGAAAGCTTGTTCCAAGTCATTCCCAGGATGCATAGCTTCCCAGAAAGATGTTATCTGTTCATGAATTACATTTTTCAAACTTGCTCTTGAAAAATAAAAAATTGAACTTGGAAAGGCTGCATCCATTTGCGAAATACCATTATAAAACGTGAGTTCTAACAGAAGGTAAACATTTGGATGTGTTCTTAGAGCAAGCCATAGTATCCCCTCCCGATATTTTTTTTCTGCAGAGAGAATATAAAACCCATGGAAGTGGCCCAATATTTATCAGAAGCCCGATTCATCCTAAGAAGGATGGTTCATCCCATCATCAGACCTTTTGCACCAGCTCCATAGAAATCCCTTCATGAGGCTTCATTATGTTTAGGAAGGGGTAAAGCCATAGAATAGCTGTTCTTCATGGTATTCCAAACCTGCAACGGAATCACTGTAGGAATTAATGATGGCCAGACATAAATATTTTCTGGAGTCAGTTGCCATTTTGATACAACTTTCTGCCCTTCCCTTCCTAAAGTGTTGTGTAGTTTTGGGGCATTGTTAAACAGCTACCTAGTTCAACCACAGAGATGGTTGAATGTCAGTGCTGGGTGTAATGATCCCTGTATAACCATTATTTTTATCCTAGGAGTGATGCCTAATTAGGGCCAAATTCCCCTCTTCTTTACACCTGTGCACATCCTAAGTAACTCCATGAACTCAAAGGAGTTATTCCATATTTATGCCAGTGTAAATGAAAGCAGAACAAGGCCCTTCATTACTGCTTGTAAATTGGGCCCCTAACTCCCTTTGTACCCTTTGAAAATCCCTTGATATATCCTGTCAATGTTAAGTTGCTCCTCTGCACATGTAACCCCTTTCTGAAAGTGTCTGGGATCAGCTGCTGATGGAGAGGCCATAACAGCAAGGCATGAGACCAAGCTGTATTACCATAGAAGATGGAGAGGAAAGGGGGCAGGGAGCAATGGAGAGGTGCTGAAACACCATATAGCAAGGAACCGGTGCTATGATTGTTTAGGTTCTATGAGGGCCTGACTCTACTGTCATTGAAACCAATGGCAAAATTCCCATTGAACTCAGTGAGAGCAGGATCAGGCTCTCAGAAAATAGTCAGATTGCATATGATTTGTATATTGTTTGGAAACCAGAAGAGACTATCCAGAGTGAATCTGTAAGCCTGTGTTCTGAGGACTGCTCTACCCCTGAGAAGTTCTCTTTGGCTCAGCAGAGCTTGATACTGTAATTCACACCCTTTTACTGCCAGAGTTCCGCTTGAAAACCTGTGACCTAAGGCAAACCACTGACAAAACATACATTTCTCAGGCCCCTTCCTTACTAAAAAATACTACCATACTTTACAGCAGTGGCCACAAAACACTACTGCTTGCCACAATGTTGCTGCCATGTGTAATACTGTAGCATTTTTTTTATAAGGTGAGAAACAAATATTTTGATACTAGTGACTCAAATTTTACATGAAAAGGAAATGAAGGACTTGATTCTAGCTTCACTTAAACCTACTGTACAAAGCTATAACTCTACCGGGCCTCTGATTCTCTGTTGCCCTACACATTCTCTAGTCATGTATACCCAGGCATAGTGATTGCAAAGCAGATGTAAAACAGTGTCAGTTCACAACGATAGCATTTTTTGTTCACTGTGCACAGGTGTAAAAACACTGCACAGGGTACAGAACAGTAAAGAATCAGGGTTATTAACTCCAGCAGTGTTACACCGTTTTAGATCCTAACTCAGGAAAGCCTCCCTACACCTTTTCCAAGTCCCCTTGAAGAAATGTTCCATTAAACACTCCTTATTTTTCCTCTAACAAGATTCATAATTTTTTCCTAAGAATATTTCAAAGACCATAATAGGGAGAAGAATTTCTGTTTTATCCCAGCTATTTCAATACCTTTTGGGATTATTCTGTGGCACTACAATGTGACCTGACCTACAGTACACAGGGCTGCTTTTACTTCTTCTTCTTTTTCTTTTCTTTTTTTTTTTTGCTCTGAATTCATTTGAAAATTCCAATTGCTATAATAATTTGATGCAGCTGCTAAGATGTTCTTTTTCTTTTGATCACTGTTATTAATGATGTGCTGTAACATATGCAACGCTAGCAATCTGAGCTACTATTCCTTACAAAGATAATTGTGTGCTTCCCTCTCTCCCCCCCCCCCCATACACACCTCTCAGATGAAGCTCATATTGTTTCAGGAAGTTCATCTCAGAGAATTAGGAAATGTGTGGGCAGCTCCCCTGTGATATAAAGAAATTGGAAACAAGACCATTCCCCTCTATTCCCAAAAGATGGATATTGACTTTGGTTTTGGTCCTGACTTTATTGTTAAATATTTTAAGATTCAATCTTAATGTCATCCTTTGTACCTCTTATTTGCCTCAATGTTTTGAAATAGCTGAGGTTTTTGTTGGTTTTATTTTTTAATTTCAGAAACACTATTAAGCCAATTTATTATCTCAGTTATGTAAGTGTAAATCCAAGGTCACACTACGGAAGTCAATGCAGTGCTTTTTATAGAGTTACAGCAGTGTAACCAAGATCAGAATTTGAAGCGTAAGGGCCTGATTCTGCTTCCAACTTGAGAGTAGATCAGGAGCCATGCCACTAAAATGTAAGTACACCAGTGTAAAACTAGTGAGAGATCAGAATTCAGTCCTAAAATTTCTTTAAGAGGTTTTGAAGGGTTTCCAGTGTATTTTTCTCTCTCTTAAAACCCTTGAAGTAAATATTGTATTGTAGGCTTGTGAAGTGGGGAGACAAATGAACCCTTATTTTACATTAGAAAACCAAGAAATTAATATGCAGCTAAACTGTGCAGCATTTGGTAGAAGGAAATGTTACCAAACTGGACTACACTGTCCTCAGCTAATTGTTGTTTGGCTGTTTTTTGTTAATAAAGTAGAAACCTTTTTTTAAATGTGTAACCATGTTTCTATAAGAAATGTGTTATTCCAGCATGTCTATTTCTTTCACAGAAGTTTATTCAAGAAGGCTCCATTGCAAATTCAAAGCACTTTGCAAACAGCATCAAATTAGTTACCACTTGGAGCCAAAGGGGCTGCTTGCATGCTTAAAATTGAGCATGGGCATAAATTTGGACTGGATTAGGGCCTGCTCCAAAACCCATTGAAATTAATGGGAAGACTCTCATTGATTTTAGTGAGCTCTGAATTAGGCTCTGAGTATTATTTTAGCCCCATTTTGTAGACATGGCAACTGAGGCATAGAGAATACCATAAATGTCTCACCCAAGATGCTGAGTCAGTCTTCTTGGTCTGAGTGCCCTCCACTTACATTCAAATCAGTGGGAATTGAGAGCACTCCGCATATCTAGGGGTTGCTCAGCAGCTTGTAAGATCAAGCCTTAGGCAGGTCACTATTAGATGGGAGAGTTGAATTTTCAGGAGGGATTTAAAGGAAGATTGCTCGGTGGCTTGGCAGACCAGAGAAAGAAGGGCACTCAATGTGCAGAGGCCAGCATGAGTTTACTAGTGAAAGTAAATCAGTGGGATTACTTTTGTGAGCAAGGCATTGTAATTATAAAGCATTTTGACAATAAATAGCATAACATAAATGCTTGATATTATTTGATATAGTTTGCATCAAAAAAGTTGAATCAACTCTAGGAGCTAACTGGCCTTTTTTAGAGTTGGGTAAATGCTATAAAATATAAGCTCTAGAAATATCTATTCCATTTTTAAATGAATCCGTTTGTCCCTTTTGTGATCTTTTTCTCAGTATATTTTGAGTGAATACGTTTACTGGCAAGAACATGGATAGAAATGGAAAATTCTAAAGGGACCTTGTCAATGTGCATTTTTTTAAACTGATTTTTTTTAAATAGCATTTACAGGCATTTACAGGCATTTTCTATTTTAAAATATATTTTTAATTAATGAGTTTTTTTATTCCCCTGCTGATGTTTACAGGGGTCTTTTGGGTAGGTTCAAAAACAATAACAAAATGTGTTCCAGTCAGCCTTCCTCCTCTGTCTCTTTGTTTACAAGCATGCCGCAGCCTCTTTGCTTTCATTTTCAGCTTTGCTGCTGCTATTACTGGTATACAATCTCTTGCAATCCAGGGGGTACTGCATGCATATGGGCTGCCCAAGAGTAGTATATACAAGAGAGGTGCCATCGTGGTAGTGTATGAGACAGGAAGTGCTAATGACCATCAAAAAAACAGCAAGATTGGCTATAAAAGTGCTGTCAAAATGCACAAAACAAACAGACTGAAAAAAATCTCATCTCTTTCAGTTTGAATAATTTTAGGATTACTGTAAGAATCCTAGTTTAGAGCTACTGTCACTGGCTACAATATCCCCTGAAGTAAATGTGATTTTTCAAGTTGACACTGTCCCTTTAAGCAGATAAATATTCATGAAGAATATTTGCAGAAACTGACTACTGAATGTCTAAACATAAATACTTACCCCAGAAACCTAATTCTCAGATTTAAATTCATCCAGTCAGGGAACGGAAACACATCATTTGACCTAGGTGTCCATTTCAAATATTAAATTCTTGCAGTGAATGGCTTTCAAGCAATGCACAGGTCTCATTCTGACCTTCTACAGAAGGCTGAGCGTCTCCCTTGGACACTATGCCCTACACACTCTGGTGTGTGTTCTTTAAGTTTAGTCAATCTGCTGAATTCAGCACTAGTACCCTAGCCAGTCTACAGCGTAAATCCACCCCCAGCCCTCCACATTTTCTTGCCCTTAGATGAAATAGGGCAAGCAACAAAATTTGTAGTCTTGTCCCAGGCCAACAGAAAAGGCTAATCCATCACTGGGTACCCCTGGGTAATTTGACTTGTGCTGAAATGCCGTTCAGGGAAGAATCCTTTCCAGAAATGAGTACTAAGGAGTGATATCCCAGCTGTCGACAACCACCATTCCCAATGCCCGCACTCACTGCCTTAAGTAGTATTTTCAAGAGCAATTACACACTCACACAAAGGGGGATTAGGGTGACCAGACAGCAAATGTGAAAAATCGGGATGGGGGTGGGGGGTAATAGGAGCCTATATAAGAAAAAGACCCAAAAATCGGGACTGTTCCTATAAAATTGGGACATCTGGTCACCCTAATGGCGATACCCACCAACATAGAGAATGGCACAGGCATAAACTATCCAGTTTGATTTCTATAAAGGAATATGGTGATTTCTATAAAGGAATATTTTATATGGTGTTCCAAGAAAAGAAAATGTCCAGAAATGGGGTGTTATTTATTAGAATGCCCGCTATGATTCTATTACTTAAACAATAATGACCTTAGCTTAGGGCAATTCCTGGGGATTAATAAGAGGCTAGCGGGGAGTTGATGTGCCTTGGGCCATTAATCCTAGCAGGCCATTAATCCACTGGAAATGCCATGTCTTGAGGTTGGCTTGATATAAAAATGAAAAAAAAATGTGGTTTTTTTTAAGGGGTGATTTTTTCAGATGGTACCTGCACAACATTTCCAGGTAGTATATTAGGTGACCAGATTGCGTGATCATCTTTTGGCGTTCCATTCTGTGTATCATTATTTTAATGTAGTGAACTATTATAATTATTTTTATTCTTCTTCTGATAGAATAAAGGGCAAGAGAAGTGATCTAGCATGTATGAGTTGTCAGGGTCAGCAAAACAGCTTTGTATTCATGAAGCCATTTGCAGAAGTTTCCTGCCCTACATTTCTTCCCCCAAGTCGTAATGAAACAGCCATGAAAAAAATATACCAGGCTGCAGTCCCCTTCTCCCACCGCTTTTCTCTTTTTTTAAAAAATTGCTTTGCTATAAGGGCAAAACAGGTGCTGAAATGTGAAACTCTATTGAGGGATTTCCTTTGCAGAACAGCTTGATGCTAGTGTGGACCTAAAGTTAGACATGCTTCCAATACTGAATGTTAAAATGACTGCCTATCCTGTCAAAAGAGAATCCATACCACTGACTGTCAAAAAATAGCATACTGTCACTTTAAGAAAAAATAAACTAAAATATGAACTACCAAAAACCCTGCCATTTCCAGCCTGGGCTTGATTAATGATTTTTCTATCTAATAAAAGGTTCACAAACCATCTGTTTTTCTCCCTAATGCCTTGCCCAAAGGTTTTTCGTTCCTATTTCAGGCTCGGGGCCAACTGACATTCCACTCTTTTTTTTCCCCCAGCCTTGTAAACAAACCCTTCTCTCTTTTTAATCTTCCAGTGCTGTTTCCTACCCATCGTTATGCATATTCATTGCGAGTAAACATTTTTAGTGTCTACACTTAATCTCTTCCACTGGCAATTACTGTTCTATGCTGTTTTGTAATGCAGAAGGGCCAACGCTTTCCCTTCTAATAACAGCTGGGTCGCAGATGGGGCCTGCAGTCATTGTAGAAAATAAAAATTTACAAGATGCCAGTGGAATTTATTTCAGTTTTATGGAGTCACAGGAGGAACCTTTCTGTTATCCGCCTTCAGTGAAATCTGCAGGCACAAGGCAAGCTTTTGACATTTAATCAAAGGGGGGTTCAGGTAGGGTCTGGAACAACACAAGGAAGAAAGCAGGTGGATCATATTAGGCAGTGCCATGGTTAATTTATTTAGAAGTGATTGGCTTAGATGTGTGCAGCCAATATTTGACATCATGTATATATCTTGTTTAGCATCCTGCTTCTAAATTGTTACCACTGTAGAGACACTGAGCTGTCACTGCGGACCGAACCAGGTGTTAGGTTTGGTTGCTGTTTAGAGGTACTAGTAGAAATGGCAATATAATAGCTGAAGATGTAACATTCTGTATAGTTTCTGTAGTTGCTTCATTTTTACTTTACCATATCATTCTCTTAACTACTGTAATGGCTTCTTCAGCAGAACCCTGGAGTGCGTGTATGGGCTTTCGAATGCAGGCTCCAACCTTTAATTTAGCAATAGAGTTTAACTAGAAATTTTTTGTAATTTGATGATATGAAAATGACTTTCCTTTAAATGTTTTTAGATCTCATATTTATGCGATTACATAGATCTAGCACAGGATTAATCTCTCAGTCGTCTGTTGGTAAGTCTGTGTATATAGCATTTAAGAGCTAAATGGGAATACGCATTTTTCATTTGTGTATCTTCAGAGTTCTGGGCCATGCTCTACTTTCAGCTTCAACGATGTAAATCCAGAGCAACTCTGAGGATTTCAACTATGTTACTTTGGATTTACACCTGTGTATATGAGAGCAAAATGTGACCTGCTCATCTTTAAAAAAAATTGCCTTATTACTTAAATTCTTCTGTTTGGACACTGAGACAGCCTTGTTTGATAGCAGCTGCCTGCCTGAGAGAAATGAGGTAAGGAAGAAATGCAAAATAAATAAATACCACAAGGATCCTAGCCTGTTCTCAGGTATTTGAAACCTATGCCAGAGGAGCTTATGTTCTTACATTTGGGCTCCTCTTCTTCCACAACACACCTTCCACCGGTTGCCTGGCAACCAAAGGAGCCCCTTAGAACATGTGTGTGACGTGCTATAATTGACTTTTGTAATTTTTTAAAAGACCATTAACCAAAACAGGATGTTTTCCCTGGCTTGAAGGACAGGTAAGACCTGCCTGTATTTGCTGAAAAGCTATAGGGTATCTGTCAGAACCAAAGTGATTCACAAAATCTCCTGACAAATAAATATGTAGATGCACCTAACAAAATGATCAATTGGACTAATTTAGAGAAAACTCACATTAAATAAAGTGCATATTCCTATTTATTACACTTTGTGTAGATTTTTTTATCCAAATATTTTAAAATACTTGAATGGGAAAGAGGTAAATTGAAATTCTCACATCTCCCCCCCCCCCCCTTCTCTTCTGTTATAGGTGCTCAGAAACATAAACTTATTGACTCACTCAAATTAATTAGATTTTAGACGGTGTGGGTTTTTTTTATTATTCATGCATTTTCTTCATTTACCAAGCCAGGCTGTATCTCTCTGTACCAAGGGCAACATATCTTTTCCTTTTAACAGAGGTTTGTATAATTTTGTTCTTTTTCAGGGCATCTTGCTCAGCCTATGAGATAAATGCAAGCTTTATAGGGAAAATGAAGGAAAAAAAAAAAAAAAACTTCAGTCATGACAGAGAGTTCCTGATAACTATTTCCTGGATTTAGGAATAAAAACAACTAAAGGGCTTGGCTTAAATTTTTTTCCTTCTTAATAGGAAGATTTCAATTTTAAAAAATGCTAGATTGATATTTTATATGCACATTGTTTGGAATACAGTATTTGGTATATTAAATACCAGAGATGAATCAAGAGGGTAATGAAGAGGGCAAATTTTCATAACTGGTTTTCCCCATTTATTGCCCCCCCTTCCCCAACTTTCCATCCCCTATCCTCTCCCCTCATTTACAAATTCAAAAGCTGCAAGACACTGTGAAGTCTGCTAATCTCAGTGCTGTGCTGTTTATACTGCAAATATTAGTAAAGCTTTACTAGTGCTAATTCCTGAATTCATAGCTAGGTTGGAAAGAACATCCTGGCTTACCTAGTCTGTATACTCCAGCAGTGCAACATAGATTTCTTTGTTAATGCCCGTGTATGAAAGATTTCTTTTGTGGTGGGGGAAGCTTTGGGATTGTATTTCTGGCAGAACAGTGAGAATCTGGGGGAAGCAAATTCTAATCACTTTCCAAATGAAAAAGTTCACAGGATCAACAGACGGAAAAACTTAAAAGCCAACAGAAAATATAAAGTGAGAAAGCACGCTTATATGTGGAGTATTAAATAACAATAATTTAATAAGAAGAATAGCTAAATACACAGAGAGGAAAGATGTTCCAATAGTCAGGGCTCTAGCCTGGGACCCAGGTACAGTTCTGTGCTCTATCACAGATTTCCCAACTTCACTTAGGCCCAGATCCTCAAAGCGGTATTTAGGCGCATAACTCCCATCAATTTTAATGGAGTTATTCACCTAAATACCTTTGAGGCTCTGGGCCTTAGTTTCCCTGATCTTCAGTCTCCCATCTGTAAAATGTGGATAATGGCACTTCCCTACCTGTCAGGGTGTTGTGGGAATAAATACATTAATGATTGTGAGGTGCTCAGATAATACAATAATGGAGGCCATGAAAGTACCTTAGGTGGATGTGGAGTTTTATTTCTGGGCTATGTCCGCAGTGCCTCTGTTGTCTTACACTGATTGGTCTCACTCATAAGGCCAAATTCATTGCCCAAGTACCACTCCTGGCTGCAGGCCCTTGGAAGTGGAAAGTCTTCTCCTCCACTGGAGAAGTTGCACAACTGACCTGGGAGGGAGAAGGCATGGTCAGGGGGGCTGGGTTATGAACAGACTCAGCACATCTCCGGGCTGACCTCTGTTGGTGGGACTCCTGTGGTGGTATGGATAACATTTAAAGCATTGTTGGAAGGCAGTACCAGTACCAGTACCTGCCCTGTTGCTCCAGGGATAAATCCTCTCTCCAGCATAAACTGATGTTAAGGAGTTCAGGCTTGAAATCTAACATATCATAAAACCGTGATGTGACCACAGCGGCAAAGTTTATGGTTAAAACATAGAAGAAGGTGCGAAAGGACTCAGGAAACTCCATGGTGCGAATCATCCAATCCCCAGGGTGTAGCTTACCCACCTGCAGAGGATGTGTTTCTTGGAATTAGAGGAGACTGGGATTCCATGGGGAACTATGCTCCCAAATCAATGGATCCCAGAGAGAGCATTGACAAGGATGGTTTGCTCCTCCTGTTCCTAGACTACCTCTGTCCAGATAACAACAATTCCTCAAGCACTATATTGCTATTATTTGCTCCTGCCATGCCTTCCCCTTGCTCCGTCTTTCCAGAGAGGGCACTACAGATTGGACACTGATGCTCTGTCCAGCAACACTGAGTGCCACTTGAAAACCCAACAAAAATTTGGCTGGTTAGGAAAAGGAGAATGTCACACACAGAATGTGTACTCGTTATCTCTTCCTGCTTCAACACACCCCCTTCCAACTGCTTATAGTTCAAAACACATGGGGTTCCTCGTGCTTCCATTTGCTGCTGGGAAAGATGAGCATGCCACTGAATCACCCACTCTCTTGCTTCCACTGGCCTTCGGGCTTTTCCACCCTATTCTACATGTGCTCCTCCCCATGCTTCACAGCTGGAGGGGAACAGCAAGGCAGCAGTTTGTCTAGAAATGCCAACCAAGGTCAGATCTACAGATGATATGAAGCTGGGGCAACACCAATTTACAGCAGCTGAAGATCTGGCCCACAGATGTAAAGTAACAATTTTTTAAAAATTCTTCCTTACTGAAAAAAAGTCAGTAAAAAATAACAGCCAGTCTCGATGCATAACCTACGGACCTGTTTACAGGAACATTAAGTTTATGGCAAGGTGGGGTGTGAATCTACCGTGTGGACCCTGCTGATGAGCATTTAACAGTTTGTTTAAATTATCTTACTCTGTCACTGCAGAAACAGCCAGAAAAGGAACAATAGATTGATTAACATATCCCCTTCCCAGAGCTGTGCTGATATCACTGATGATATTGCTTAAGGATGCTTATAAAAACAAAATATTGGGCTGTGAATTTCAGCTCTGTTATAAACCAAAAGGGAACAAAATCGTTCTTTAGCAAATGAAAAAAAAAAAACAACAGCATTGTTATGAAATGAAAAAATACTTTTTGGAGGATCTTACAAGTACAGAAAATAAAGATTCAAAAGTACTATATTCATAAATACATTATCTTGTACTTTCAGAAGAGTAGCATCCTGTGTTTACAGTGTTATGAGAGGCCCCTGAATGTCATAATTTTTAATTCCCTTTTTATCAAAAGTCTACACGAAGTTGGCCTAGAGGATCCTGTTTTCCAGAGTTTGGTTTCAGTGACTCACTTTGGATCCAAGTTTGCAGGATTCAGACAGGCTATGAAGATTTTAGGTGTAAGACATTCTCTGAAAGGACATATCATCAGGTCACTTGCTGATCCAAACTCTAAGTGAGGTTGGAGTTGATTATTCCTACCCACGAGTTTTAGTTTGCTCAGTGTCTTGGGTGTGTGGATTGCTCTAATGATATATAGCCACACAAGGACAGATTCTGTGGCAGAACTATGGCCTAAGGAGCTGGAGGAGAATTTCCCTTGTTCCAGAATGGTGTAGATTAGTGGTGGGAAACCTGCGGCCTGTGGGTTGCATGAGGCCCGTCAGGGTAATCTGCTGGCGGGCCGCAAGACAGTGTTTACATTGACCATGCTCAGGCACGGCTGCCTGCAGCTCCCAGTGGCCATGGTTCACCATTCCCAGCCAATGGGAGCTGCGGGAAGTGGCGCGGGTTGGCCGATGCTTCCCACGGGCCGCAGGTTGCCCACCACTGTTCTAGGGCACTCACAGGATCCTATAGCCCAGGCTCCAGCCCAAGCCCGAATGTCTACACCACAATTAAACAGCCCTTTAGCCCGAGCCCTGTGAGCCCGAGTCAGCTGGACCTGGCCAGCCGCAGGATTTTACTTACAGTGTAGACATACCCTTAAAAGCAGATTGTGGCACTTACGTCACAGCCCTGCACTGCGGGAAGTGGAGAGGTGTCCTGTCTGGAAGCTCTGAGAGGCAGAGTCTTGGTTTTCTACTGCCTTGCAGGACTCATCCAAAGCCCATGGAAGATAATAGGGAGCCTTACATTGATTTCAATAGGCTTTGGATCGGGGCCCATGTATAGTTTTCATATCTGTGTCAAATGCTGCTAACTGAGAATGATAGCAATGAATTCCCATTTCACAATGATATAAACGAGTATTCAAAGTGCAAGACAGTAGCCAATTCAGAGGAATTCATCCCAGGCCTTTTTTGCTTCTGCTGAATGGGCTTAAAATGACCATAGGTTGAGCCTAATGGCTTGTCTACACGGATAATTATACTGGTAAAAGTCCCTATGTAGACAAGTTCTAAGAGCCCACTTCCCCAAAAAAGTCCCAAGTGCAAAAGGTTGCCCATGAGTCATTGCAACTGAGGCCCAATTTAAGGTAACTCTCAGGGCTACCATAACATTCACTAGATGCCCAACAGGTACCTGACAACCCTGGAATTGGGGAGGTGCACACCATCTGACCTCTGTCCTTGCACTGGTCTCAGCACCTGTCCTATTATTCTACCCCATTGTGTCTAACAAGCACAATGCCTCTAGGAAGTGGGAGGGAATAGGAGAGCATAGCCATAATGCTAGACCAGTAGAGTATACAGCCTCAGCACCCATTTGCACCATGTCAGGTCTGCTATATTGTGTGGTGGAAAGGCAGGGCACTGTCATTGTGAATAATACCATCAATGGTGCTAACAAGAAGCAATCTTTGCAATGTTGCCAACTCTCAGGATTTTATCATAAGTCTCATAATATTTGCTATTTTCCTTAAAGCCCCAGCACCTGGAGTCAAATGAATACAGGCGACTTGAATGCCTGGGACTGGCAATGATGTAGCTAGTGCAAGGACTGCCATTAGGCCAGGTCCCTTCCGTGGGAGCCAGCAAAGGGAATGCAAGGGACCAATATGCTATTTGCATCCCCTGTCTCTTTCCACACCAGCACAGAGGCCAGGCACAATTTGGCCCATAATGTTTTGGAGAGTACTAAAAATAGCACTGACATTTCCTTTTTGTAAAACATCCTTCTCATTACGTATCGGACACCTGTTAAATCACTGCAGGAAGGTTACAACCAACTAGCAGTTGCTGGCGTTGGCAGATGAAATGTACTTGTATAGAGTGAGCGTCAAAGAGAAGTTTCCTTAGATGGGAGTCAGTGAAGGCCAAAACCCGGTTGGAAAGGGACCCTGGCAGCACCGTTCAGCACCGCCGACTGGGCTATTAAAAGTGGAGCCAAGGCAGGCCAGTCCTTACCTGTCCTGGGGCACCGCGCTGTGCCCCAGAAGCGGCCAGCAGGTCCGGCTCCTAGGCGGGGGGGGGGGGGGGGGCCACAGGACTCTGCGCATTGTCCCTGCCCCGGGCACCGGCTCCACACTTCCATTGACAAGCGAAAGCAACATGTGCCACTGAGCCTCCTCTCCCCCGTCCCCGACTAGGAGCCGGACCTGTTGACCACTTTCAGGGCTCAGCGCAGTGCCCCAGGACCAGCAGGCAGCCCACTCCACCGCTGACTTGGAGCCACCTGAGGTAAGCCCACGCGCCAACCCCGAGCTTCAACCCTCTGCCCCAGCCCTGAGCCCCCCAAGCCCAGAGCCTCCGCATGCACCCCAAACCCTTTAACCCCAGCCCCATCCCAGAGCCCGCACCGCCAGTCCAGAGCCCATACCTCCTCCTGTACCGCAGCCCCTGGCCCTGAGCCCCCCAACCCAGAGTTCTCTCCTGCACCCCAGAGCCTGCACTCCCAGCTCAGAGCCCCCTCCCACACCCTGAACCCCTCATTCTCGGCCCCACCCCAGAACCCTCACCCCCTCCTGTACCCCAACCCCCGCCTCAACCTGCACTCCCTCCCACACGCTGAATCCCTTGGCCCCACGTCCCAGCCTGGAGCCCCCTCCTGCACCCCCCAAACCCCTCATCCCCAGCCCCACCCCAGAGCCTGCACCCCAAACCGGAATCCTCACCCCCTCCTACACACCAACTCCCTGCCCCAGCCCAGAGCCCCCTTCCACACCCTGAATCCCTCATTTCTGGCCCCACCCCAGAGCCTGCACCCCCATTCAGAACCCTCACCCTCTCCCGCACCCCAACCCGCTGCCCCAGCCAAGTACCAGTGAGTGAGAGTGGGGGAGACTGAGCCACCAAGGGAGGGGGAATGTAGTGAGCAGGGAGCGGGGCCTCAGGGAAGGGGCGGGGAAGTGGGCAGGGCCTTGGGGAAGGGGTAGGGATAGGGGTTTTGGGGTTTGTGCTAATAGAAAGTTGGCAACCCTAGGGACTGGCCAGGATGGCAGGAGTGAGGGTGTCAGCTTGGCACAGGGAAAGAAACTGGGCCGGGAGGCAGAGTGTGCAATGCACTGTGCCACCCGCCCCATTCTGGGACTGGGCAGTAGGTCTAGCCTGGGGTTTTACACACACTTTGCGAAGGTGTGAGTGATGACACAGTGCCAGGCAGGGGGCAAGCAGCCCTGGGGCTCAGCTGTAGGCAGGGGGCAAGCAGCCCTGGGGCTCAGCTGTAGGCAGGCGCCAGCTGAGAGGAGCTCATTGCTATCCTTTCTGCTTTGCCCTGGTGGGGAAATGGCTCTGGCTGGAGGTGGTGAGAATCAAGATGGGAGAAGAGGTGATGCATCAAATGCAAACTCCAAGGTGGATTGGGTCAGCCAATTGTCATTCATTGGGACTGACACCCTTCCAGACCACTGAGGACACTGCTTCAAGGAGGCAGACTGTGACAATCAGGCCACACAAGCTGGTGCGTTACCATTTGTATTGGGGGTAAGGTGGCCACTGGTGCATCTCCAGAATAGGGGACACTCCCCCTCCCCTGCATGACCCTGTCCCCACCTGCATAGGTGTGCCTGCATGGCCCGCCCCCAGCTGCACATGCCCACTCCTGCCTGCTGCAGCCCTCCCGGAGGTGCCGCCTCTGCCCTCCACCAGTGGTGTCCTACTGGACAGGGGCAGAGCTCCACAAAACTAGCTCTGGCTGGCTTCAACCCAATGAGAGCTGCAGGGGCGGCGGTGCCTAGGGTCTGCAGGGACATGGCGGCTACTTTCTGGGAGCCAGGGTAAGCACCGCTGGAATCCCACATCCTGCACTCCGTCCTGCACCCCAACCCACTGCCCCATCTGGAGTCCTCCCACCCCACACTCCAACCCAATCCCTGCCCCAACCTGGAGTCCTCTCCCACACCCTGAACCCCTCATTTCTGGCCCCACCCAGAGCCCGCACCCCCAGCCTAGATCCCAAACCCCTCGCATCCCAACCCCCTGCCCCAGCCCAGCGAAAGTGAGTTAGGGTGAGGGAAAGCGAGTGACAGAAGGAGGGGGGATGGAACGAGCAGGGGTGGGGCCTCGGAGAAGGGGTGGGGCAGGGGTGGGGCCTCTGGGAAGGGGCAGGGCAGCGGTGTTCAGTTTTGTGCCATTAGAAAGTTGGCAGCCCTGCACAGGTGTTGGGCAAGTACACACTCCACCCGCTCAGGGCACCGGGGCAGCTCCTCCACAGCTGTCACTATGTCCATATACTGTAGTCATATGCAGCCTCATATGTAGAGGATGCATATGTCATATGTAGAGGATGCAGCCTCTGTATTTCCCACCTCACGCACTCAAACACACTGGCTTTTGGCCACTGGAGTGCACAGCTGCTGCCATAGAACTGATTTCCCCCACAAAGCCCTCCTGAGATTATGTCCTCTCCCAGCTCCCCTACCCTCTGGGGCCAGGCTCTAGGCCAGGCTCCCCTTGCAGGTCTGGGTCCCTTCAAGAACCTCCTTTGAGGCTGGGTCCTTCCTGATCCCCTCCCTCTCATCTAAATCTTCTTTGAGGGAAGTGGGGATGAGCAGCTGCAGTTACTGGGCAAAGGCCTATAGCTCATTATCTCCTATGAAGCCAGTTCAGCTCCCTCCCTACCCAACCCATCCAGGGCCGGCTCCAGGCACCAGCTAAAGAAGCAGGTACTTGGGGCAGCCAGTACCAAGGGGCGGCACTCCGGCCGCTATTGGCACGGCACATCCGGGGTCTTCGGCAGCAATTCGGCGGCGGGTCCCTCAGTCCCTCTCGGAGCGAAGGACCCGCCGCCGAATTGCCGCCGAAGAGTGGAGCAGCGCGATCGCGCTGCCGAGGCTTTTTTTTTTTTTTGCCGCTTGGGGCGGCAGAAAACCTGGAGCCGGCTCTGAACCCATGCACTTGGAGCCTTTGGGCAGGTAAAGGCTAAGGAATAAGAAGGTCCAGCAGGGAGGGAGCTTGAGCCAGCTCCAGAGGGCAGCTGCTGCGGGAGAGAGAACTGCCCCTAAAGGCCAAGGGCTGTAACTACAGATTTCTCCTCCTTGCTCAGGGGATCAGCTCAACAGCTGGTTGGTTGGCTGGGTGTAGAGAAAGCTGAGTGATGCTGCATTAAGCAGCCCCAATCTGCTCTCCTTCCCCCTCCAGGCAGGGCTGAAAATTGGGGGGTGATATCTCACACACACACATATATTCCCTGTTATAATTATGCCTGTGACCAAGGCCTTAATTACAGCAATAATAACAAAATATGCACACCAGATATGGAAATCCATGCTCCTTCCCAAATTTGTAGGTTGAGGAGAACTGTTGAAAACCCTGAAAACTAAGGTGTTTTACAAACATTAAAAGCTAACACAAGGCACTGTAACCTAATACCTCCCCTGCTAGCATTCACCCCCAGGAAGGGACAGAGTTGGTCCCATGATCACATTCTGGATTTTCTGCCAAGGCAAGCTTTATATTTATCTGGGACTACATCTCAGCGCTGCAAGAAGGAGCCACTAGAGGGAGGTTCTGAGTCAAATGACCTGACCACACCCCTTTTCGGGCCATTTCTACACAATTGTCTTTTCCATTTGCTGTGGTCCTCTACAAGAGAAAGGAGGCTGTAGCTGTTTTGCTGTGCTGCATCTGTGACAGCTGTCATCTTGGCCGACACACCAGGAATTGAATGGAGGACCTCCAGAGCTAAAAGCATGAGCAGTCACAGCTAAAGTGCTGCAGATTTAGGGGGGGAGGAGCGCAGAACGGGGCTCTACCAATATCCTCTGTGGCTTGGCACAGAGAGGAAACTGTAACTCTCACCAATGAGTTACACAACCGTCTCCTGCAGTGGGCTTTTCACCACTGAGGAGCTGCCTAATCTATCCATCTATATTCATCATCTTATATATGCCCTTCTTACTACTCCCTTACTTTACCTTTTCTTATAACAGTGACGCACTCCTAGAAACAGGAAAGTAGGAGAAACATCTGGAAAAAATATCATCTTGTCATTATTACACAAAATTAAGATAAAGTTTAAAGTAACTGAGGGAATGTACTATAATATGCACATTCATTTTTTCCAATTAAAATCTTTATTAGGATTTGTACTGCATTTAATTGCTGCAATTGTACAGTAACCAAAATCTGCAGAGACATAAGAGCCCCCAATGTACTCTCTGACTTGATGGACAATAATGAGTCTGAAAAGAATAGGTCAAAAAAACAAACAAAAAACACACATTGTAAAATAAGCCACTAAATGCGTATTTACATGAATTTAGACAGAAGATCATCAGAGATTCATTCCAGAGATGTTTATTACAAGCTGAAATGCTGTTGGCCACTTGTTATTTCTCAGTGAAATTAAAATAAAAATATTGCAAGAGTAAGTACCTATTCTTCATTTTCTTATTAGTAATTGTTATGAAACGAGAGGGCTCTGCCAGCCTATCTCACTGCACCTGTTACTAGATATTTCCAAGACAATCTAACTACAATTTTGCCTGAATGCACTGGTTGTTTTTCCCATTGTGTTGACTGTTCATCCAGTTTATAGGTTTCTGGCATTTAAGTGGAATAGCACATTTTTTTCAAATGAGGCACAGTGAGGTCCTTGGAACTTCAGCCTTAATGAGAGTCCTAAAGGACAGAATTTATAAGAATGAGAAAAAAATACCTATGTTGTATACAGTATTGTTGTATACAATATCGGCCACAGGATATTAGGGAGCTGAGGTAATATCTTTTATTGGACCGACTTCTATTGGTGAGAGAGCTTCTCTTCACTGTAAAGTCACAAAATAAAGGCAGTCCCTGCCCTAAAGAGCTAACTGAATGCAAGACCTGATTTGAGTGGGAGCTGAGATCACTTAGGCTACGTCTACACTACGGGGCGGGAGGGGGATCGATTTCAGATACGCAAATTCAGCTATGGGAATAGCGTAGCTGAATTCGACATATCTGATCCGACTTACCCCGCTGTGAGGACGGTGGCAAATCGACTGCCGCAGCTCCCCCGTCGACAGCACTTACTCCTATCTGGACTGGTGGAGTACGCGCGTCGATTCGGGGATCGATTATCGCGTCCCGATGAGACGTGATAAATCGATCCCCGAGAGATCGATTTTCTACCGCCGATCCGGGCGGGTAGTGAAGACCAGCCCTTAGTACTTTTCAGGAGGCATAGAATGTCTTGTAGGATTGAGACCTAATAAAAAAAATTAAGAGAAAGTGTCAGAGTGGGAAGTCCAGAGGAAAGAATATTAGGGGATTTTTTTTATTTAGTGCTTGGGCTTCTTCACTTCTTGGGGGCATCCAATTCTTTGGTGTTCCAATGATCTATTATAATTACATCTTAATGGCCTCATTACTTGTGTGATAATAGTTTAGTGCTGCAGATAATGAGGAAATTCTAAGCTTCAACGTATATATTATCCTGAGGATGAAGTGTTTGATGTACCAGTTCTGTTTCAGAAAGAATATAGTTTGCTGGAGGGTGTTGATAGCTGCCAGCGAGCATATCTTTACTTTATTGGCAATCACAAACCTCGCTGAAGCTGATGAGGATGTGAGACAGCTTTCAGTCAGGTTAATTAAAGGGGCAATTAAATGGCACTTTGTTTAGTGATAGCTGAAACAACAAAAGCCACCACCCAAGGCCCAGATCAGCAGTTGAGCCATGTGACATAAGGGGTTTCTCTGGAGGCTGGTTACAAATGCAGGAGCTGGGGTACTGCTACTGCTCTGGTTACAAATGCTCAGGCTAAGGGGCAACATTTGTGGCTGGATTGGGATTCAGTTTTCAAGGAGAGAAACTGTGAGATGTTCCTGAACCAAGAAGGAACAAATAATGCAAGTGCTGATGGTCAAAAGGAATTAAAACAAGACCTAAAACAGAAGCTGGAGACTTATCAAAAGAAATAAAGCAACATCTGGAAGTTTCCCACAAGGACAGAGGAATGACTTGTGGTCAGAGATAAAATTTTTGTTGGGGAAGCAGCTACAAAGTGTCCAAACAGAGTGATAAACCCTATTTCAAAACTTACAGTCTGGCCTGGCAGAATGGATCAATGAATTGACCATCTTTGACTGTCATGGACCAGATTTTTCCTGAATATAGAGGAAACTAGGAAAACTTTGGCCAACTTGAAACTTGCTAACAGAGATGAGTTGCAGCAAAAACATAAGCAGCTAAAAATCAGCTTCAGAAGGAAATCAAAGGGTCACCGACCACAGTGAAAGATAATCGCTTGGATGAGGAATTGGGCCAGCCAGATTTGTGTAAATCAGGACTTTTACAACAGTTGTTTACCCTGTTTGTAACCTACAGAGGCTCAGAAGGGAGATACCAGGTTGTTTCAGCAAAAAATAATGCAAAAACCCACTATCTTTGAGAGAAAAACTACCTGGGAGACTTATTTGTCTCAGTTCAACAACATAGCCCAAATGAATGGCTGGAGAGATGAAAAGAGAGTGGAGTTTCTAGCAATCAAATTGGGTGGCCCAGCTCTGATGATACAAGCCCTTGATATGCAGTTTGGAGCCAGTCATCAATCTGAACTGGCCAGGGCACAGCTAAGAGCTAGAAGGAAAGGAAAAAAGAAACTCCACCTGAACAGGCAGAGGAGTGGAGGACTTCTAGGGTAAACTAACAATGGACCAATTTATAGTGCTCAGCCAGACTTGGACAGTTGCAGGTCAAGGTCAGTGATAGGAGGCCAAGGACACTCTGACAGGCTGTGGAATTTTCCATGGAACTTGAATCTTTCCTTGCAGCTGCCCATCAGAAGAGGAAGGAACGGCTAGTATCAGGAAGATGGATATTGATCGCTACAAGCCCTGTAAGCACAGCTTTGTGTGTAATATGCATGATGGAAAAGGGGGATTCTAATCTGGTTCATGACATTTTTGATTGATTGGAAAAATTGTTCAATTTTATTTGTAACATGAGGGAAATTGGCAATAATGCAAAAATTAAGGGAAGCAGTTTAGTTAAATGCTGGTACTGCAAAAAAAAAATGGCCACAAAAAGAAGGATTTGTTATACATTTAAAGCTTCCTGGACACTGTGTCACAAGTGCTTAGTGAAAACCCCTTACCCCATTCAGGAAACTGGGGACCCCAAGCTAACAGGGCAAAGCTTGGAAGTACAAGGATCAGCCCCAGCATTTTTGTTTAGATCTGGGCAATTAAACAGCTATAATGGGAGTTTAGCTGTTGAATGTGTAATAGGATCTGTGCAAAACACAGGAACAGTGGACACTGGCTCAACCATAACAATTACGGGAGCAACGTACTAATACTAGGGAATAGGAGATCCAAAACTGAACCACCTACTTATTCTCAAATGGAGACAGTGACTAGGAAATATGCCACTGTCCAAAAATGTGGAAAACTGTATTTGAAGAATCACCGTTGGGAATTGAACAAGAAGTCTGGATGGCCAAGTTAATGGATGAGCTAATAACCAGTTTAGTTTTCATTATGGCTAATAATGCCAGGCAAGGTGTCTTACAAATTCACTCTGTGGAAATGCTCTTTAGAGATGTGGCCCAGGTGAGACAAATGGTTTATAGGGAACTGGTTTGCAGTTCTCCTAGCCCTAAGGGCAGAAACCATTATAACAGCGACATGCTGTTGTAGCTTTCCAGCAGAAGAAGATGGGGAGTGTTTGAAACCTGCTTTGAGACCCAGGGGAATTTTAGCTACTAGAGCAGCAGAACCATCTAAGAGACTTTCTGATTAGGAAACAGGAGTTGCTCTCCTGATCCATCAAAGATATAGGTTGCACTGCACTGGTCCAGCACAAGACTGATATGGGAGAAGCCAGCCCATTAAACAGCCTCTTTATCATTTACTGGTAGCAAAGAAGGAAGAGGCTTTCCAGGTCTTTGAGGTAATGTATCAGGAAAGCATAACTGATCCTTTAATCTAAGCAGCACCAGATTCTGTGTGGGACTATAAAAAACTAAATGAAGTCACTTTCAAGGATTCTTATCCATTACCATGAATAGATGATACCCTGGATGTTGTAGCAGGTTCAGTCTGATTTTCCACACTGGATTTTGAAAGAGAGCATTGACAAGTGGAAGAGGGCTCCAAAGGACAGGAAAAAGATTGCTTTCACAACAGGACAAGGCCACTGGCAATTTAAAGTGATAGCTTTTGGCTTGTGTAGCGCACTGGCCATGTTTGAGAGGCTTCTGGAGAGGGTATTACATGGCATGCCGCTCTCAGCCTGTTTGATATACCTAGATGTCATCCTAACACATGCTAATCCCTTTGAACGGGAACTGATGATACATTTACAAATGATCTGTGATCAATTTAAGACTGCCAATCTGAAATGGAACCCAAAGAAATGTGAGTTGTTCCAAAAAGAAGTAATCTATGTTGGGCATACAATCAGTGAGTCAGGAATTTCCACTAACAAAAAGAAAAATAAGGCTGTACAGAACTGACCAACTCACCAGGCACTCACAGATGTGTAAAGTTTTGCAGGTCTCTGCTCCTGTTATAGCAGATTTATTTGTAGGTTTGTTAGTGTTGCAAAACCATCACATAGGTTGGGTGAGAAAAAGAAAAATTATTGCAGTGGTCAATAAAGTGTGATGTAGCATTTACAGAGTTGAAAAGGGCTCTTCTGTCTGCTCCTGTCTTAGTTTATGCATGTTTCAAAACCTCTTTCATATTGGACACAGATGTTAGTGATTACAGATTCAGGACAGAATTGACACAAGAACACAAAGGACTTGAGAGAGTGTTGGCTTACTACTGCAGAAGTCCAACTTATCTGGAGAGAAATTATTGCACCACCTGAAGGGAACTCCTGACAGCAGGAGCGCAGCCAGCTTTTTTGCCGCCCTACATGGCGGAAGTTCCTGCCCCCGAAATGCCACCCCGACAGAGGTGGCGGAAGGTCCTGCCTCCAAAATACCAACGACGACCGGGGCAGCCGAAGAGCCGGCCGCTGCGGTCGCTGCCCCCCAAATGTTAGCACCCTAGGCGACCACCTAGGTCACCTAATGGGTTGCGCCGGCCCTGCCTGACAGTGTTTAAATCTATAGAACATTTTCACCACGGTTTGTATGTGAGAAAGTTTGTGTTCAGGACAAACCTTGTATCCCTGCAATGGCTCTTTAGATTCAGGGGCAACTTGCCAGGTGATTGGAAAAATTGCAGTGTTATGATTTTACAATCATCCACAGGCCTGGACACAAACATGGTGATGCTGATGCCTTGTCCAGATGTCATTGTTCAGAGAATCTGGGCCATAGAATTTCCCAATTCAAGTAATTCACATATTGATTGGAAGCTTTTTTGGTAAATTTTGGTAGGACAAATGTCTGTAATTTGTTTGTTGGGACACCAAAATAACCAGTGTTTCCTAATATCTATAATGGCTAACTTTATGATAATAAGTTCCTCCTTCCCAACTCCTCCTTCCATGTAGACATACTGAGTAGACTTTTCCTGTGAGAACTTACACTGTTACAGATTTGTAGAATGCCATTCGTACACACAATGCTTTATCAATAATAACAAGGATTTTAAAAGTAGCAGGAGAATTTTAAAGTGCCTTGCTGGATTAATACATTTCTTTGTGATGAGGGATGCTACAGAGTTTGCAATGAGCCATTCAGCAACCATGGAAAAAGTAAGTTCACAGTAACCTATATGCTGAAAATGAGTTTCCTGGAGAAAAAAGATGGTTTCACACCTATAGTGTATAATGCCGAGGGCTGCAAGATTTATTGTGTTTTATATCAGGTTCTTACAGCAAAGAGGAAGTTGCTCAAATATAGATTTTTTAAGTTATTTGTAATGCTCTTTTCCCCATGCAGTTCTTCCAAGGCATTGCTGGACTATATAGAACATAACACTGGGTGATTGTTAAAATAGCTGCTGCTTCTATCCCCTTCTAAACATGCATTTATGGGAAATACACAGCCATGTGTAATAAAGTCAATTTGAAAATGACCATACTGTCATAAACATACTGGAAGAGTTACAGAAACAGTTTGACAGGTGGATTAGCTCTCTCTTAGCTTTGGCTTTTGTGTTCTCATCTTGGGCAATGGTGCAAATATAGTTTATGCCATAAAAGATAAGGGTCATATGCATATAGAGTACCTGTATTATGGTTGGCACACCATTTGCAGTTGTTTGTCATGGACCTCTGGCCTGTTAAAAGTGACACCGAAAATATAAAAGGGGTGGCACATAAAATCTGAAGCTAGTTTAGGCAGTTTGTCAAAGCTACAAAAATCTTTAACTAAACAACAATGAGGCAACAACTTCCCACAACATTATCTGAAGCAGCTGGAGCTAGTTTTTCAGTAGAAATCACTCTATCACAGTAAATACTTTCACATTTTCTGAACCATGTAGGTATAGAATGTATCAGATTTATTGTGTAGATTTACCTTTGACTTGTTGAAAATTGACATCCTTGTTCCTGCTATTAATGATAGCAAGTAGTCCGTGTCAATGATAAATTAATTAGATGGGCCCAAGCTCAAAGTTCAGCTCCAGGTCCAGATCCAAATGTCTCCAAAGATCAAGGCTATTCAGATTTACAGATTTTGTTCCCCATTTTACAGAGACAGAGATAGCTCTGGAATTTGTCCCTTGAACTGAATTTAGCAGAGTGTCCTGGTGTTTAGATTTTGGATTATTTTTAGGCTAACATTTAAGAAATATCTTGCCTTTTTAATTTTTTTTTTATGAAGTGCCATGTTTCTTCATAGATTCCAAAGCCAGAAGGGACCATTGTAATAATTTAGTCAGACCTCCTGTATAACACGGGCCATAGAACTGCCCCCAAATAATTATTGTTTGAACTAGAGCATATCTTTTAGCAAATAAGCATCCAATCTTGATTTTAGAATTGCTGGTGATGGAGAATCCACCACAGCCTTTGGTAAATTGTTAAAACTGTTAAAAATTTATGTCTTATTTCCAGTCTGAATTTGTCTAGTTTCAACTTCCAACCATTGGACTAAGTTGTATCTTTGTCTGATAGACTGACAAGCCCTTTAACAAATATTTGTTTCCCGTGTAGGTACTTATAGACTTATAACTTTCTTGTTAAGATAAATAGTTTGAGTTTCTTTAGTCTATCACTATAATGCACTTTTTATCATTCTCATGGCTTTTCTCTGAATCCTCTCCAATTTATCAATATTCTTCTTGAATTGTGAACACCAGAACAGGACACAGTATTCCAGCAGTACCAAATACCAAGGTAAAATATCCTCTCTACACCTGCTTGAGATTTCCCTGGTTATGCATCCAAGGACTGCATGTGCCCTTTTGGCCACAGTATCACATTGAGAGTTCATGTTCAGATGATTCTCCATCTTCTAAATCCTTTTCAGAGTCATTGTTTCTCAGGATAGTGTCCCCCATTCTGTAAGTATGGCCTACATTCTAGACACAAACATTTACATTTGGCAGTAATAAAATGCATTTGTTCGCTTGATCCCATCTTATCAAGCAATCCAGATCACTCTGTATCAATGACGTGTTCTCTTCATTATTTACCACACCTCAATTTCTGTGTCATCTGCAAATTTTATCAATGATGATTTTATGTTTTCTTCCAAGTCACTGATAAAAATGTTGAACAGCATAGGGCCAAGAACACATTTCTGTGAGGCCCCCCACTAAAAACACAGTTGCTTGATAATGTTTCCTCATTTACAGTTATATTTTGAGACCTATCAGTTAGCAAGTTTTTCCTCTATTTAATGTTTGCCATGTTCATTTTATATCATTCTAGTTTTTAATCAAAATAGCCTGTAGTACAAGTCAACTGCCTTACAGTAATCTAAATATCTTATGTCAACACTATTACCTTTATCAGTCAAACTTGTAATCCCATAAAAAAGATATAAAGTTAGTCTGACAGAGTCTATTTTTCATAATTCCATATTCATTGGCATTAATTATATTACCCTGCTTTAATCCTTTATTAATCAAGTCCTGTATCAGCTGCGCTGGATCCTCCCCAGTATTCCAGGAGTTATTGAAGAACAGCATTAACAGCCCAGCGAGATCCTCAGCCAGCTCTTTTTAAACTCCTGGATGCAAGTTATCAGACCTGCTGATTTAAAAATATCTAACGTTAGTAGCTGCTGTTTAACATGCTCCCAAGTTATTATTGGAATGGAAAGTGTTTCATCATCATGGTTCATCTGGCAACTACATCATATATTATTTCCCCAAATATAGAACAGAAATATTTATTGAACACTTCTGCCTTTTTTGCATTATTGTTGACCGTTCTACCATTCCATCCAGTAATCGACCAATAACATTCTTAGGATTCTTTTTGTTCCTCAAGTATCAGAGAGGTAGCCATGTTAGTCTGAATCTGTAAAAAGCAACAGAGGGTCCTGTGGCACCTTTGAGACTAACAGAAGTATTGGGAGCATAAGCTTTCGTGGGTAAGAACCTCACTTCTTCAGATGCAACCTCATCTTGCATCTGAAGAAGTGAGGTTCTTATCCATGAAAGCTTATGCTTCCAATACTTCTATTAGTCTCAAAGGTGCCACAGGACCCTCTGTTGCTTTTTGTTCCTCATATACTTAAAAAACTCCTTCTTATTGTCCTGAAGTCTACTGGTCATAGATTTCTCCTTGTGTCCATTTAGGTTCCCTCATCAATTTTCTACAATTTTTAGCTTCTAATTTATATTTATTACTATAAACTTCCTCTTTCTTCCATGAGGTGTGTGTGTGTGTGTGTGTGTGTGTGTGTGTGTGTATTTTTGTATTTTACTGGCCTGGACTTTATATGGTATGCACATCACAAATGTGATCAAATCATGATCACTTGTACCTAAGCTACCACTAATTTTTACATCTGTGATCAGTTCCTCTTTATCTGTCAAGAGGTCTAATATAGAATTCCTCCATGTTAGGTGCAACATTTTTGAATTAAGCACTATAATATTTAGAGATTCCAAGGATGTTTTAGTACTGGCAGCATGAGACCTCCACATATGTTACTCAGATGGAAGTCCCCCATAATCACATAGATTTTTTCCTACATATTATGGATAGGTGGTTAAGGAGACAGTCATCCAGCTCGCTAGTGTGTTTTGGTGATCTGTAGCAAACACCAACTATTACCACATCTTGTGCTTTATCCATTAGGACACTGATCCATAAACATTCAAGATCATTTTCTTCCAAGTTGTCAGCGACTTGGAAACAAGTACAGTAGAACCCCAGAGTTACGGACACTCAAGAATGGAGGTTGTCCGTAACTCTGAAATGGTCATAACTGTGAATAAAGTGCAGTTTGGGCTCCAGTTCCAGCAGCTGATGCTCCAAGCCAGGTTCCAGCCGCACCTGAATTCCCTCTCAGTAATGGCAGCTTCCTTGCAGGCAGCTTCATTCCCTGAGTCAGACTGCCGGACAGGGAGGGAGGGTAAAAAGAGCACCGCCCCACCCAGGCAGGGGGAGGGGGGAGAGGTGAAAGCAATACAGATACCAGCACTGCTTCTGCTCTGCCAGCTGCCTTGGGCTGGCAGTCCCAGCATCTTCACACTCCTAGATGTGAGTGGCTGCCCTGGATGTGGGTGTGGGAACAAGAAGCCCAGATGTGCCAGCCTTTAAGATGCAATATATGCGCAGTACAGTATTTGCTTTTTTTTTTTTTGTCTCCATTGCTGCCTGATTGATTACTTCTGGTTTCACATGGTGTCCAGTTGACCAGTCCGTCCGTAACTCCGGTGTTCATATGTTTGAGGTTCTACTGTACTGCCATCTCTGGCATAAAGTGCCACTCCCACAACCCTTTTGCCCACTTGTTCCTTCATATATATGTTATAATCATTGATTTTAACATTCTAATCATGTAAATCATCCCAGCAGGTTTCAGAATACCAAGTAGATCAATTCCAAATCCTCTTGTTTGTTACCCAGGCTCCTAGCATTGGTGTATAGGCAATTAAATTTTTTCTTCTCTTCATATCTTTGATTTCTTGATTGATTTTGTTCTTAACAATCTTGATTTTGTGTCAAACAAGTGATAATTTCTTCCCTCTTTTTACCCTCTCCAATTGTTATTAGATTAATGCCCTCGTAACTACTCTAGACAGTCTTTCCCTGAGAAGATTGGTTCCACTTCTACTGAGATGGAGGCCATCCAAACTGTATAGCTCCCTCACCCCATAGAAGTTGGACCAATGTTCCACAAAACCAAAACTCTCTACTCTACACCATTTACCTAGCAAATGGTTCGATTGCAGAATCTTCCGCCTTCTGCCTTCCTTCACTTGTGGAACAGGAAGGATCTCGGAGAAGATCACTTGGACATTCTTCTCCTTCTTCAGCCTGAAGTCATCTTTGAAGCCTTCTATTATCTGTGAGCTATCCCATAATGCAGTGCGATTAGTGCCGATATGCAACATCACCTTACCCATCGACCATCCAATCTTAGAGTGATGTCTCATTTCTTGGCTTTGGGAAGACAGCACGTGATCCTGTGTCCTCATCTCCCTTGAAGAATATTCTTTTGATTCTTCTGTAATGTGGAATGCCCAGCAAGGATCATCTGTCTTCCTTGGCCTGTTGGAGATCTTTCTGCAGGCAAGCTTGCTTTTCTTACAGGTTGGGCCAAGCGTCATCTAAAGGTGTATCCTGTACAGCTCTCTGTTCCCTTTGACCAATGGGATCTTCAGAAATAACTTCCTCAATTTCTGTGCTGAGATTTCAATCTGGTGTTGATTGGAAACTTCTTGTTATGTGGAATTTCTTCTGGTCCTCTTCTTCTGTGTGGTTACAGCCTGCCCATCCTCATCTGCCTCCAGATGTGTACAATGCCACCTCATCCTCATACCTCTGGCAGTTATGAACTGATAAGCCTCGTCTCTGACTTCCTCTCGATCTGGTTCCTTCATGACCAGTTAGTTTCTTCTATAAATCTGGGGTAGTGAGGCTTCCCGAACCTGTTTGTCTAGGAACTCGTCAGCTTCTCTGTAGCATCTCTACTTGTCTTTCAAATCCAAAAATCCAGAACAGCCACCAGTTTATGCTTCATACACAGGAAGTCCGTTCTGGCTTCAAGCAGGAAAGAAGACATGGCACAGCCATTGCAGGTCACCACCACTTTTCCATCGCGGGCCATTACGGTATCAAGCATGGAGCTGGGCCTAGAAGGAAAGTCTTTCAAACTCCCTCTCCAAACTCACTCTGAAAAGTTTCTGTTTGCGGCTCTTGGGATTTGCCTAGCAAGTGACTTTTTATATTAAGTCTCCCCACTTATCTCAGCTCAGCTCTGCCCCATCACCACCAGGGAGCAATTAACCATTCAGAGACTTCAAACAGGGCTGATCAAAGTCCAAAGGTCAGAGACACGCGGCCCTCACCAAGACATCAAGAAACAGAACCTGTCTTGGCTGCTTACTCAGGGGCCCCATGGCCCAGCTATACAAAGAACAAACAAACAAACAAACAAACAAACAAACAAACAGCATTAGATAATTAGGAGTAGTGCTGCCAAAAGGCAGGTTTCTGCAAATTGTACTGGAACACATTTGAAAAATATGGCAATCCTGCTCTGGAAACACCAGTAGAAGACCTGGCATTTCTGACTATCCATAATCCACAAAGTGAGAAAGTAGTCGTGGAGTTTAATATTGGATGAGGTGATGAATTGTTTTAAGGATTGTGACAGTTACAGAAACTTTCATCTCTAGGCCTCTAGTCCAAAGCTTACTGAGGTTGGTAGAGACGGAAATTTGCTACCATATAAAGATTGTTCCACAGCTTATTTATAGTGAGTTGGTGGTCTCTGCCCACCTCCTGATGGATCAATGTCTACATCACAAAAACCACCATCATAACTGACACCATTTTGCAGGGTATCAGCAGAGATCTTACACCAGGGTTGAATTGGCCTGAAGAGTGGACTACATTCTCCCCTACAGAGGTGATTCCTCGAGAACAGGGCAGAGCCACAGCTTGCACTGACACTGTCTAGAGTGCACCAGATTGTGAACTCCCGCTGCAGAGCAATTACTCACACAAACAGTTCCATTGACTTTTGTCCTTTATAGCATAAAGTATATTTGCCATTGTCTGAGAAGAGAACACTGAAATTGGATTTCTCATGTGAGTATCTGCTCACCCGCATGAGTAAGCAGTTCACCACCTGACCCTCAGTGAATAAATAAAAGACCTAAAATGCAAGGGCTCCAATTTGGCATACTTCACAAGCACTAAATTTACACTCATACTCACAATTGGGGAAAAAAATAAGAGTGTAGCACTGGCAAGAATGAATGCCTCATATTTTAGAAAGAGATCATAGAGCATTTATTTCTGCCAGGTCTGCTAGGAAGAGCCTCTTTTAATCACATCCTCTGAAATGTCAGAGAGTCTATGTGAGTCTTGTCTATTGCCTAGCTAAGCCAATTATAAATTTATCTTATGGGATAAATTGCAAGTTTTATGATTCTGATGTAAATGTTTAGGAACATTTCCATCATTTTGTGTGTGCGGGGGTGGGGAAAATGTGATGCACAAGTCCTATTAATAAAGGCAGTTACATGCCTAATTTCATGTGCACTGCACTGAAAAATTACTCCTTGATATCTAAAACATGTTCCTAGTTTAGAAAAAAAGAATCAAGATTGGGAAAGCAGAAAGTCAGCTAGACTGCTGGAATATGTTAGAAAAAAATGTTAGCATAGACTCAGGCAGAGGATGTTTAAAAAGATAAGGACAAAGATGCCTGCTGTACATATACTGTACTTACAGTGAATTTACTAGCAGTAGGAGCATACAATCTGCTTTTTTAGGTACATCTACACTCATGACTGTAGATGTGTCCATTATCCGTGTGTGGTTGCGTCATAACCCCCCTATTGCCCACACCTAATCAGAAGCATGTGTCTGAAGGTGAGTGGAGGGCGAGTAAGCTGGCACAGCTAAGGTGTATGGGCAAGTACATGCCTCATTTGGGGCACTGCCACAAATCGATGCCAATCTGCAGTGTGGAAGGGGTAACGGGAGTGTATGAGATCTTGAGTTGCAATAGTCCTCCACCCCGATTCCCACAACGAACTGAACCCTTTTCTACCTCACCTTTGCCCAATCTATAAACCAGCTTTTCACCAGGTGCTGCTCTGAGCAGGTCAAAGAACAGCTTTCCGCTGCACTTTTTACAGATCAATACAAGTGAACATGGGTCCAGTTCCAAAAGCAGCTGGTTGGCCCACTAAGCATACCCAGGTGCTGATCAGTGTGAGGTCAAAGTACACCGTCCTCCACAACTTTGCCTGGAGAGACAGGAATATGCACCTATACTGGGAAATTTCACAGAGGCAGGTGCAGGCAGGCATTCAGTAGACTCAGGCCCAGTGCTGGGTGTGTAGTGTAATCCACACACCTCCTGGGTGTGGTGTTCTATCCCATCTAGTGGCACCAAGATCACTTAGAGAGAGAGTTAAATGAATCTGCTCTACAGCTTTAGCTAAGAGGCATGTGGCTTTTAGCTCATGCGGTAGAGGCTCATGCACTACGCTCCAGAGGTCCCAGGTTTGATCTCGCCCGCCGACGACCAGGGTCTGTTGGTGTTGCACAAGCACTTGCGGTTCCTGTACAGGAAGGCCAAAGACTCAGAGGGCTCATTGCACATGCTCCTTCTATGAAGAGCCTTATAGGTGCTGTTAAGGGATCCCAGAAAGGAGCCTGAAGTGAGTCAAGATCCCCTCCTCATTGCCCAAATGGATGCGCACAAGGGCCAGGGTGAGGAGGCAACGGGGGCAGTGGAGGATGCCCTGGAAGACGTAAAGGATGAGGAGTACGTGATTCTGCACCTGTAGCTCGAGGAGCCAGTTGAGGAAGATCCCCTGATGAACCCAAAGAGGACCTCACATGGCATCAGGAACCAGAATCCCAGGCCAGTAAGTTACAATGGACCCCCTCCCTTCCCCACCAATAGCACCTCTTGCTCTAATGTTAAATTTCTGATTTTAAGATCAAAAGAATTTGAAATGCTGTGCACTGACTTTTCTTCCCTGGATAATACGCCATGCATAGCTATGTCTCTGTGTGTTTGAACTGCAGTGCTGAAGCCATGGCATTGCCACGCCACAGCCCCTTACTGAACACCTCCAACTTTCCCTCCTCTCCCCAGTCCCCGCTCCTCTCAACCCTGAAATTACCCCCCAGCAAGACACGGTTATAAATCAAGGGGTTTTTTAAATTGATTTCTGATGAACAACCATTAAGCATTTGGCTCAAGCTATTTCTTCAAAACGGATTATTAAGGAAAAATCATTGTGCCCTGGTGTCCATGCATATCTCAGCAAACAGTCAGGCAGTAATGGTCCCTAGTGACTGGCCTCTCCCCACACTGAGCAATGCTGCACAAGCCAGAGGAAAGGGGGATGGGAGAAGGATCCATTCTGGCAATTAGATAAACACACTGCTGTGGCCCTTTGCAGTGGAGAGGTGAGGCGCTTGTGGTGCTGATCTGAAGCTCCAGGGAACAAAGTAGTTGTGGTGTGTCTTGTTCTTTCCCTATTCATGTCACTGTAGTTAGGCAGGCACGTAGCAGGATTTTCTGGTGATGCCGGAAGGGGTGGGGCAGTCAGTGCTCATGGTTTGCATCATCCTTTGCATGGAAACTCCATATGCTAGCAGAGAATAGAGCCAATTTCCAGTTGCATTGCCTCCCAGTCTTTAAGCATATTTCAGTAAATTTCTGGAATAGCAGAAACTCCAGATGGATCTTGAGTTTCAACAGCAGTGCAAACCTGCTTGGTCCATCTTCACAGCTGAACAAACCCTTCCATTCAGCAATATGTTTGAGGGGTGACCATTAGCAGAAATATTTCTCTGGCATGGATTGCCAGATCTCCTGGAAAGGCACTTCTCTTCCTTTCTCGTACCTTGAAAACTGCTATGTTCTCCAAATGTTGGCCAGCTTTCAGGGAAGAAATTGTAAACTGATAACATAACCCCTGGAAGGAATTATCTCTCCCCCCACCTTGACACAGTAGGAGCATTTTAAATTTTTTAAAATATTAATACCATTTTATTATTATTAGTCATGGACTACAAAAGTTGACTAAGAACCTATCGTAACAGTTGCAATGCTGAAAAGTAACAAATTTGTGGCCTTCAACAGCAAAATTATGTTAGGTAGGGGGATTTCTTGCCTTTTTCCAAATGGGGGAAAAGATATATATATGCGCTACCTTTCTCTAGAAGACCTTTGGTTCTCTAGAGGGCAGGAGCAGCACCCCACAGCCAGCCGAGGCAGACAGAGAAAGATCCTGAAAGAGTGTTCATAAGGATGGACAGGAGAAACCGGAAGCAGTTTAAACTCTTCAGGGTACAGAAGGTTTGGACTCTTCATCAGGAAGAGACACCAATGAACCACTTCATAGGACAGGAGGCATGCCAAAGGGAACAGGAACATTTCCTAATGGAGAGGTTCACTGAACTGGTGGCTGAATGAGTTTGGGGTCAACCTGCTGCTGAGGCCAGTTGATCAGCAACTGCGTCCTCCTCTGGCTGTCACCTAGAATGCTGCCAAGCGTGAGGATCCTGTTTCAAGGACCTGCCTCGCCAAGTGATGGGGAGAACAACATGGAGCCTGCAGGACTTCCAGGACCTGACTGGCACTCAAAACCACTCACAAAGGGACCCCCTGAGCATTGCAACCAGGAGGGGAACAATGAGCCCATAGGAGTCCCTGAAGCCCACCAATTGCCTGGCCCCCGAACTCCTCTCAGGAGGCATTCCTGGTTTTCCTTCAGAGCTATTTTCCCTCATTGTCCCCTCTTTGTTAGGAGGGGGCAAGGAGACAAGTGCATAGACATTAACATTTGGATGGTGTTCCCGGTTGCATTCACTTTTGTTTTTAAGATTTGTTGCTGACTGATAGATAGGGCCACCATGACTTTAAATGAGCAGCATTGAACTTCAGATTCTTCCACCCTAAGACTGATGGCTAGTATTACAGACTATTTCACAAATCTGTTGCCCGCTTCCTCCAATATAAGAACTGCCATGTTGGGTCAGATCAATGGTCCATATAGCCTAGTATCCTGTCTCTGTCCGTTTCCAGTACTAGAGCTTCAGGGACAGTGACCAGAACAGGGCAATTTTGGAGAAATCTACTCCTGTCTTCCCTTTCTGGTTTCTGGCAGTCAGAGATTTAGGGTTGCTCTGAGCATGGGGCTGAATCCCTTACTATCTTGGCTAATAGCCATTGATGGACCTATCCTCCATGAACTTATCTAGTTCTTTTTTGTTTCTAGTTTCTTATACTTTTTGCCATCACATAATCTCCAGCTATGGCAACGGCTTGAGTCTCAGCAACAGTATATTGGAGATCCCACAAGACCTCTTCCACTCAGTTCCCCAAGAACTCAGTTCAATTCCAGTATCACTCGGGTTCCTTTATTTGGCATACAGCAAAGCCACACTGAGTTGATCAGCCTCAAGCATAGTGGGGTGGGTCTAGGATGTACCACACATCCAAAGTTACACAGCAAACCTCTTCCTTTATCTCCATTTACACATTGCATTGCATTTACTATACATGGCATCACACATTTTGGGATTGGCTTGGTCACTTTGTAGAAACCAATCCCCGGTTACTAACTTACTGTTTCTCTCATCTTATGCTCCAGGATTATCTTATCCATTGTTATCTCATCCAGTGTAAATGGTTCCCTTGGTGTTCCCCTTATTTTAGCTAGTGCAGACATTCTGTGTCCAGACTTGTTAGGATTCCTTCCTAGACCTTTTCCACTTGGCTTATCCCAGAACACTTCATCCAGTTCTCTGGGATCCAAAACTCTTAGTTCAACTCTGAATTTCATCACTCGAGTTCCTTTTTTTGGCATACACCTTGTGGGTGCACATTCTGTTAGCCTTTTTGACCGTTGCTATACGCTGAGCTGAATTTTTCAAAAAACTACCCATGATGACTCCAAGATCTCTTGCTTGAGTGGTAACAGCTAATTTAGAACCTATCATTATATATATAACATTGGAATAAATAATATCTACTATATATATGCTATATATATACTATATATATATAGTAGATATTATTTATTCTAACGTTCATTACTGTGCACTTATCAATGTTGAATTTCATCTGCCAGTCTGTTGCTCAGTCATCCAGTTTTGTGCAGTCCCCCTATAACTCTTTGCAATCAGCTTTGGACTTAACTATCTTGAATAATTTTGTATCAGCTGCAAACTTTGCCAGTGTACCATTTACTCCCTTTTTCAGAACATTAATGAAAATGCTGAACATCACAGGTCCCAGGGACCCACTATTAACCTCTCTCCATCTTGAAAACTGACCATTTATTCCTATACTTTGTTTCCTTTTAACCAGTTACTTGATCCATGAGAGGACCTTCCCTCTTATCCTATGACTACTCAGTTTCCTTGAGAATCTTTGGTGAACGACCTTGGCAAAAGCTTTCTGAAAACCCAAATACACAATATGGACTGGATTACTCTTATCCACATACTTATTGACCACCTCAAAGTATTCTAATAGATTGGTGAGGCATGACTTCCATTTACAAAAGCCATGTTGACTCTTTCCCAAACATATGTCTAATCATTCTTTTTTTTTTTCTATAGTTTCTACCAATTTTCCAAGTTAGGCTCAGTGGCCTATAATTGCCAGGTTCACCTCTGAAGCCCTTTTTAAAAATAAGCATAACATTAACTACCTTCTAGTTACCCAGCAGAGCCTTGTTTTAGTGATAGATTACGTACTGGAGTTACTAGTTCTTCAATTTCATATGTGAGTTCCTTCAGAACATTTGGGTTAACACCATCTGGCCCTGGTGACTTATTACTGTTTATTTTATCAATTTGTTCCAAAACCTCTTCTATTGGCAATTCAGCCAACAGAGTACCTCTGATGTGGGCATCTCCCCCACATCCTCTGCAGTGAGGACTGTTTCAAATAATTAATTTAGCTTCTCTGCAATGGCTTTGTCTTCCTTGAGTACTCCTTTAACACCTTGGTTATCTAGTGGCCCCCTTGCCTTGTTGGCAGGCTTCCTGTTTCTGATGTATCTAAAAAAAAATTCTTACAGTTAATTCTTTTGCATATTTATCAAGTTGCTTCTCAAATTATTTCTTGGCCTGCCTTATTATACTTTCACACTTAACCCACCAGAGTTTGTGCTCCTTCCTATCTTCTCTAGGTTTTGACTTCCAAACTGTAAAGGACTCTTTTTTGCCTCTAATAGCTTCCATTGTTCTGCTATTTAGCCATGGCAATATTTTTCTGGTCCTCTTATTCTCTGTTCTGATTTGAGGTGTTGTCACATTCTGGGGTGCAATCCAGACCAGTGAGGGGCTGTGTCACTGCCCTAACCTTGGGTGTCTCACAATGCTTTGCTGTTGTAGCTCCAAACCTGGACCACTCACAACCAGCCTACAGGCCACACCTTGAGTATCTGTGTACTAGGCAGCCCTGGTTCAGTAGCTCTGACTCCAGAAGTCTGTTTACAGCCCCACTCTGGCTTCCATCTGCCTCACTTACTACTTGCAGGGTGATCCCACACTCCCAGTCCTGAATTTTCCCAAAACTACGGGTTCTGCCATGTCCAACAGTTCAAAGAAGTCATATGGTTTGTTTGCTCCTTTAAGAAGAAAAAACACACCAGTTTTCCCCATTCACTTTAGGTATAAACACAACACTGTTGGTTTAGATTAATAGTAAAACAAAACAAAAGAAACTAGGATTTTAAATGAGTTTAAATATAAGAGTTAAAGTTAGAAAGGGTACAAGCAAATAAAAGTGAAAACATGCAAGTTTTGGTTCAAGGCTTTGTTTAAAGATGGTCTCTCACACAGTCTTCCAGCAAGATGGTGACTGACCCTCGCCTCAGTCAGGATCTCTTCAGGAACCAAAGGTACAGGTGCCTTTGTCTTCTTAGATGAAAGGCTGGGGGTGGGGGTCAAGATGCATGGGGGTTGGGTAGATGTGGGAGCAGTTCCCCATACAGTGACCCCTCCCCCTGCGGCTCAGGAGCGATGGGGGCAAGAAGCGGCAGGGGGCATTCTGTGGTGGGTCTGACTCAGCCCTGGCCTTACCCCACCTGCTCCATGCAGGGGAAGTGCACTTCTCCCCCACCCCCAGCCCAGCCGGGACTCTGAGTTGAGTCCGGTGTAGAATAGGAGCCATCGGCCAAGGTGAGGCTGGGGAGGGCTCCAGATGTAGGGGGTGAGGGCAGGCTCAGTGGGTGCAGGTTAAAGTGCAGGGATGCTGGGTGCAGGGGGGTGAGGCTCAGTAAGGGTCCAGATACACAGAGTTTGGGCAGACGGGGGGTGGATCTGACCTGGACCCAGTCCCACCCCACCTCCAGTGATTTACCTCTCCACTGGGTACCCTGGGCACCCAAAACAATGCCACTCTGCTGGGGAAGATCATGTTACCATTGTTGCAGCTTCCCTTTACTTCGCCATCAGAAAGTGATTTTTCTGTGGGGAAGCAAAGAAATCTGAACAGGACATGAATTCTGTGTGCACACAGTGGCGCAGAATGCCCCCTGGAGTAAAAGATTATAATAATACGTAGAGCAGGGTTTCTCAAACAGGGGTCGCCGCTTGTGTAGGGAAAGCCCCTGTCGGGCCGGTTTGTTTACCTGCCCCGTCCACAGGTCCGGCCGATCGCGGCTCCTCTGGCTGCGGATCGCTGCTCCGGGGCCAATGGGAACTGTTGGAAGCGGTGCGGGCCGAGGGACTTACTGGCCGCTGCTTCCAGCAGCTCCCATTGGCCCGGAGCAGCGATCTGCGGCCAGCGGGAGCCCGTGATCGGCCGGACCTGTGGACGGGGCAGGTAAACAAACCGGCCCGACAGGGGCTTTCCCTACACAAGCGGCGACCCCTGTTTGAGAAACCCTGGCGTAGAGTGTGAATACAGGGGTGCTTTGGGTCACAGGTATATATTTACTATACTCCAAATACATAGAGAAAACCTCAGTACGGCAGAGCACCAGATTTTCTGGAAACGTATTCAGAGATTTGCACAGAGGTGCTGGTATCAACAGCAGAGAAAGTGGTGGGAACCTACAATAGGTGGATCTGCCTGCTCAGACCAGATTCATACATGTTATTAAGTAAGCCACAAAAAAGAATGAGTATTTGGAGAACAAACCCTCACATGCTGCTTCCTTAATTCAGCGCCATGTGTCTCCCATGTTTATATTTACGTGTAACATGACAGAAATAACTGTGCCGCACTCTTATATCATTGCACTGAAACAGCCACAACTTTATATATTTACTGTAAATGCAAAAAGTTGAGGAATCAAATTTGATTCAAATAAATATCAGTATAAAAGCTTGCCCTCAATATAGCCATGTGTTCTACTGTTTAAATGCTACCAATTTAAAATACATGGAAGGAATTAACATTAGGATAACACAGTCTCCCATGCTACTTCCTTATTGCAGCTGCATCATTAATTGTATTGCAGTAAAACCCACAATGGTTCAGGCACCATACTGACATATAAGGAGAAAAGTGGTCCTGATCTAAAGAATTCACAATCTGAAAAAGACAGATGTGAATAGATGAAAAGTGGAAGAATTCAGCATACACACAAAGTGGACAAGGGGATGATAGATCACACCCAACATGCTCATAATCAAGGACTGGTGCCTAGAAAATGTAATATGTTCTTGTATCTTCTTTTCATCATCTTTTTTTTTTTCCTTTTTCTCATGGTGGAATCCCTCTGAAGTTTATCAAAAGAGAGCACAATTGACTAAATTCTTAGCAGTTGTTTGTTGTTATTGTGCCTAAAAGTGCACTAGATACTTCAATAAAATATAAACATATGGACCATCCCCCAAAGAGCTTTACAATCTAATTTTAGACATGAAGTAATACATAGGAGTAACCAGATCATTTGGGAAGGAGAAGGTGAGGAACTATAAGGGTTATAGCAATAAGATAATCAGTTGAGGTATTTGTACTCAAGCAAACATATATGTACCTTTTTTTTTCAATTCACTTCATATTTTTTCTAACAGAAAATCCTCAAAACTACAGAAAATGGTCAACACAATAAAACAATTCATATGGTGAATGATAATTTCCTCTACCATCCCACCCCACCCACATTTTGATACATCAAATGTTTGTAATGCATTGGTTTGCCTATTAAAAGCAGCTATTATCTCTTGACATCTGTAGTAAATGGCCATCCTTATGTTAATAACCTTTTCCACCACCACAACTGCAATTTCCACATTTCCAGCCATATAGATCAGACTTTTGCCTGGCACAACTTGTACTTTTAAAAGTGGCTGTAGAATTCTAAAGTGCACTGACTCCTACAAATCACTGGCACTCTACAGAAATGGGCCTCAGGGTCCCCTTTGCTGCAGGAATCCTGTGTCAGCCACACACACATGGCCCACCTTCTCACTCTTCACATTCACTGCTATAGGCCATGCAAGCTGCTAAGCTTTTGTTGTTGTTGTTTTCTTTAAATATTATTTTGTGTTTCTGGCAGAGTGATAAAACTGCAGTAACCAGCTGGCACCGCATCTTCCTTTTGATTGCAGCATTGATTGTGCACCACATGCCCTTTTCCTCCTCCTCCTCAGTTTGCTACATCACTGGAGCTGATTGCTGTGGCCACTCATAGAGAAGGTTTGGCAGCTGCAAGACCCAGATGCCAATTTCTTTCGGCCGTGGCCTCTGGGTGTCAGCTTGTCTCCCTGTCTGGCATCTCCTCTGGCAACGAAACCTGTTTTGTGTCAGTGTGTAGGCTGCAAAATGAAACAGTGATCAGTAAAATAAATCAGAGGGAGACATGTAAACAGTGGAAGGAAAACTCATTTGAAGTTTACATGAGAGAACAAAGATACCTAGGAACCCTCTGACAGCAACTAATATGTTACTGGTCAATAATAACATGAGTAGTTTAAAGAACATGCTTGTGTAATCTTTAGGGGGGCAGAGTTTACTTCATTGCCCTTCTCTAGTGCCTAACCCCCGCCCCCCAAGTCACATAGAAAAGCAGCTTGAGACCCGCCATTCAGTCATTGACAATTTTCAGCAAGGATTGTGCAGGCCCAACCTCCCCACAATCAAGTCCAAAAGAAAAAAAAAAAGGAATGAATTTAATTCTTAAGTACCAACTTTATAAAATCTTATGATAAAGAAACATCATAAATAACAATAACTTAACATGGCTACTTTATAAGCTACAGATATCATCTTCACAGTTATACATCAACATAAATAAAGAAAACAAATTTAATCCAAATGGGTCAGTCCCTACAGAAACACAGTGAGAAGAAACTCTGAGTTCCCAAAACTTAGGTTGAGTTCACCTGAGTGTCAGAGTCTTTGATCACCCAATCTGCTGAGTCAAAAGCAACATTTTCCCTTCACTTGCTTGTAGAAATGTTCAGCTGAAATCCATGGAGACTTTTCCTCCTCCTCTGCTGAAATCACTCAGTTAGTCAGCTAACCAATTAGCCAACCACTCAGTTAAGTATATAGTTAAAAAAAACAACTCTGTTACAAGAAAAACACCAAACCGAGAATAGCAAAATAAGTGATTCTTTCCCCATTATCACATTTAAATAAAAGAAAAGTTGGCAAATCATACTAGTTGAGACAATTTAACTAAAATAATTTAGCTAAAAATCAAACATTCAAAATATACATTTAAAATAAAAGAAATGAATTTTCCCTCCCAATTTCCCCTGTCTATAATGAACACTGTCAGTAGGATGACTAGATAGTAAGTATGAAAAGTCGGGACAGGGGGTGGGGAGTATAAGATACTTACATAAGACAAAACCCAGAATATCGGAACTGTCCCTATAAAATTGGGACATCTGGTCACCCCCACTGTCAGGACTTCTCTGTTGGAGAGTTAATAATATCACTGACCTGTTGCAAAATGCTTCAGAGTTAGGGAAAACAGCCTGTTTTCCACTCCTAGGCTCAACTTCTCCCAACTGACACAGGGCACATGGTCTTTTGTAAAGCAGCTGATTATTTGCCCTCGTGTAGTTTTGAGTCCAGCTCCAGGCACCAGCTGAGCAAGCTCGTGCTTGGGGCGGCAGATTCTAAGGGGAGGCTTCCCTTCAATTCTTTTTTTTTTTTTTTTTGCTTCGCCTCTCTGGCCACCCCGCAGGTGGTTGGTTTTTTTTTTTTGGTTCGCTGCTCCAGTTGCCCTGTAGGGGGCAGCAGCGCAGAGGAGGGGAGCACCCTGCTGGGAGCGGGCTGCGCACTCCGTCTGCCCCAGCCAGTGCCAGGTCTGCAACAAGCCCGGCAGGGCAGCCCGCGTCCTTCCCTCCCCGCTGCCTGGAGCGGCGCTGAGCCCTCCCGGCAGGCAGCGCGGCGGGAGGGGCCGCGTGGCGAGCGCCCTGGCTGAAGGAAGCCCTGGCCGCCCACCTTCTCTCTCTCCCCCCCGCCCCCTGCTAGCTGGGGCGCGCACTCCGCTGCCCGGGGCACGTCTGCAGTGCAGGGAGTCCCCCTGCACCCTGGATCCGGCCACCCCACAGGTTTTTTTTTTAGGGGTTTTTTTTGCTTGGGGCGGCAAAAAAGCCAGAGCCGGCCCTGGCTACAGGGAACCGACTGAGCATACCCAGAACTACCACACAGAATTCCAGAAACTTCTGAGTGTGGAAAGCTAATTGTGCATCTGCCTAGCAACAATGACCCAGACACAACTCATTCCTACCCACCCCGCAATAGATTCAGTGGTGCTGCTAGAACTAGCAGTGCTGCTGCACCCTGGCTTAAAGTAGTAATTACAAACACCTAATACATGAAAAGAACAGAAGTACTTGTGGCACCTTAGAGACTAACAAATTTATTAGAGCATAAGCTTTCGTGGACTACAGCCCACTTCTTCGGATGCATACAGAGTGGAATAAATATTGAGGAGATATATATACACACATACAGAGAGCATAAACAGGTGGGAGTTGTCTTACCAACTCTGAGAGGCCAATTAAGTATCAAACTGTCTGTACTGGGCTATCTTGATTATCACTTCAAAAGTTTTTTTTCTCTTACTTAATTGGCCTCTCAGAGTTGGTAAGACAACTCCCACCTGTTTATGCTCTCTGTATGTGTGTATATATATCTCCTCAATATTTATTCCACTCTGTATGCAT